>NW_004955408.1:4880319-4905929 GCF_000276665.1 Chinchilla lanigera | reverse complement strand
CCCGCGGCTTGCGCCCGGCTCCAAAACCCCGCAGGCGCCGTGCTCGGGCTCGGGACCCCGGGCGGCCTCAGCGGAGCCCGGCGAGAGGCAGCCCCTCGGCTTGGACCCGACAGGTACCGGGGCTCCCAGCCAGGGCGCGGGGCGGGCATCCTCAGCGCCCTCTTCCCGGCTTTGCGGGGAAACTTGCGTCTCCTCGCTGCAGCCCAAAGGGCGCCCTGCGCCTCGCCGGGCCCTCACCACCCGGGGGTCCGCAGCGCAGGCTGCTGGCGCGCTGGGAATCTGGGCAGAGCCTGGCGCAGCCTGCGGCTCTGGGTCGGCCAGGCCGATAGCGGTTCGAGCGAGCGGCTGGTGTCACCGCTGCGGAGTCTGCAGGGAGCTGTTGGGGACTTGATCTTAAGACGTACTGTGACTGAGCTCTGTCCCTCTGCTCCAGCAAAGGTGAGGAACCACTTCCAAGTTTCAGGGGGCTTCGAGGAAGCTGGCAGCACGCTCCGATTTGGGCGCGTGTCGCTTGAGTTTGGGGACTCTGCGCAGCTGCCACCGCGGTGCCCCACGCGCGTTCACCCGAGGCCTGCCACCTGAGGACTTCGAGTCCTGCAGCTCTTCCCGGGGGCTGGACGTAGCAGGGTTTCTCACAGTGCCCGAACTTCCTGGGCATCCGGGCAGCACGCGGCCGCCCGAAAGTTCCTGGGGACTTGGGCCCTGCCGGGTGTGTGTCCGGCCCGGAGAGTTGGTCCCCGAAGCCGGCCAGCCACTTCTGTCCTGGTAACTGTCCCCATCGCTGAGGAATGGCGCTTCGGCACCTCTCCTTCGCTCCCCTCTAGGTGTCGCTTCCGCCGTGGTTTCGGAAGAGTGAAACAGCGCCAGTAGCGTTCTTCCCTTTCCTTAGTAAATTTGATGCTAGTGTGCGCACCAGGAATTGTACTAGATGGAGATCTGAGACGCCAACGTTCTCACGTTCTCCGGGCCAAACATAAACAGAATTTCAATAGGAGGTGGCAAGGTAATAATAGAATGTACACCAGAAATCCCCAAGATTCTGGGGATGGGGGTGAGATGAGGGATCCGGAAGAAATTAGGACTTTTCTAGAAAGTTCCAAGTTACCTTCCTACCATCTGCCTTTAGGGATGCCAGAGATGATTTTTAACACAGTCTTCTTGATCCCGGAGTGGACAGTTTCTGCGCTGGCCTGAGCTGGGCAGTGACCAGGGATGATTCCCCTGGGAAGCAAATGGCGAGCTGAGGCAGCAGCTCAAATCCAACGCTCAGGGGCTGCTCTGCGACTCACCCCAGTCCTAGGAGCAGCTGCAGCATCCCCAGCCCGCATCTGCGCCCCCAGTGGAATGTTAACTTTCCTCCTCCCGCCCTCAGGACAGATACACATTGCTCTCTCTCCCAAGACTCCCACTGAGCCAAAGGTCGTGCAAGAAAATAGTCCACTTGCTGTAATGTGTTAAAATTTCTCATTTAATTTGTCCCATTGGCTTTTTTTTCCTCTTAGAGTTTTATTGTCATCCTCAATTTTGTGAAGTCCGGGAAGGCTCGCACATACCCCCACCCGCAACCCCAGAAGGGCTGGTTTGTTGTGCTGGACATTGGGAGAATTTTTATCTCTCTGGCTGTGTTCTTCTCCTACCAAGAACTGTAAGACTTCCTCACAAGTGACCTCGTGCTGTGGTCTTTTGTTTGATTTAGCACAGTCCAGAGACTGACATTTGATAGTCAGGACTTCAGAAAATCTACCGAATTCCTTGTCTTTCTTGGCATATTTTTTTCTGTACACTCAGCTTTCTTATATTGCTTCCGTGTGGTCAATCATGTGCTTTCTAACTCAATGAAATTTCAAAAGCATATCTTTCCTTACATTCTGTGCCTCTTAAAGTATCACACAAGGCATGGAATGTCAAACAAAATAAAATTACCTCAGAAAAATGTGGTACTGAAGACTTATATTCTGAAGGCTGGGAGGATAAGGGATTTTGTAAGCATAGGTATGTGTGTTAAACTCTGCGGTAAATAAGAATGTCCGTAGAGCATGTATTGTACCTAGAAGGATATGTTTCTCTAACATATCAATTGCTGGAAAACGCAGAGTGGATAGTTAACAGCAAATGCAGTTCAACTTCATTGTGGCTTGCTGCAAGAGGAACCTAATATATTTTCGTGACTGTTTCCCCCAGGTTGGTATTTTAGGGACTCTCTTGGGAAATCTGGACCACCTTCTTTTCCCCTAAAACACTCATAAATTAAAGTTAGGGCCCTGATCCTTTCTGGAGAAATTGCTATCTAGTCCTCTGGTTTTGGGCTGAGGTTGTTGGGTGGGGCCCTTCTTCCCTGTCCACTTTGACACTGCATGGGTCTGCAGAAGAGGCCCCCTGGGCTTTGGCGCTTTCCACTGATTTCTCATTGCCAGCATGCCATGTAGACAGTGCAGGTTGCCGGAGCGGACAGTTTCTCACTTAGGAAGGTTAGGGATGCAGATGCCTTGGGGTCACCGGAGCACAATCTTACTGTCCTCTGAAGATGCTGGGGGCTTCTGTCAGCTCTATCATCTTTGTAACTTCTAGCCCTTTGACTGCCAAAAAAAGCTACTACTTTGTGGCTAATCCAAATCCGGTAATATCACTGTGTCCTGGAAGAGAAGAGGGGAGAGAGAGAGAAATGGAGAGGGAGAGTGAGAGGGAGGGGGAGGGGGAGGGGGGGGGAAGGGGGAGGGAGAGGGAAGAGGGAGAGGGAGGGGGAGAGGGAGAGAGAGAAATGAGCAAAAATGTGTCCAAAGCTCTGAGAGCCAGAATCCCCACTCCTCCCAAAAGAGCTGATTCTGACATAGAAAAGAGATGTCCTAAATATGCCTGCGCTTCTCCCTGGCCTCTGGCCCTGTTTAATAAAGATAGCTTACATGCTGGTGTGTGTTTTGTGGATGTGGCAGATTTGGGAATCTTCATGGTAATACCTCTGTTTCCCTAACAGTTTGCATTTTTATGTCACGCTGTTTCAACTTTCTTCAAAAAGCCAAAGTTGAAATTTGGAATGTTACATTACAGGTCTTTGTAGCACCTCTGCAATTTTAAATGTAAAAAGGAATAACATTGATTCAGCTTATTTTATAGCACCAGAAACTCCTGTGGTTTTCACAGGGAGAGAGTAGATGTTAGACAGAGACGACAGACTTATGCTCTGTACGCCCAGGTAGTGGGTGCTAGGGTTTTAGTCTAGGTCTGGCCACGGACTTGGCTTCAAACCTTAGGTAACTTCCTCACACTTACGGCCTCAGGGATCCTTTGCATGCAGTAGCCAGACTGATTCCCCTGGCCTCGGGGGAGTATTGAGGCTTTTGTGGGAAACTGCAGAGGAAATGGTGAAGTACCTGGCTTCAGAGGATGTCTTAACTATTAAATAATTGTACTTCCTGAGTTGTTTGGAAGAAAAGGTAGTCCCAACTCTATGGGGAATCCTGAGTAGGTTTGTAGTAAGTGCTTAGACTTAAGGCAGGGTTGAATGAATCTTATAAACCTAACTCAATCTCAGAAAGAGCCTCAGGTTGAAAGAGTGGTGAATGTAAGGATGGCGCATACCTAGTTCTCTGATGAGGACATTGGTCTGTTTTCCTCCTCTGAAGGCCAGTGGGGCTGTTTGAATTTGAGGAGTGAAAGCTAATTCCCCAGAGTGATTTGTGCTCCCTGAAAAATCACAGAAAATTCCAGGCAGTGATTTGTGCTCCCTGAAAAATCACAGAAAATTCCAGGCAGCAAGAGGGACCCTCTATGAGTGGAGGGTCCCTCTTGCTGCCTGGAATTTTCTGTGATTTTTCATGACTTTTTAAATCCATATTGTTTTCCTTGACCCATAAATAGAGTAGCAAAGTGGGTGGCAGAGGCGAGTGAGCTGAGGAGTCTTGTGGGTGGGGTGCAGGAGAGTGACGGTGTAGCACCTTCCTGGGGCTCTGCATCTTTGACTTTGGTTGGAGCGTCACAACTAGAGGAGGTCATCTCTTCCGAGGACAGCAGAGACTTGGGGCTCAGGGCCTCCGGTCTGGCTCTGTATGTATTTTCCCCGTACAGACGACTGTTTAGTGAGATAAACTATTGCTAAGAGTTGAGAGGCAGCATGAGTTGGGAGTCAAGAGCGTAGATAATGGTCCACCTGCCTGGCTTAGCATCTCAGCTCAGCCACTTATTTGCTCCTGGCCTTGGCGGGGCTCATAACCTCTCTGTGATCCTGTCTCCTTTATCACCTGATGAAGGCGTGCTCATTGCCTTCCTCCCGGAGTAGGAAAATGAGGATTATGAGTTAGTGAAGCTGTTAGAAACAGTGTCTGACACTTAGTAATTGTTTTGTATTAGCCAAATAGATAGTGTCTATTTGGTTATTAGACAGGTCATCAAAATTGATTTAGACCAATATTAATTCTTTTTTATGAACTGAGCTGTCATAAAACTTGAGTTGTAAATTTTTAGGCTGTTGTTGCTATAGATGTAATGAATTGTCAATCACTATAAGTATAAAAGGACTTCTAAGTCACTGTGTAAATGAAATCAGACCTACCTACTGGTGCTCAAAGGGTGCTCAATTTTACAAAGAAGCTGATTAGGACTATTTCATTAGTTAGCCTGATTCACAAATTTCCCTATCTTCAAACAATTTGGGGCAGGGAGAGCATGCTGAGGTTGAACCCAGGGCCATCACACTGAGCTACATCCCAGTCCTTTTTAAGTTGTTTTTTTTTCAATTTTGGGACACAGTCTCCCTAGGTTGCCCTGGTTGGGCTTGAACTAGTGTTCCTCCTGCCTCAGTCTCCCGTAGTGCTGGCATTAAGGCTGTGCACCACTAGCCTGGCTCAAATAACTTTAATGAAAAACATGTAAGACCAGTGGCAACTCCAGGAAGGAGAGGGCTGAGCTTAGACAACTCAGAAACCAACTGGGTAACGCCAGCATGCCGCTTGGGAGGTACCTCTTAGGTGGAGTGATTGGGTCCTTGCCAAAATTAACAATTGAGATGAAGGAGTCTTATTTTGATGCCATCTGTGAATAATAAAACACAAGACATAATTGGCCTTAGATTACTACTCAGATTGAAAACAAAGTACTAGGTTTGTGACTTGTATTTTTTGCAACTCCAGGAATTGATGTCTGTACATTTACAAAGATGAATTTTGACTATCCTACTATTTTTAGCTTATTTGGGCTAGGAGGCATGAGAAAGGAAGAACACAGACTTTAATATGTGTGCTTATCCCATGAGCAATATTTGGTTCTAGATAAGTAGAGAAAAAATTCACATAGCTGAAGGAGCCAATGTCTTTCTAGTTCAGTCTTGAATTACTGTGGCTGACTCTTAAAAATTGCAAAAACCCATTAGCTGCTTTCTGCAATCTCTGGAATGTAGCTCTGTGTTCAGGAGAGAATAATGCATGGGGAGGAGGGAATTGTCCTCTTTATTTTTAGAAAAAACAGTGGCAATATGGGAAAGATGGTTTTGTTTTCTTTCAGTCCTGGACATGATTTTTTTTTAACTCCTAGTCCCTGTAAGAACTCACCCACACTAGCAAGAGCATTGGTTCTGGGCGACGGAGTTGCGTGGCTAATGTCAGTGCTGCAGGCCTCACCCGCTGGCAGCTGAAGCTGCCCTGTTCCATTCTACTCTGCCATCTTAGGGGTGCAGGGCAAACGCTGAGACAGTGACCTTCCGATTATATTTACTGGCCACCTGCACCACTTCCCCTCGTAGCTCAGCTTTGCTGACAGATGTGAACGCTGAAGAAATAGATGTAGGAGCAGGAGCCTCTAGATTCTTTTTAAAACAAAGAGACACCTTCTCTTAAAAGATGGCCATTCCTTCTAACCTTGCCTTTTCAAAAGCTCACGTTATATGTCCACAAATTCTGCTCTGACTTCTCCTCCCTGTTGGCATTTGTGTCTCAAGCTGGAGACAAAGAGAGTGTGAAGAGGCAGCTCTGTTTGGGTGTGGAATGCAGCCAAAGGAAACCCAGAATGTGGCAGGAATGACCGGATAACAGTCTCTACCTCTTGCCGAGAGTGGGCTTCTGAGATGCTGCTGACTATGGATGTGAGCAGGCGTGCACTCCTCAAGCTGTAAGGTCCCTCAAGTACCTAGTTGTTTCTCATTTGCACAGCTGTTCTGGGCCAGCCCAGGGCCAGGTGACACCGGTTGCTGGCCTCCAAGGAGCTCGGTGTGTTTTCATATCCCCAGCCAGGATCAGGATACAACGTGGACCACATGTAATTAAGCACTAAATTGTGTGGTGCAGCAGAAATCAATAACCCCTAAAGTTTCCTAGAGTAAGAATTGTTTGTACTGCATGATGAGTTCTGTGTGGCTCTATCTCATAGACAAAGACACAGTTATAGCTGGAATATGTTCACAGTGAAAGTCTTTTATTTAAAAATTACACCTAGGGCTGGGACGTAGCTTAGTGGTAGAATGCTTGCGTTGCATGAAGAGGGCCCTGGGTTTGACCTCCAGCAAAAGTAGAATAGTCTGTATCCTTGTGGTAAACATTTGAACATTTGCTCTAGTCAGCCTTAGTTTTTTCTCCATATAATGTTTTGATTACTATAAATTGCCCATTTCTTTTTTTCTGGGAACTTGGACAATAATGTTATCAAGTGAGTCTAAAGAAACACCTTTAAGTTATTGGGATTCCACAATTGTTGGCTGCTTGGATTCTGGGACAAAAATCACTGGCTTTGAAAATAAAACATTAGACTTTATGATGTTGTTTTTAAGCTCACCATCTTTAAACTAGAGATCAAGCCACAAACCAGTTGTCACAGATTTAGCATAATTCTCAGCATTTCTTGACCACTTATAGTATGCACAGCCCAAAATGATTATCTTAGGGAATCATGGTCACCTCATAAAGGTGACCCAGCCGACCTACACTGGTTTATTCTTGTAGCTGCAGTGTCAGGTGGTAATTCAAGTGGGACTATGTATACCTCTACATTGCGAGAGTTCTTGCTCTGTGCCTGGCACCAACTCCTTAGGGCTCTCAGCAACCCTGTGAGGTACCTCATATTGCATCCTTTAAGGGATGAATGAACTAAGGCTCCTAAGTCATATAACTTCTCCCAGATATGACTGTGGGGTTGGTGTTGGGTTTTAAACTTGGATTAACCCGATTCTGAATACAGGTATTAACTCATTGTACCGGGCAATGCACTTTGCAATGCTGAGTGCTGAGCTTTTGTCATTTTCTCAACAGACTCCCCAAAATGAAACCTGGAGGCTTTTGGCTGCATCTCGCACTGCTCGGGGTCTCCCTGCCTGCTGCACTGGGATGGATGGACCCAGGAACCAGGAGAGGCCTGAACGCCAGTGGGGGGGAGTCACAGGCAGAGGTATGGTCAAATAACTGCTGACATGACCTTTCACAGTGATTGCTTTTCGACGGTACAGTATCTGATTTCCCTTCCACTTTTAGTTCAGATCAATTAGACCACCATGTGAATTAAGATTGCACTTCTTTTGTGGAGGGGGACAAAGGGAGGCAATATGTATTGCTACGGACAGGGGATTTATATGGTGATGTGAGTAACGGCTCCAGAATCGCTCAAATGCTGCAAATGCATTCCCAAAGCAAGCTTTCGTGACACTTCATCTGCCACATAGACCCTCAAAAGCATGGCCCTTCTGTATATTTAATAAAACAAAGAAAATACAGATGGACTAATGGTATGCACCCAGCCAAATAATGAAATATTTTAATTATGAAATATGTTTTAAAGGAAATGGATGACTTTTTGGGTATATAGATAAAAAGAACCAGGCTGAGAAAAGAACCGGCAAGTGAGGGCCCTAAGGGAGAACACTTTAATGAACAGATAAGAATGATGAATGGCTTGCTAGGTATATATAAACGCTTCTAAAGTACTTAAAAAATTTGCTCTCAAATGCCTCCCCCAAGGGTCTGGATGTCCTGCTAATTACTTAGTGAACCCTGGTCCTAAGTACGGAAGATGAGGCTTCGTAAAGTATACCCCACCCCTGCTCATGGTACTGGGCTCCAAGAATTTGAAGTTCATCTGGAATGCAGATTTTTTTTTCTTTTTTTTTTTTTTTGCAGAAAATGCTTTGCGTATGCTAAACCTTAAGAAATGACTACACCTTTTCATTCAAACCACCTGGGATTTTTCTCTAAGCCATGATGCATGCTAATTCTTATCAGGGGCTTTTCAGGCACACTCCAGGCAGGCCCATCTCATTTTTTCTGTACCTGTGTCCCATCCTTTGGGATGAGAAATAAAAATTACCTCCAAAAGTCAACATTCCCGGAGAGTGAATAATGATATATAGTGTATAGTAGGATTAATGCATTATTTGATCAAAAGACATGAGATCTCTTCCATTACTACTTAATTGTCGTGCAATCCCAAGCCCGCAAGCCTTAGTCTTTGGGGAGCCTCAGAAGTAATTTAATGCACACTTTTCTTGCTGAAGTTGGTGTGGTGTGCTTTTGTGGCCAGATGACTAAATGGTAACACTACCTCTCCGTCTAAATCCACGAAGGACACACTTAATGCTCCTGTAAGAGTCTGGTGGCAGACGTGCTGGTGAGAACAGCATTTCCCATGTGGGAAGGGCTTCATCATTCCGCTTCTCCCCACACAAAGGCAAGATGATCACTTACCTGCTACCTATGGACTGCTGACTGTTTAACAGCAAAGCAAACAGGCAGACCGCCAGGTATGCTCAGTCTTCTTGCACTTGGGGCTTGTTGGCCCACATCTTTTATCATTTATTTCAATTAAGATTCAAGCCAATTAAGGGAAGATTTTCCTGGAGGTAAATTGAAGGTGAGTTAATATTACCTGGGGCACTCTTCTCTGAGCTGTTAACACCGGAATACCTTGTGTACCCCTGAGAACTTGCAGACGCTCCTCACTGTGAGGAGGGAAAGCTTTTCAGTTTGGGGTTGCTTCGTCTCTCCCAGCTCTTGTCTCCCAAGTTCAGGAATGTAGCTGCTTTGGGAAGGGGGAGAGATGACTCTGCACTGTCCCAAATGCAGGAACAACCGTTCTACCGATCGTACTTTTTGGCTATAGCTTTTGTTGTTGCAGTGTTTCGACTTCTCCTCTTTGAGCCTGCTTAGATCCATGATTAATGAGATGATGACCCTGGGTGCGGGCATAGTGCACAGCGTGACCTCGGTGAGTGTTTGCCTGCAGAGAGCAGAACATTTATTTTCATGGACTTGGTCACACTCCATGCAGACCCCCTCCCCGTGCCCTTGCTCACTAGGATCCTCCTGCCTGGTCTGCGGTCTTTCTCTCCACATTTCGGCATGTTCCCTGCTTTTTTTCCCAGGGTACACTCTGGTTGTTCCCTTTTTTCTAGAATCTTCTTTGACACCTCCTCATCCCTTTTTCTGAGCTCTTGGTCCTTCTACCTTTTCTTTCTTTTAATTTTAGCATATGGATGAAGCCTGTCTTATTCATCTTACTCTTCCTTGTGGTGTCTTCTAATTTCATGGGCAAAATAGAAGCTCGCTGTGTTTTTAAGATGATCAGTACTTACTACCACACTCAGTCAGGAAGTCACCCCAGTGCTTTTAAGGGTCAGGCTAGACCATCAGACCCTGAGTGGGTGGCGCACTTCCTTGCCTAGCCAGGCCTTTTCTGCTTGGGATATGACTGGTCTCCCCTAAGAACTGCTAGCTGGTCGCAGGCCAGGCACACCTGCCTCTGTTCAATACCCAACACAATACTTGTGTGAAATGATTTCTGGATAGTTTCATCTTTGAATTCCAGCTATTAACATATCCATATTTCACTGTCCAAGCCGTATTAAAGTCTTTCGGTAGTTTCCTCAGGCCGTTTTATTTTCTGCAAGAATCAAAACCAGCACACTTTCCTGAGATGCTAAATAAGTCAAAAACTTTCCTGAGGAGCTCAGCAGCAAAACTCTTCTCTATGTGCTTTCTTCCTGATAGTGGTACTTCTCAAAATATTCATTATAGTTTTCAAAGTCCTTGGAAAGCATTAATAAGATATGATTTGTCTTTAAAGTTATTATACCAATTACTTGAATGTCCTGAGGGTAAATAAGGATTAAATGACCAGTGGGCATGTGTTTGCATATTTTAAAAATAATTATAGTGAGTGTGGATTTTATCAAATTATTGTTTTATGTACAAAGGGATGGCGTTAGGATAGCTCCGAGAAGTTTATCATTTTATAGCTGTAGATAAAAAGAAACTTAGCTGGGTGGAGTGGCTCTTTAATAAGAGTTGAGGAACAGAACGTGGCCTGGAATGCTAATACAGTTCTGGGGGTGCAGTCAGCTAAGGTTCTGGAATAGCATTTTAATTTCCTCCTTTTCCTTTTATTCTGGCCAAGATACATAAACTACATGCTGAGCATCCGTAACCTGTGACCTGCCAGCTGTCCAACACGTTGATGCCACAAGTGGAAAGTTGGCCTCGTGGGATGGGTTGCAATTAAAACTGAGGTGCACTGAAAATACTGTCTAAAATTGCCCATGTCGCTGTGCGAGAGAAATAAGTTTTGTGTTCAGACTTGGGTCCTAGCCCCCAAATATTCCACATGAATGCAAATATTTCAAATCAACAGTAACAACAAAACAAATCAGAAACACTTTTTGGTCCCAAGCACCTCAGATAAAAATACTCAACCCGCAGTAGAGTCAGTATTGGGAGAGTTTTCTATCTCAGAGAGTCAAGGGACCGGGGAAATGTGAGCAGTGATGTGGGGTGGTCCCTACAGGGCCAACCTGTTCTTGAGGTGGTCATGTGTGGGAGCCCCCCGTGGGCACTGAGTGCTGCAGTGGCATGGGGCGGCACCCTTCCCGACCTGGTGCACCCTTCCTGCTTTTGCTTCATTTTTTCTGAGAAGCTCTTGCCATGGTTGTGTTGGCAGGGGCTGCATGGCTGTAAATATAAATGCTGACGCTGCTTCCTTAAATTGTTTGTCTCATGTGCCTCAGGGCTTGCAGACCAGAAAGCTTGGAGGTAGCCACTGCGTGTTTCCAATATTTGCAAACTCAAGCAAAGTCTTTGAGGAAAACACAAGCGAGGGTGGCATCAGTTGACTCCAGTGCGATTCTCCTTCTCTCTGGCCCCAGGAGCATCTGAGCAAGTGACAGCTTGACTGCTTTGCACACAGGTGGGCCCTGGATGTGCCACCCTTATCCTTGCCAGGTGGCTTTGAATGCTTGCCTTGGTGGGGCATTCAGGAGTACTTGGACTGTTAGATTGGGTGTTAATCTTTTCAAAAATATTTTGTCATTTTTCCATCTTACTGACTTCAGGGCAACACTCCCCGCCTTTGCTAGTGGAGTTCTTCCTGGGATTCCTGGGTGGTCACTGGTCATCTGTGAGGTCGAGGCCACTCTCTTGGTGTCTCTACTCCCCCTGGTGCCGCATCCCCATCTGTGGACATGAAGAAAAGAAACTCCTTCCTCCCTGAGAACATACGGAGGTCCAGGCTGGGTGCTCGGCATGTTCTTAGGCTTTACTTGCAGCCCAGATCTGGCGTATCTCCCGTGTGCGTCTCTGCCATATCACCTGTCCTAAGCTCTCAGTGTCCTAAGCTCTCCAGTACTGGACTTGCTTTCAAAGACGCTGAGACTCTGGGTGGTCTCTCAGCACAAGAGGTGGTGGCCGTGGGTTACCTACTGCACCTGTTGCAGGAGGAGCCTCGCTTCCACTGCAGGTGTAGTGCTCTGGGGGACAAGGGGTCCTCAGCATTTACTCATGGTACTTTGCTAACTGTTCTATGTCAGGATCTATTAGTCAGTTTTCTGTCACTGTGACAAAATAGCAGAAAGAAATCAACTTGAAGGTGAAAAGATTTATTTTGGTTAAAGGTTTTAGAGGCTCCAGTCCAGAATCACTTGACTCCTTCAGCTGGGGACCCAAGCCTTCCACCTGTGAGTTTTGGGAGTGGGAGAGGTCATTTAAAATCCAAACTCTAACCCAGAGCATGTGTTATAAAACTTTCCAGAGCATGAGAAACTAAAACTTTCTCAGATAAAATGAGGAGGGTACAACTTCCCACCTGCAGGTATATGAGTGCAGTGACTGCATACGTCATTTTCCAGGCCAAGGATGGCAGCAGATCCGCCCAAGTGTGTCCCCACTTGCAGAGTTAGTGCCGCTGTGTCCTGCCTCGGGGCCTCCCAAGTTTCTGTGTGCTTGCTGGCGTCTGGCTCTTGTTATGGTGTGAGTCCGACGCAGTTCTGAAAGGCTATTGCTTTTCTCACAAGCTCTGGGTGGTGCTGGGCAGAACAGCTCTAGAGGAGTCCCTTGGGCACGCATTCAAGGAGCAGAACCCAGCTGGGTTGATCCTGGCCCCGGAGAGCATTGGCGAACATGGTGATGCTGATTGTAGTAAGGAAAGAGAGAGAAATGGGCAGGTTGTAGCCATGCTGGGAAGTGGCCTGACGAGCCTGGGTTGAAGGGAGGAAGGGCGTCCAGGGAAAGGTAAATCTGAGGGGCCTGGGTTCCAGAGTCGTTTTCACCTGTCTTTAAGCAGGCAGGTCCTCTTGGATCTCTGAAGCCAGAGCTCCTCACTGGCTGGTCTGTTGGTGATTTCAGTCCTGAGGGGGCCATTTCTAAATGAATGCTAAGGATTGCCTCCCTCCAGGCCCTGCAGTGGACCGGTTATTTGGGAACCACTACAACTGGTCCATGCCGTGTTTGTGGGTGTTTCAAAAAATTTTTTGTCCTTAGACAGGGGAAGTCACAGTCTGTGTTCTTTGTGTTTGTTATTTCTTCTCTGTCTTTGCTCCTAGCGAGCTCTTGTGCTCTGTACCAGTTAGCAGATGGCACACCCCTTGGTATTTTCAGATCATAGTTTTAATTGGACTTGAAAAGTTCTGTGACCCAGGAAAATGAGCACTTAGGAGTTCACCGAAAACCATTATTTTTCTTCCTCTTAATTTAGCATTGACTCATCTATTTATGTTTCCGCTGCTAAATAATCTGTGCTGCTCTAGGAAGCTTCCCACCCTTGTAATTGGGACATCAGGCCATGCGTTGTAAATGGGGCTGTGATTTCCATTTTTCGGGGAGCTGGCAGCATCGGATCCACCAAGCCTCAATCATCTGCTTGATTTATCCTCCAGGACTGTGGGTTATTGCTCTTGCTTCCCATTTAGAGAGAAGTGAATATCACATTCAGTGTCCGTGGGACTCTTAACAGGCCCCACACGAGTGGGCTCTGCCTTCCAAGCCAGAGCCATTGTCCTTCTGCCTGTCACTCTGGTCTCTGCTTTGAGGCTCCTAGGCCTTGTCTCATCCCCAGCCACCAGCTTCAGAAATGGTGGGTGGGGGAGGGTGTGAGTCCTGTGTTCTGAGCAGTGTCGACACAGGGAAGGGCAGAAGGAGCTGATGCATTGGTGTTGAGTGGAGGAGCCTCAGGTGGCTGAGAAGCCAGCTGTCTACCCAGCCTCACTTCCCTGGCAGGGGCTAGGAGTGTCTCAGCCTGAGGCCTTCCCTGGAGTCAGGAGGGCATGGAGTGCCAGGATCCCAGTCTGTTCCCCACTGGTGAAAGGCAGCCTTCTTTCAGGTCTAGTGGGCAGGAGAAGGGTCGCATGCTGCTGGGGACTGAAGCGAGTCCTGGAGTGTGGTGGCCTGTGGGCCCAGGTCTTCTTCCTTCAACCAGTAGGTGTGTTTCGGCCTGGCTCTGCCTGGGAAGGGAGACCTGGGAGCCTGGGGCTAGGTAGGAGGATTCTCTCCTGACCTAGAGCGGTTCTGTGAGACAGTGGTCGAATTATTTGGTGCTGTGACTAGAGATGGAGCCCTTGGCTTTCCTTCTTCCTGTGTGTCCTGAGAGAGCCTTGTGTCCCAGTAGAGATGGACAACTGGTGGCCAGCATCTTCCCACGGAGTGGAGTCCTTTCCAGGGAACCAGTGAGGTCACTGTTGAGGCAGCCAGGTGGCTGCCAGAGCCAGTCCCGCTGGTCTTCGTGGCACTGTGAGGGAAGGGTCCTGTTTCCGAAAGGTCAGGCACCACCACAGCTGCCCACCCATCAGCCTCAGCGCGGGCCTGGGCCTCTGGAGCACAGGCTGCCTTTCTGACCCTGCGCCTCTCCTGCTCTGCTCAGTCCTCTGCCTCAGAGGCTTGCTGGGCTGCTGGTGGGCCACCCCTGTCCAGGGGCCTGATGCCAGCAGCTCTCCAGGCTCTGAGAAGTGGCTGCCACCCCTTTCTCTTCCTAATCCAGCCTTGTTAGCTCTCGCCCTGTGGCTTCCGTGTTCCTGGTTTCTCCTCTGGGACATTCGTTGTGGTTGTTAAACCCCTAGCTGTTCTTTCCTCCTAGGACCTAGTCTCATTATGAGCTATCTGTGCTGCTGCTCCAGGCGTCCTCAGTGCTGCCTTTGCCTCCAGGGTGCCTTCAGGTCACAGGCCTTGTGCCTCACATCTGCTTCTGTCCCTGCCAGCTGTGTGGCTGAGGGCCACTTACCCTCGCTGACCTCAGAATAGCCCTGAATACAGTGCAGGCAATAAAAGCCCCATTTTCAGAGTTGCAGGAAGGACTAATTAAGATGGTTTATGTGCGGTGCCTGGTGGAGAGTTGTGCTCAGAATGTGGCAATCATCTCAGAACCCCCTAAGTGCACCCCCCCTGAGGCTGGGGCTCTGTGGCCGGCACTGTTGGGTGGGGAGGACCTCTTCCTGCTGGAGTGTGAGTAGCCTGGGGTCTGGTCTGTCAGAAGAAACTGTACCCAGCGGGATGTTCACATACTTGTCTAGTAAGTGCATACACCAGCCATCCGTTATTATTTATTTGGGCATCATACAGGGCTCAGCCAAGGCGTCTTGGGCTTTTAAGACTCCTTACAGAGGGAATCCAGAGAAGATTCCTCAACTGCCCTCAGGCTTTTACTTGTGGTAGAATCCCCACCACACTTTCAAGTCTTCCCAGCATCTTACGGAACCAGCAGAAGAGAGAGCGAGCCCTATGGGCTGTGCATGGGCGTGCTCGGCACCCCAGCTCAGTCACTGTTTTCTAGAGTGGTCTCTGGGGCCCTCCTGGCTTTGGTTGTCCCTTCTGCGGAAAGGCCTGCATCCCCATGGCTGGAAACTAGACTTTCACCAAGAACATCAATCCAGAGAATGAAATGTCACTTCAAACAAGAGCTGAGTGCTGTGTGTTTGCGTTTAGAGTTTTCAGGGCCAGTAGAAAAAGTATGTGACCCCTGGGAAGATGCTGGCCACCAGCTGTCCCTACAGACAGAGGAAGGGCTGAGGGTGATGAGAACAGAACTTCTCTTTTGAAATGTCTTTTAATAGGTCTAAGAGTCCTGGTGGCTTTTCCTGATGCTCACCTTAAAACAATTAGATTAAAACTCCTGTGAACCCTACTGTCATGTAAAGCTGGCTTCTTTAAAGAAAACAGAACTATTTTTTTGTATTTAGTCCCTTTCTAGCCTTGCATTTCAAGCATGCATGAAAATCTCTGTGGAAAAACATCAGTTTCTGTGGTTCTTCTGCAGCCATCTCTCGAGCGTCCATTACTGGCAGATAGACTTTCACATGAGATGATAGCAGTTTGGGAGTGACCTGAGGGTGAATGCTCTGACTGGAGTGCCTCTAAAATGTGCCCCATGGTTCCGCCTTCTCCTCCTCTCCCCTCTCCATTTGGGTTGTCACATACACTGCTGGTCTCACATTGGCATGTGGCTATGAAGGGTGAGCCACTCTGCTTTGCCCTCAGGTGTTTGTGGCTGGTGGCACAGGTTAGGATTATGTCTTTGTGTCCCAGAGGTTAGGATTATGTCTTTGTGTCCCAGAGCACAACTTCTAGTTTGACGTCTCATACACACCTGGCTAGATGAGTCTCGGAGCCCTGAGCTACTCTGGCCAAGTGGGGACACCTCATGACTTTAATCTTAGTAATCAGCAAATCTTCTTTGAACATCCAACTATGAGCTCCACCCTGTCCTAAACTTAGCCAAGAGGTTAAAGGGAAGTGGGATTTATGATTCTATCCTGGGAGCTTGGGGGCCACTGGCATGTGAGAAGTGGGGTGGTGCTGGTGGGGAGGAGAACTTGGCTGTTGCAGAGTGGATTCTGAGTTAGTTGGAGGAATTAAGCAACTATGTTACTGATCTTCTCTCACGTAGAAAAGATAGAGTGACTAAATTAAGTGCTCAACTTTAGCCTAAAGAAAATTAGGTCTATTTCTTGAGTAATAAAGGAGGAAGGAGCTCCTGCTTCCCTCATCCCCACCCCTGCGCCCGTGCAGCGTGTGGACACTCACACTCCAGACAGACCCTCCTCAAGGCACTGGTGGCTGAGACAGACCTAGTGTCATGGGTTTGTGCTGGCCGTGGCTCACTGTTCTGCCGTCCTCCGAGGGTGGCTGGGGGAGCTGGCATCCTTGAGTGTCACCTGCATAAGATGGACACAACGCTGCAAGCACAGCCCTGTGAGGATCCCAGTCCCTTCCATTGCCCCCCTCCAATTGGTCTTCTAGGGCACGCACCCTCTCCAGGCCTCTCCCCTAAGGTGTTCCTGCCAGATATAGTTGCTTCCTTCTGGTTGGCTTCATGATTTCCAAGTCCCCTTGGGGACTGGGCTGGTGGCGGGGAGGGCATGGCTGCTAATTCCTGCTGTTTCATCATGCTTAGGATATCACAGTATGTATCATTACACCCCAGTGTCCCAGGCTGTCTTTCCAGAGGTCACATCCCTTGCTGTAGAATCCCGTTGTGAGCCAGGTGTCTATCCTGGTCCACTTGGTTGTAGCCAGTGGTTCAGTAATTCTTAGGAATGAAAGTACTTCGAAGGCTATCCTGACTAGAACAGAATTATGTAGGATTCATTATACACTCTACATGGAAATATATAGAGAAATTAACTCCTGATGCTCTCAAGTGACTGTGAGCTACATTCTGCAGGAAGTTCATGTCCATGGGCTGATAGCTTACCCTGAGGTGATGAAAAAGGAGAAAGAACAATCCTAGAACTTTAAGAAATCACCTCTGTACTTGTGCCTGGTGAACCACTGAGACAGGACTTAGTGTATTTAGTTGAAGAATGGGCCAAACCATAGGGGAATGAGAGTGTGGTACAGAGGCCCTGGGTGTGGGTTGGATTACAGAGGACACACTTGGACGTGGGGGGCCTTGAGCTTGTTGTCTAGGTGATCCATCATGGATCCCTTGGTGGCCAGAAGTAGAATCACCTATGTATTGCTTGGCTTTAAAATGTCCCCCCAGAATCTCCCGTGTCCAGAGGTGAGACTTTTGGACAGTGACTGGATCTGAGCTCTAGCTTCAAGTCAGCTGAACCCACTGAGCAGATCATAATTTGGTAGCATTACTAGAAGTGACTGAAGTAGAATGTAGCCCTGGGTGGAGGCAGTGGATCAGGGGGCCGTGACCGTGTGGACTATCTCTTGGCCCCTTTTCCTGTTCCTTCTGCTTGTTTCCCTTTCCGCTTCCTGCCTGCCATGAGGTGAGCAGTATTCCTCCACCAGGCCCTTCATCACGATGTTTCTGCCTTGCCACCGGTCAAAAGCAATGGGGCCACCCAACCATGGGGGAAACATTACCCGTTGGAGCCAAAATAAACCTCTCCTCCTTTCAGTTATTTTCCTCATAGTGACAAAAAGCTAACACAACCTTCCAAGATGCTGGTGTAGAAAGGAGGGCTATCACGAATAGCCAGATATTCCCCTGAAACTAACCTTGGGGTGCCAGGGGCTGGGAGGTGAGAGGTGCGGATGTCTGATTTCTCACCCACTCCTTCTGAGCTGCGTCCTCTCCCTCCACCATTTCTGTCTCTCTCAAGACTCAACTTTCTGCACAAGCGCAGTACAGACCCTGCTGCCCAGGCTAGTTCACGCAGATCAGCCTGTGGCCTTGGCACTGCCACCACTTGAATCTCCGGCTTGGAGTCCTGAACTCTCTCACCAGAGGTCTGGTCTGTGCGTGCAGACTCTCAAGGCTGAGAACCTCATTAGTTGAGGAAGAGCCTGGTTCAGCTGCCTGTGGCCGAGGCCAGGTCCTGACGTGTGAGTGCACTCTGGGGCTCCACGAGGAAGTGTGAGCACAGGGAAGAGCTGCTCTGGCCAAGGGCACAGGAGGTCACTCTGAGGGCAGGGCAGGACTGCTGTGATGCGGAGGAGCCAGTCTCGCGCCTCCCAGAAAGCTTTTGAAGAAGCACGAGCTGAGCTGGGCCCTGCAGCATATGCCTGTAATCCTGACACTCTGGGGAGGCTGAGGCAAGAGGATGATGTGTTGAAGCCCAGCCTCAGCAACTTAGCAATTTAGTGAGAAAAAATTAAAAAGGGCTAGGACTGTAATTCAGTGTGAAGGCCCTGAGCTCAATCCCTAGTGCTGGAAAAAAGAAACTAAAATCAGTTCTATGCCTTGTGCTGGGGACACAGTCCTCGGGTGTGCCCACAATTGCCCAAGATGGTGCGTCTTCAGGGAACAAAGCTTCATGTGTCTCTGCACCAAGCGGGAGCCCCTTCGGCAGAGGTGTGAGCGACCAAGGCGGGCTGGCTCCCAAACTGGCAGGTGTGGGCAGGTGTTCCTGCCACTGAGCAGTGACACAGCGCGCTCTCTGCACTTTCCTTCCTTCTGTCCTCACAACCATCCTTTTGTTTTTGTTTTTATTATACTGGGGTTTGAACCCAGGGCCTTGCAATTGCTAGGCGAGTGCTGTACCATTGAGCTACATGCCAGTTCTGTATTTATCTCCATCCATCTATCCATCCATCCACCCACCCACCCATCCATCCATCCATGCATGTATGCAGGTCTCACTAAGTTGCTCAGGCTGCCCTCGAACTTGTGACCCTCTTGCTTGAGCCTCTCAGGTAGCTGGGATTACGGATGTGTGCCACTGTGTTGACTCCCACAGCTATTTTATAGGCACTACACTTACTGTCATCCTCAGGATGAAGTTCACGGAGTTTGCTACCCAAGGCGCAGAGAGCATGGGGGGGAAAGTTGTCAGTCTTCCCTGAGATTCTTGGATGGGCCAGGTACTAAATAAATATCAACTCACACGATGCTGACCACTGGTGCCTTTCTTCTGACTCTGTTATAAAAGAAAATTGAAAAGAGCCTTACAGTGCCTTAAAGGCTTTTTAATTAAATATAACTCATTTAATTTAAATTACTTTAAGTTTCATTTTTTAATATAAGTGTTATAGGGGCACAGTGGAAGTGGCTTCTAATCAAAGCATGGTGGGGGTCATCTCCCAAGCAGATGCGTAGGGGAGCCCACGCCAATGATTTATTCAGACAACATCAAAATCACCAAGTCCACAGGATGTGTAGGGAGGGCTGTGGGAGGAGGAGGGACTCAGGGCTTCCTCTGAGAGCTGGGATGCCTACAAGAGAGGGTGTGGGGAGCCTTTGCGTGGGCAAATGCTCAGCCCACAGGGACTGCGAGGCTGGCACTCACTACTGTGTCTCCGGCCACTGCTGGTTCTTTCGTTTCAGTACCAGGGTTGGGCCCTGGACATTTGTGCCAAGCTACATCGCCAGCCCTTTGTTTGCTGATTGATTGACTGAGACAGGGTCTCACTAACTTATCCGGGCTGGCCTCCAATTTGCACTCTTCCAGCCTCAGCCTCCCAGAGTGCTGGGATTATGGATTTGCACCACCACACTGGGCTTTACTACTGATTCTGAACGCTGGTGCCAGTAGCTGTTAAGGGAGGAGGTGACGTGAGAGAAAAATGCTTGTGTGGTGGGCAGAAGGAGGGACAGAGGGTCCTGAGCAGACGAATGTCACTCTCAGATGGGGTCAGTGTCTGCCCCCCAGAAAGCCCCCAGAGGACCTCCTGCCTGCCTTAGCTGGAGCAGCACCCCCAGCTCTTTCCTGTCCCTGTTTTATTTTGCCCGGCACCTCTCGCCATGGATGTTTGTACATCTTGTTGCTTGTTTGTTGTCTGTCTCTCCACCCGGGAGCAGGAGCTCCGCGGGGACTGGGGCTGTGGTGGTCTTGGCGCTGCTGGACCCAGGACAGGTTATGTGCTCCGGATGAATGAATACAAAATCAGCGGAGGGGATGCGCTCATGCACTGCTCTGGAGACCTCTGAGGCCCTGCTGAGAACCGTGCTGAGGGGCCGGGTCTCCTGAGCAAAGAAGGTGGAGGGACTGAGGGGAAGATGGATGCCAATGTGGCTGCGAGCCTGAGGAAGTGAAGGAGAGGTGGAGGAGATGCCCCGGAGGCCAGAGAGACACTGGCTGAGCTGGAGGATCTCCGGGGAGGTGACGTGTCGCTGGGCAAGATGACGGTGTCTGTGTGTCTGCACATGTTCTGGGGAGCAGGGAGTTTTTGTCCTGTCCTTACTTAGGCTTCTGAGACTGGGTGTTTTCAGCTTACTCCCATCAGAGGCCTCTCCCGCCTTTCGCAGCTTGCTCACCTTCTCACAGGTCTCCCCCAGGCCCTCCATCCCTCCATCCCGGCGGGACTGTGCTGTTGTGTATCTATACAGCAGAGCATCCGTGTTGGTGACCCCCTCGCTCCCTGTGCACAAACGAGGATGGGTAATAGACTTGCCAAGAGAATTGTGCTGAAGGGCAGCCTCTCTTTCTGCTTTGTCTTCTAATTTTCCAGGCTCAGGTTATTCTAAACTTCATCTTGGGCTTGCAGCTAGTAGAAAGAAGGAAGAGCGGCGCATTATAATATCGTGTTAAGTCGGTTAATGTTAAGTTATGCAGTCTCCTGCATGGTAGCTGGAGAGGATCATGAGTAATTAATGCATCGACTCTGCCCTTTCCTCTCCAGGGACATGTGTTCTTGCTCTCCTCTCTCCTCCCCCAGGCACCTACAAGGCAGCCTGATTTTCTTAGGGAGCATGGACTGCTGGGACGAAGGCAGTACAGGAGAGATGCTTGCTTGATGAACAGGACAGCGAGGGGACAGGAAACTTCTCCGCATGGGGAATGCCTAGAGGGACTCACTTAGCTACCAAAGGAAGAGCACAGACAGGTTCAGCGACAGTGTCTCCCAAGAGCCTCGTGCAAAACCTACCTTGACATCCTGTGTTCTTAACAGGAGATCTTTAAATAATCTGCCTTCCCCCTGGCATTAAGGTGTGTTTAGGGCCCCGGGCCTTGTGCTGCGGGAGGTGTGGACCACTGGGGAAGGAGAAGAGATGCTTTTGCTCAGGGTATGATCATGGCTTTCATGATAAGAGTTCTGGACAGGCTGGCCAGTGTTGTGTCAAGCCCTGCCCACGGTGGTAACGACGGATGAGAACAGAGGAATAAAGCAGTGCCTTGGGCTGCCGAGTCAGAGCTTTGGGCTGCAAGTGTTATGGTGGTCCTGGGTCTGCCGACTGCTTCTGCTGAGGGAGAGCTGTGGCTTACTTTGCAAACCAAAAAGATCACTAGTTTTTCATTTACTGGGTTGTCAGAGAGACACGACTGTGAAGTGCCCCCCTCTTGCTTCCTCGTCTTAGCATGTCTGTGTGCCGGTGTTGATGTTTAACAAGGTGGATTGATCAACTGGTTATTGACATTGATTCCATCAAATGCAATTTAGTGTTTGCCCATCGCTTTGGTGGATTCGCTGCAGAAGACTGCCTTGAATTCAGAGCTGACTTTTCTTTAGCTGTAAACAAACAATTCGTAGCATAGAACTTTATATGATATCTAGAACTTTTAATCACTAAATCCTTATATTTTCTTATTTACTTTCTTTTAAGACAGAGTCTCACTATATAGCTCAGGCTAGCCTTACACTTAAGATCTTCTTGCCTCAGCCTCTGAGCGCTGGGATTACAGGTATGTACCACTGTATACTATGTATACATAGTATACCAAAGTATACTATGTATACTTTTATTACCATCCCAATCATCTTATTCCTGAAGGCCTAGAAAGTATCCCCAAACTGGTTGCCTATTCTGATGTCTGGAAGCCAGTACCGATACCATCTCAGTGTAGAGTGCAGCGTCTTTTTCCTTCATTAATCACTCTCTGCTGTAAATCAGAAAGTCTTAGAAAAAATCTGTGGACTTTGCCCTTGTCTCTTAGCCATCTTCAGGTCATCCTGGCTGGGCTGTCCGCCTGCCCGTTTGACAGATGCCAGTTGAGCGGGAGACGTCCGGGCTTACTTCCTCAGGGCTATGCTGATGGAGCGTAAGTAACAAAAATCCAGGAGCCTTGGACTGTTTCATAGTCTCCTTGGTGGACATAATAAAATCAGTGTTCCCAGATGTGCACACATGGATACTGTTGATGAGCATATCATGGTGATTTTTAAAATAGGAAAGTAGCAAAGAGATTGCTTTGCTCTTTTCTTTTCTTTTTTTCCTTTTTTTTTTTTTTTGGTGTGTGGTGCTGGGAATCAAATCCAGGGACTTGTGCATGTAAAGCGAGAGCTGTACCACTGAGCTACATTCCTAGCCCCGACTTCCTATTTTTTTAAAGTTATTTAGACATCCAGATGTGACTTTTGTTTTTGGTCTTGCTAAACCTCCGTTTAAACGTTTGGCTTAGTTATTTAGATTTCTCAGTCCAGTGTGAACTGCGGTTCCCCCCATGCATCCGTTCACGGTTCGACAGCAAACAGAAGGCACACAAAACGTGCTCACTGTGCCACCTGGATTTCAGTCCCAAAATGATGGAGAATCTCACTTGCTTTGCCTGTGCAGGCCTGCCTGGCCCTCCCTCACCTGATTGGGCTGGTTGGAAGGTGGCAGGGCCTCAGCTATCTAAGCATCTTGAGGTTTCCTAGTGTTGGCTTCACCTCTCCCACCCTGACTGACCTTTTCTTCTCTTTTTTCTTTTCTTTTCTTTTCTCTCTTCTTTTCTTTCTTCTCTTCCTTCCTTCCTCCCTCCTTCCCTCCCTTCCTTCCTTCCTTCCTCCCTCCCTCCCTCCCTCCCTTCCTTCCTTCCTTCCTCCCTCCCTCCCTCCCTTCCTTCCTTCCTTCCTTCCTTCCTTCCTTCCTTCCTTCCTTCCTTCCTTCATACTTCCTGAGACAGAGCCTCGCTGTATAGCCCAGGCTGGCCTTGCACTTGTGGCAATCCTCTTGCCTCAGCCTCCTGAATGCTACAATTACAGGCATGTACCTCCACACCTGGCCTGACTGACCTTTAAGGCGGAAAGCCAGTGGACCAGGACCACACACATTGCTCCTTGAGCCAAGTACTCCCAGGGGTTCTGTCACTGTTCTCTGTGAGGCAGGAGGTGGAGTCTGACCCCTCAGTTAAATATCATTTCTCAGGAGCCAGTCCCTCCTTGCTGTCTTTTTTCTTTTCCATTTTTATTTTTCTTAGTACGTGTTTGCGGCACATAATGACTATGTTCTTCACATAGCACACCTTAATTGTTTCTCACCCCCTCTACTCCCCCTCCCTCTGTCTCTTGGTTCCCTTCCCATTTGTGAAAGATCTGTTCTCTATTATCTGTCTTTTATTTTGCTCTTTATTTATACTTTGAGTTTCTCATATGAGGGAAGCCATGCAATATTTAAGCGTGTGTGTCTGATTCATTTCACCTACCATTATGGTCTCAAGATGCACCCATTTTCCTACAAATGATAAAACTAAAAGCAGAAATTCCATTCGACCCAGCCATTCCCCTTCTAGGATCTCCCTGAAAGTGTTGGCATTTTTCCTGAGCACTTGCTGAAAGCTTGTTATGACTAGAGGAATCAGGGGTGTCCAGCTTGTCTGCCCAAAAGGTGTGGCTGTCCAGCTAGCTCTGAGTTCAGGGCTAATCCCCCGAGCATCTCCATCATCTGGGTGTGAAGACTCAGACATGAAGTGCTGGGGCGTCTCAGAGTCCAGCGATCCTCCTGCCTCTGCTTCAGCCACATCCTGCGGTGAAGGTGCAGAATGCTTGGTGTGTGCTCAGTGAGTGGGCGGCCGTAATGGATATGTGCCACACAAGGCATTGCTTTATTTAGCTGTATTCTGTCAGCTCAAGTGAAGATTTTAATTGCAGAATGGTGTCTTGCTAGCAGAAATGAAAGTTGTTAGAGTGATGTTTTAAAAATTCAGATGAATAAATGGAAAAATTGTAGGGGAGCTTGTTAGAGAAGCATTACTTTTAAGAGCATCTCAGGTAAGAAAAGCTTTGAAGTTGAATGTCAGAATTTCAATGGCAGTGAGGCCTGGCTGGTCGCAAGACTTGCCTGTCCTCGCTTCTCAGTGTCCTAAGTAGAACCTGTGGGTTCTCCTTCATAAGCATCTGCAGGGAGCTGTGTCGGAGGACCCCCGAAGCTGGGATCTGCCTCCCTGCTGCTACTGCTGGGGGCCGGGTTGTCTGTGCAGCGTACACCGGCTGGAAGCTGGCACAGGGACCTCCGCACCATGGCCTGTCCACAGCAGGCCAGGGTTTGCTTCATCTGCATAGACCTGGTTCACTGGGCCCCACTCTGCTCGCCATTTCATTCTTTTCTCTTCTTAGTGTGGGTGCCTTTGACTCCCCACTTTTCTAACCCATGTAGCCAGCATTTTCCCAGAAGTCACTACATCTTATGCTACTTAGCATAACAGACAGACCCTCTTCCCAGCAGGGATGGCAGGAAGCATGAGTGAGGAGGTGAGGCTGTGGCCCAGAGAGGGCTCCACTCCCTGTCCCCAAAATGATCGCAGGAAGGCTCCAGTCTGGCATTTGAACATCTTCATTCAGAGTCTTTCAGAAGCCCTCAAACTTTTTTTCTTTTGGTAGTTGAGAATCTGTAGTAGATTTTTGGATTATGAAAAATATTACTCAGCGTTCATATTACATTGTTTTAAAATTAAAGATTATGCCGTTCAGCTGCACAGTAAAATCCAGCTTTATGGAATGGTAATTTTTTACTGAAGTTCTTCTACATTATAGTGGGAGATAATGGATTCAGGAAGGGTACAGTGAGGAATAAAGCTGTTGTATTGTATTGGTTAAGTGACATTTAAAATGATTTGGCTGTCAGATTCGTGGAAAGGTTATGAACAGTAAATGAAAAATCTAAAATTAATTCCCTACTTCAGGAAAGTGTGATTTATACCATAATAAAATTAGATTTTTAGTTAAAGAAATTTAGTCATTAAGTAATGCCCGTGTGCTAACTCTCATTTATAACCATCTGGTTTGAAGCTTTTGCAGAAAATAATTTCTTCTTTAGGCAATGCATCCAGGGCCTTGGTGTCATTTATGTCGATAAATTTGTTCTGTACACTTCTGCTACAGCTTTTAGGGTGTTGCTTTTTCCAGTGCTAGGAAAACAGATTCTTGCTGTGCTTCCATAATTGAGGAAGCCGTTGAACTTACTTACCTCCTCACAATGGTCTTATTTCTCTTCCTTAGTTATTTTCACTAATGGTGACAGTGACAGGCATCTGAGGACTGTCTGTGGTCTGTCTCACACACCACACCGAGCATGGTATAGATTTCTTTTTATTTCATTTAATCATCACAGCTAATCTCAGGAATATTCGGCTTCTGCCTGTATTTCACAGATGCATAAACTGAGGCTTAGGAAGGTTAAACAGCTTAGCACAGTGGCAGAGACTTAACTGGTGGGGACAAGCCTGGGTGCATCTGATTTCAGAGCTCCCGCTCCTAATTCCTGTGTTCTCTCTCGTGAATATTTATTTATTTATTTATTTATTGGTTTTTCTCCGGTACCGGGAACCGAACTCACGACCTTGCACTTGCCAG
>NW_004955408.1:4727830-4880219 GCF_000276665.1 Chinchilla lanigera | reverse complement strand
TGGAGCAGAAGAGTGCGGGCTAGGACTTAGAAACATGAGTGTAGTCCTGGCTTCTCTCTCCTGTGATCTTCAGCAAGTTGCAGTAAAACTTAGTCTGTTTTCTCTTAGTCTGTTCTCTGCTGCTGTAACAGCATGCTTGAGACTATAATTTCTAAAGAGCAGAGGTTTGCTTTTTACAGTTCTGGAGACGGTGAAGTCCAATGGTGTGGCACTGCATCTGGCAGAGGCCTTCTGGCTACGTCATGACATGGCAGTGGAGGGTGTCACACAGTGAGAAGTATACTCACAAGACAGAAAAATCACACCAAACTTACCCTTGTATCAGGAGCCCATTCCCATAATAACTAACCCACTCCCATGATAATACTCTGATCCATGACCTAAACACTCCTGAAGACCTTGCCTCTTCATCCTGTTACAGTGGCATTTAAATTTCAGCATATGTTTTTGCAAGGGACATTCACACAAAAGGAAGAACTTCCATCATTTGTAAATTAGGAATTGGGCTTTTTTCCCTTTATTCACCCAACTTCCTGCATTGACTCTTGGGTAGTTGGTCTTATTTTATTTTTCAATGCTTTATTGAAGTATATAAAATATCTAGTAAAGTACACATATCTTAAGTATGGAGCTTATTTAATTATTATGAAGTGAATATTACAACAGTCATAAAATAGAGAAATTTCAAGTACCCCAGTCATTGTCCTTCCAAAGGTTACCATTAAACTATTACCAGAGATTGGTCTTGATTTTTTATTTTTAATACTGGAGACTGAACCCTGAGCCTTTGTCTGAGGTACATCCTTAGCCCTTTTAAAATTTTTTTAAATTTTGGGACAGGTTCTCACTAAGTTACTAAGTTACTGGGGTGGTGTAGAATTTGGAATCCTCCTGCCTCAGAGTCCTGGGATTGCACATGTGTGCCCCCGCACCTGTCTCAACAGTAGAATCTTAAAAATGGTGCTCTGTGGTGTTTGCCTTCACTTGGTCAGCATTATGTCTGTAAGACCTATCCAAATCCTTGCGTGTTGCAGCATTTGCTCTTTTGTGCTGCTGTCAGATTCCTGTTGTACGGATCTGCTGTGGCTCATCCAGCTGAGCCGTTCCCTGTGCCCAGCTGGTTTTGCAGCACGCTGTAATCAGCATTCTTGTACACACATTTTGGTGCTCACGTGAATGTACCCCTGATGGACATTTACCAAGGAGTGGAATTGTTGGGTCAGGAAAACAGAAAGCACAGTAGTTATTTTAACACAATTTCATATTGGGAATTGGTTAAAGAGCTATTGAAGGATTAATAAGGCAAAAAAAGGGCACACGGATATAATTGAGCACAGTCCATGCAGGACGGCTCTTGTCTCCTGGGGAGGAGGCTCACAAGGAAGGGCTGACACCCTGAGAGTAGGGAAATTCTAATGCTCTGTTTTTTGTAAATATTTGCTATTCTCGAGTTTTTTTTTTTTTTTTTTTAAATGGAATCTATTCTGTGTTATACAGGGGTGACTGAAATATATGGTGTATGTTTAAATTTTTAAAAATGTATTAAAGTAAAAGGGCCATTGCCAACAATCTTCCTCAAAATATTCCCCCTCGCTTCAATCACACATCCCATGTTCTTGCCACTGCCTGAACCAGTTTTGGAAGTCCTCTTGTGCGTGTGTCTTTACAACATGTGCTTAAAAAAAGTACAGAGGATGCTGCTCCTGAGTGGGATCCAGTGGAGAAGCAAGCTTGTAAAAGCAGTGTCTTCTCATGCACCTTGTTCACTGGATCCGGCACATTGCACCTTGTAGCTCTTCCTCATAGTCAAATGATCGTGAAAGTTGAACATTTTGAAAGATTCAGGATGTCAACATTGAGGCAGCCATGACAGTGCAGCTGAAGACACTCACCAAAGAGGACTTCCAGAACTGCTTCAGAAAGTGCCAAGAACCGTGGGATAAATGTGTTGAAGTGGGGTGGGCATATTCTGAGGGGGGCTAATGGCAGGGTGTCTCTTACTGTAATAATTTTTTAAAACTTAAAATTTCCATAATTTTCTATCACACCTCATATGGTAGTATTCCATTATAATTTTAGGCCTATTCATATATTTTGTTGATTTTTTGGTCATTTGTATTTTTCTTATTGATTTGCAGAATTATTTTACATATTCTGAAAGAGTCTTTGTCAGACAGATGGATTACAAATACACTCTCTTAGCGACTTAGCTGTTCACTGCTTAATTCTTTTAATGAATAAATGTCTCAATTTTGATAAAGTCTAGGTTATCATTCTTTAATATCCTATTTAAGAAATTTGCATCCCCTCAGAGGTCGTGGGTTGGCCATGGAGGTGTGCTCTGATGATACCTTCCAGAGACTTCACTTTTGTACCTCTCATCTTTAGATATACCGTCCCACCAGAACTGATTTTTGTATGTATTGTAAGGTAAGAAATTGAGTTTTATTCTTTCAGGGTAGATGTCCAATTGATCTAGCACCAAGTGTTGGAAAGATGTTTTTTTCCCATTGTATTGCGGTAACATCAGAAACTGATGATGTGTGGTTTGTTGCTGCTCTGTAAATTTTTTCTTTTATTTTTTCCTGATCGGCCTACTTAGGGATTTATCAAGTTATTAATCTTCCCAAAGAACAAACTTGTATTATTTATTTCTTCTCCTTTTATATTTCTTTCATTCTACCTTTTATGAGCTTCAGTTGTTACTTTTTTTTTAGCTTTTAAAGATAGATGCTTAAATCATCAATTTTCAGCCTTTTTTTCTGACATATTTTAGGCTATCATTTCCCTCCATCACTGCTTAAACTACACCCCACAGCTTTTTAAATGTTATCATTCTATTGTTGCTCTGCTCAAAGTGTCTCGCTTTCTTTGTGATTTTTCTCCAGGGAAATTATGTGATATGCTTCCGAATTCATGGGTCAAATATTTGGAGATTTTTCTCAACGTTTTTCTGGTATTGATTTCTACTTTCATATTGTCAAAAAACTGCACATCTCCTTTGTATGGTTTTGATACTGTGAAACTTGCTTGTGGCTCAGCACAGGGTCAGTTTTTATAAACACCCAATGGATACTTCAGATGAATGTGCAGTACACAGTTACGCAGCTGCTGGGTAGTGTTCAGTGTGTATCAAGGAAGTTATTTGTTCACCATGGTGTTCAACTCCTCTATATTCTTGCTGATTTTTTCTCTACTTGTTCTATCAACTAATGACAGATTTCTTAAATTCTCCAACCATTGTTTTGGGTTTTAAAGTTTCTTTTCTTAGTTCTTTCAGTTTTGACCTTATCTATGTTTAGGCTATGCCATCAGGTGTGTGCAGGTTTAGAACTGCTATACATTCCTGTTAAAACGACCCTTTGATCATGACCAGCCACCCCTAATACTGATCCTTATGGGTCTACTGTACACTAAATGTGTCTTAGTTGGAGTTAATATGGCTTATTTATCTATCTTTTTAAATTCAGTCTTTTTGTATTCCTTATATTTATCATGTCATTCTTTTAAGTAGCATACAGTTGATTTTGTTTTATCTATTATATGAATCTTTGTATTTTAATTGGATTACTTGGCCCATTTATATTTGAATCTAACAATTTATTCTTTCTCTTCTTTATACTGATCCCTGCCCCCAGGTCCTTTCTTGTCTTGGATTAGACATGTTTCAATGTTCTTCCAGTCCTTTGGCCTCGCAGAACTACTTTTACCATTTTACCTCCAGCATAGGACATTACAACATTTCAAGCCCATATGACCTTCTGACATTTTGCAATCATACTGTCATATAATTTAGTTACATAATTCTTGGTCTTTTTTTTTGTCTTTTTTGAGATAGGGTCTCGCTATGCAGTTCAGGCTGGCCTTGAGCTCACTTTGTAGCCCAAGCTGGTCTTGAGCTTGCAGCAATCCTCCTGCCTCAGCCTCCCAAGTGCTGGGGTTACAGGCATGCGCCACCAAGCCCAGCTAATTCTCTGACCTCATAGAGAATTCCTGTTGTGTTGGGCAGCCAAAATGTATTTGTGTTATCATCTTTAAAAAAAAAAAAAACTTGTTCTCGTGCTCCTTACTCCCTTTTGCATGACGATGCATTCATCTCAGTAATTTTAATTTTACCTGAAGACTTCCCACTGGTGTTGCTTTATGTGTTGCTCTATCTGCAATGTATTCACTCAGTTTTTATTTATCTAAATATATCTTTGTTATTCCTAGTTGTATTCTCACTGGATATAAAATTAGGAATTTTTTGGAACCTTAAAGACATAAGCCATTGTCTTCTGACTCTCCTAAAAGTCAGCTATCATTCTTCTTGTCGCTCCTTTGTAAATAATGTTCATTCCCTCTACCTCTCACTCTGTGGCTATTTTTAAGAATTTTCTGTTCCTTGAGTCTTCATTTATTTTGCTGTGAGGACCTAGAGATGATTTTGTTTGTATTGATCTTGCTTGGGGTTTGTAGACGTTCTCAGATTTCTGGTTTGATGTCTTTCATGACTTTTAGAAAATTCATAACCAGTATGTCTTCAAATATTGATTCTTTCCAATTTATTTTCTCCTTTTACTTTGAAATTTCAATTACATACTTGTGAAAAAACTTTTCACCCCGTCATATGCATTTTATACTCTTTTTTGTGCTTTTCATCCCTTTTTTCCTTTTAGATCTTCAATCTGATTGCTTTCTACCGATCTAGTTTTCTTCTGTGTATTCTTTTTAGTTGTGTTAAATTGGCTATTAAATATCTCTGTTGAATTCTTCTGGTTAACTGACAGTTACAGAACTTCCTTTCTAATAGATTCTAGTTTTATGGTAAAATCTAGCATTTCCTATTTTTCTGAACATATTAGGCATAGTTATTCTAAAGCTTGTGGCAGCTAATTCTAGGATCTGGGTAGCTAGTGAGTCTTTTTGTCTGTTTTCTTGGATTTTAGCTATTTGACGGTATTTCCTGCCATGCTTGGTAATTTCGGGTTGGATGCTGACACTACATGTGAAAAGCCTTAGGGATGATTATTTTGCCTTCACAGGGGAGTTAGACATATAGAATACTGGCAGATGGTCTTGATCTTCTTAGGAGTAGAAATTATTTGAGAGCAAGCAACCTTAACAAAGCCTGTTGCAATGACCAGGGCCTTTCTTTTTTGTCTTAGCGTCATGATACTTTAACAATCTTTGCTTAGATTTTCTTATTCAGGGCTTATTTGAAGCTATTTCTTTGCTTGTTTGGGGCTACTTTGACATTACTTTTTTACTTGGATGTTGGACTCTTGCTATGTATACATCTCTGGCATAATCATATTATGCTGTGTCGAGAATTCTGAGTTCATTTCTTTCTAGTTCCATTTTCCAGGATATGGGTATATTGATGGATTGATATTATTATATTAATTTGGCCCTTGATGCTAAGGACCAAACCCAGAGCATCGTGCATGCTAGCCATGTATTCTACTAGCCCTTGTATTATTTTTACCATCAGTTTCCAGGAACCTTGATAGCCCAGAACGCTAATTTTTTTTAGAGACGTCAAAGGAACTTCCCTAAGTGTTAGAATACCACTCTCTGCTTGGCTTCTACTTAAAACAACAGGTGCTCCAAGGATTCCTGAACATTGACCCTTTGAGTTCTGGCTGCCTTAGTTACAGTCAAATGCTCTTTAAAACTTAGTTTTAAAATTCATCTTTTGTAGATTTTCTTAGCATTAAGATTAGTCCAACACAAGTTACTCTTTTGTTACCTAAAGTAGAACTCTATCTTATTTAACTTTCCTAGTCTCACTATGAATTCAGTATTGTTGCTTTGCTTTTGAAGGTGGAATACTGTTAGCTGCTGGGATTAGATTTTGAAATATAAATCTCAGCTGGCCACTGACCAAAATGTAAGATGTTGGACAAATTTGATGCTTCTCTCATTTTAGTTAATATTGAAAAGTGAAGTGGAAAAAATCTTGAAGGATCAGATAATCTTGTTTTTATTTAAACTCTTTTGGAATATAGTAAAAGAAAAACTTCTAAATGTATTCTATAAAGCTGGTATCATTTGAAATTCCTGGACCTGAAAAAAAATGATACATCCATCTCATGTGTGAGTATAAATATAAAAATTCCAGCCAATCAATATGATCATATTTAGAATCATAGCAAAAAGAATCCTGCAGAACATTTTAAAAAGTATGCCATGACCTAGAAAAGCTTATTTGAGAAATACACAGATAGTGAAATATTGTGAAATCTACTATACAAATCATCATGTTAACAGCACTAAGGAGAAAAAAATCATATGATCAGCTCCATAAATGCAGAAAAGTACTTGGTAAAATTCAACACATATGTATTTTATTTTATTTGTCATTCAACAAATATGTATTGAGCATCTGCTCTATTAAGTACTGAGGATGCAAGGGAAAAAGATACAGGCTCCATTTCAGCTGTCTCTCCAGGGGAGGGAAGCAGTCAATACATAAATGAGTAAGAGAACAAGCTGTTTTTAGCTAGAAGACACACTTACTTCAAAAACAGTACAATGTATATTGATTTCATTAATATAATAAACATATATCAGGCCAAAAGACTTCATTTTATTAAATAGAGAAATGCTATGGGTTTTCTTTTTAAAGCCAGAAACAAGATAAAGATGTCCACTATGTCTGCAACATTTAACATTGGTTTGAAGAATTAGTTAAAGCAAGAAGACAAAAGAAAACACAAAAGTACAGACACTGGAAAGAGAGAGATTACTGCTACTTATAGGTTTTATAGTATACAAATAGGACTCCCCAAAGAATCAATGGAGGGGCCGGGGGTATAGCTTAGTTGCATAGCGCCTGTCTGGCAAGCACGAGGCTGTAAGTTCAGTTCTTGGTACCAAAAAAAAAAATCCCAAAACAAACAAATGAACAACAACGACAACAAAAGAATCAATGGAAAAACTATAACAATAAAAAATGTAAATCTGGGTGTAGTGGCGCACACCTGTAATCCCAGCACTCAGGAGGCTGAGGCAGGAGGATCATTGCAAGTTCGAGTCCAGCCTGGGCTACAAAGTGAGCTTAAGGCCAGCCTGAGCTGCATATTGGAGACCCTGTCTCAGAAAGATGAAAAACAAACAAACAAAAAAATAAGAAATGTAATCAAATGGTTGGTTATAATATCAATATAAAACATTAATTGCCATCATATGTACAAATAAAAACCAGCTAGCAGAGGTAATGAAAAAGAATATACTTATGATAACAAAAAAAGGCATATTCAGAATATATACAAGGAAAGTGATGGAAGACTCTTGAAAGAAGCAAAAGTAGAATTGAGGAAATTATTAGAAATGTCATTTTATTAGCGAACATGATACGACATTACATAGATGTCAGCTTTTCCTAAGTTAGTATACAGATTTTGTGTTGCCACAATAAAAATCTGGTGAATTTTTTTCCTGGAGCTATAAAAGCTTAGTATGACTGTCTCTTGACCCACAGATTCTACATGGAGTTGTTTCTAGGAATGGAGGTTCCAGGCCCTGCCTCACAGTGTGGAGAGCAGTTTGGCGAAAGCCGAGTTTGCTTTGTACCTGATGCCTTTCGTGGCTTCCGTATCTCCGTGCCTTCTCCCTCTGCCCCCATCTCTGGCCTGAAGGGGCCTCCCGCAGGCCCAGCATTCTGGAGCCTCATTTGTTGACTATGCCGTGGGGTAGGGCTCAGCCTGTAACATTTCCATTGTCCCCACTAGGGCTTCTGCTCATTAGACAAGTGGCTGCCGAGGAATGGAGCCCGCTGGACATACCTTCCAGGTCCGCCTCAGGTTCCTATCTAGTACTGCCACCCCCCGGGCGACAGGAGGGTGCTACAAAGAGTGCTAACCCGAGAAAGACACTGTCACTGCTTTATTTTTTAATTTTTTTTATTTTAAAGAGAAAAGACCAAAAACAAAATAACAAAGACAAAAAGAAAAACAAAACAACACAAAAACAATAAAAATGCTACAGAATTTCAAAACAAGATGATAGGAAATTAACAATGGTTGTTCTTTTGCATATTGTTATCTTCAAAGTAGTTGCTCAGATTACCACATATAGGCATGCAAGATTGATAAAACAATTAAACACTGACTGTTCCTTTCAATAAACCAATAGAAATTAGTAGTATAATTACCTTAGCTTTGTTATTATAGCTATAGTGTATGTGTGTGTGTATATATATATATTTCTTTCTCTTTCTTTCTTTCTTTCTTTCTTTCTTTCTTTCTTTCTTTCTTTCTTTCTTTCTTTCTTTCCTCCTTTCCTTCATCCCAGTTGTTCTTTTTGAGCAGTTTCTTTCCCTTTCACAATATCTATTGTACCTTTCAGATTTTATGTCACTTGCTTTAAAAGCTCTAGTGCTGAATGATTTTTGTTGTGGTAGCGAGGCACTGCTTTAGCATGGATTTTCAGCTTTTTCTCACCCTTAAACTTTGTATCCTAAACTGGTCACTTATGATGAATTGTAGATACTTTTTATTAGTTAGGAAACAATATATGTTTCCAGGATTTTCTCCCATTACTTCTCACTGGAGCTTTTCCTTCTTCCCGAGCTGCCCTGCGCTGTCTTACCGCACTCCCTGCTTTTCTGCTGTTCTCTCTTCTGGTGCCCCTCCTCCCCTGTTCCTGTCAGAAAACCTGCCCATTTTCAGTGCTGCACTGAAAAGGTCTTTTGAACACTTTTCCTTACATTCCCAGCTGAAGTACTGGTATTTATCTTGGTGAATCACCCTTGATTTCTCAGTGATTTGTATTTCTTCTGTAGCTCTCTGTTCCACTAGGAACATTAATGCAGAGGCTCTGTTTTACCTGAGCAGTTTCTGACACAGTTTGTTTATTGTACTGCACATAGCTGCCATCAAAAACATGAAACAGAATTAGGAAAATCTGAGAGCTTCGTTTTGTACAGTGGCATGGTTTCCTTTGGAAACTGTTAGTTGGCTATAATTAGTCACTAGATGATGGTGGCAATGAGCCACGCAGAAACAATTAGTGATCTCTGCAGTGGCACCAAAAAGGAGTACGTGCTGCTGGTCAGATACTCCTCGTACTCTCTGCCAGATCCAGTGAGAGCACCTGCACACAAGGCAGAGGAGCGTACATCGACCTGGAGCAGTGTCTTGTGGAATACCTGGGCCAGGCTAATACCACTTTAGGAAGATCCTGCAAGTAACCCGTGCCTGTTCAAACTACATGATTAACAACATTTTCTTTGCCCAAGCCCTCAGAACAACAAGTTGTTTACATTTGTAGATGTGTGTGTCTATGAGCTGAGCAGAACCAGTTTTGCGAAGTTTCATGTTCTCACTAGTTTGTCCACCTTTTTGTGAATGTGTAACTAACAAGAGGTGAGGTGTTTGCAAGTATCTGTACACATGAATTATTCTTCAAAAAACACAAGTCTTTCTTTTCTTTCAGGAACCCAGAAGCTTTGAAGTCACAAGAAGAGAAGGTAGGGAGAATGCACTCATATCCGCTTCATTCTCAGTGCTGACGTTTTGGAAGTAGTATGTTGAAACTAAGGTGGACTTGGGCTGCTGACAGCTATTCTTTGGAAATTCTTCATGCCTTTCTGGGGGATGAGTGCTTGGCATTTGGCTCTAGAGACTCAAGAATTTCAGGGCTGGTTTTCTTGTGAGAGCTATGGCTTCTACCTTCAAGCATCAGAGCCAAGCTGTGGGGAGCTGACTCATTCGTGACCACCCTCATGGTCTCTGAACAGGGGCCTCATTTTTTAAAAAATTTAAGTTAGAAGTAATTCTTTGGCTTCATCCAGCAAGAACAACATCAATGACAAAAATTGTTTACAGTTCGAGGTATTTCAATATCTGGAAAGAGATGCCGGTGTGAAAAATATTTCTGATTAGATTTTTACAGCTTCAGCTACGCTGAAATAGAAATAACCAATTAATTTCCCTTTGAAAACAATTCCATGATGTTCCCTCTCCTCTGCCAGCATTCCTCTAGCACATTTGCTTTCTGGTCTCTGAGGTAAGCATATATGGATGATAATTTCAGAAGTCTTTTAGTGGAAATTGAAATTTTCCTTATTCACTTTTACATAATACCAGTCTATAACAAGGGTATCTTTTGTGTGATCTGTCGAATCATTGAAAATGATCTCCTTGTTGCAGGGATGGGAGGAAATTCAGAAATCAAAGTAAATTTTGGATCCAGAGTATGGTCTTGGTTTTTAGCCTTAATCTCTTCCTTCTCTTTGAACTGATTCATTTTGGTATTGATTCCAGTAAAGAGGGATATGAGAAAAATAAAAAGTAAATTCCATATTGGCTCCCAAATCTAACATAGTCTTGGGCCCAGTTAGTTCCTGTTATGCAATACAATGAAAGACCTAAGATGGCCATGTTGTCCACATGTGTTTCTAAGAGTCTGAGAACATAACCTTGAAGTGCTGCACTATCTGAATCAGGTGCCACCGGCTGTGCTGTCCACGGTGCTGAAATCTAACATTGAAAGGATCTGAGTAAATTTAACCCCAGCTTGCACTTCCTAGCTTCTATCCCTGTTTGCCATTGTCTTTGGTTTTGGACCTAATGTCCTCTGAACGGTACCATTATGGAGAACTGCACTGTTTGTATATTTGTACCAAATGAAACCAAATAAAGGCAGAGGGGTGCAGGTAAGGAATTTTAAAAATTGAAAGTTGTGTTCATAATTGGCACAGTGACCTTGTAAGCTGGAGAGAAATCGCCATAATGGGAAGAGAAGTTGCTATGAACTTTGGTTTTCAATATTATTCATGTCAATATTTCTGAGTGTGGATGTTTGGAATCAATTTCCATTAAAGAATCATGTATAAATTTAACCTTTTTTGGAATCTTACTGTTCATGTGCTGGAAATGTCTCTAATAAGGCTGAGTTGATGGGAAAATCATGTATATTTCCACCCAAAGGCATAAAATGTTCTTCTTGAGCTTATGGTGTCAAATCCCCAGAGAAACAGAGTGTCCAGAGGGTGGGCAGGGGCACGGTCAGGTTGTGCTGTCCTTATCCACAATTTCCCCTCTCTGGATGCATCAGCTCTCACAACTAGTTGTACTAACAAATTTGTCCCAACATCACATAAACTTTTCCCTTCTGATTGTGAACTGATGTTTTTCTTTCCTGTTTCTATCAAAGTTGAGTGTTCAAGGGTTCCTGAAATAGCTCAGTGTTTTGATGTCAGTGCTTATAACTAGGCAGGCAGGCAGGAAGGGAGAGAGGGAAGAAGGGAAGCAGAGAGAGGGAGGAACCTTATTGGTTCCAAGTATTTTTGGGTCTGAGAATTTACTGACAGGGATTGTGAGGTTGCTAATCTCTGAACAGTGTATGAGTATAAATATGACAGAGGCACTTAATATTTCAGTAAATAATTATTCCATCAGACAGAACTAGAAACACAGACTTCAGGTTGAGTCCTTGTTATCACTTGACCTGGAACTGAAAGAGGGCCCAAAGAAGTATGGAAGCCTTTAGATCTAGGGAGGCATCCTCCTGACCACAGAACCCAAGAGGGTTTCCCATTCGGGCTTGTTTTGTTTTGATACTGCACCTGACTCAGAGGTGTCAGCTCTGTCTAGGGTTTAGTGTCATAAACTGATGACTCATTGTGATTTCCCAGTATAGGACTTTTGTAAACCCTGGACTTAGTCTGTAGGTGAGAAGTGGGAGGCGCTAATATTGGCCTTAGAAGTGGAGTCCAGGCTAATCACAGTGGGTGATGGGGGGACTTGGGTGAATAAATGAGTGTGTGTGTACCTGACTGCCCCGTCCTTCCTCCCAGCCTTAAGCCTGTGGTGTCCTGCTTCCAAGACTGTGGCCTAGCTTTCTTTGTTCTGACTCTACTCACACTGCTCCTGCCACTTTCATGCTTTATCCTTCATCTCAAGTTTATTTCTCCTTCATTCTTTCAGACTCTTTTTCTGCAAGTATTTAGCTCACCCTGCTAGTCTGAGAGGTAGGTGCTCCTCCCTGGTTATTCACTTCCTGAAAACAGGACCCCCACCCATCCATTCATCCCGTGTGCCTCTCGGCACAGCCCTGGCCCAGGGCCAGTTGTTCAACTACTGTTTCTTGAATTTAGCGCAAGTTACCCATTTCCTTTATGTGTAGGAAAGTAGAAATCCCCTGAGTTTGGATTTCCGGTTTCTAGAACTTTGAGGAAACAAGTTTTCTGCTATTTTAAGCCAAGTAGTTGGGCAGCCCCAGGACACTAATACCCTTGGAAAGTGTTGGACTCAATAAACTTGAGCTAGTTTTTGTTGTTGTTGATGATGTTTCTACTGCAGAACTACTCAGGGTTTTTCATATGTTAAATATGACTCTCAACAGAGTGTGGAATATGCAGCATTTCCCAAACTTAGTTTCCCGTGGGTTTAAACTAAATCAACTTTGTTGGTTTTGATGCTGAGGCTGGCTTTCCGTGGAGTGCCCTTTGCAAACCCTGCTGTCCGGGGCCCAGAAGGGCACCAGGAGCTGTCCTTTGGAGGCTGTCTGCGTACGATGTGAGGTGGTAAGAGGGATAACGACTTCCTGGTGTCCTGAAGTTTTCAGAGTCCTTTGGTCCTGTGTTGCCTTTGACATTCAGTAACCCATGACACCAGCAGAACAGATAACACCTTTTACATGAGACTGCTTTCTCCCTTTCCATGTTAATTTTGAGTAGAGACAAGGACTCCCTGAACTAGTACCTGGGCCACTCTCTAATGGGGGGCCATTGTTTAAATGAGCTGCTCGTTGTTTATCCCATCCCATCGCTTCTGTAAAGAGAAGTTCCTGGGCTCTTTGGATCCAAATTAGCTATGTGGTAAAGACTGCCTCAGAGAACGCTGAGGGAGACACAGTGGTAGAGACCAGAGGCCAGGGCAGGACTACAAGACGTCCAGGGTCTCTCCTGGCAAGAGTACGTGCCCTTGGAGAGGGAGATGGAGCCATTGCTCCTTCAAGAGAGTCATGTATTAAACTCAGTCCCTGGCCCTGGACCTGCCTGTGCTTGCTGCATGGGGCAGGAGCTAGGGCTGCATCTTAGTCGTGTTCCTGCACAAGTGTTGTATCCCTCCCTCCAGACACCCAAAATTTAATTCCAACCTTTTCTGAAGGTTGAGCAAGTGGTGCCAACCTCCCCTGTCCAAGACACTCTCGCATCCACTCTGAGGACCAGTGTTGACTGTGACTGCCAGAATCCATCCACTCACACCAGTACTTTCCCCTGACTGATCCCATCACACTGAATTACAGCCATGAGAGAACACTTGAATGAGCTGAGTGAGTGGCTGGGATAATTCAGCCCTTGTCAACGCCTGGTAGGAGCAGGGAGTGATCTGTAAGTATTCCAGATGTCTGAGAGTGCACTGTGATTAGGGGCTGCGAGTTCGGGGATGGGCACCGTGTCACACTGTATTACTCCCCGTCCCACTGACGGCTCACTCATTCTGTTCCGTCCTGGTCTGGCTTCCAGCAAGGCTGTGAGGGAGCCTGGGAGAGGAGCTGTGCTGCTGTCTCCAGGGAAAAGGAAAGAAGGGAGTGGCAGTCACACACACAGCCTGGAAGACTGGTTGCTTGGCTACTTAGCAATGCAAATCAGCAGAAGAAACACAACCTGCCAGTCCGGATTGGGAAGCTGGAGCCTCCCTTTCTGAAGACCCTTGGGTTAGTTCCTAATTGGCAGCACCTTCTAATAGCCCCTTTATAGTTCTCTGCATCTGGATGAACTTGAGCTATCAAGAATCGCATTCTGCTTACCATTAATTTTGATTTTGTTCAGCAGATGTTTTCTGGATCTTGCAGTTGCCTGCATAATCTATCTCAGTGTAATATGAAGTGGCTGACTCTTGGATGAAAGAGACTAATAAACACCTGGGTTCTTTGGAGGTAACTTCTCTAATGGCGGCAGATGGAGGGAATGTAAAAGGAAGCCATCCCGCGTTGACAGTGCCTGGGGTGGTGGGTCTTTTCAATTCAAGCTGCCATCTGGGGAAAGAGATGAAGTTTTCTTCCCCATCTCACTCGTATCCCACAGTACAGCATTGCTCATTTTTCTAGTCACTGGGCTCAAGGAAGTGGAATGACATCTACCTCTGTACGTGCTGAAGCCCACAGAAATGGGATCTTCCTGAGTAGTGCTGCCTTTTTTCAATTGATGGAAGTCTATACTACACCCAGTTGGTTACAAGTTGAATAGGACGTTGGCAGCACAGCTGGCTGGGGCATTCTGCCTAAGTGCAGTGAGTCAGTAGTAGTTTCCATCATACCCAGTGGGCAGCTGGTAGAGTCTTTGGGTATCCTCCACTTACTGTGTGACTTTGGGTATTACTCACCCTTATCTGAAGACAAGGGGAATGCTAATAGTGCTTACGCTGCTTCCAGCTCTGGATGATAGAAATCCAACTTCAAGAGTGGATGTAGCTTCAATAATAGCTAACACAAGGGCTCTCATGTCCTCCCCCTCCTTCCTTCCTCCTGGCATGTTGGCCTCTTTCAAGTGGCCTTGCAAGATGGCTGCAAGCAGCTACACCTCAGTCATAATTGCTCACAACCCAGGGGGTCTTTCCACCCAGACTGACATCAGAAAAATCTCCAGCATGGACTCAGATTTGCTAGGCTTGTGTCCTGGTTCACATTCTCAACCCATGGAGGTGGGTGGGGTGAGCGTAGATTACTGTACTGTGATTGGCTAGGTGTGATCACATGTTCTCCCCTTGGTGTTTACAAACTTCCCCTCACCCAAACCACAGGGACTGGTTTGGTCCTCAAAGGAGGGATGCTGAGCAGGCATTCAGTCGATGCTCACAGCCTAACGGAGATGTGAGGATGAGCACGCACGAGGAGCCCCTGGCACCACATACGCTGACTGTGCTCAACAACCTGGTGATTTTTATCATCTGTCTCCTTAACCTGCATCTACAGATCTGGCCATAGATATGGCTTGCCTCTGACTTTGGATGTTGTAGCCTGTTTATTTATCCCACAAAGAATTATTCTAAACTTTGCCCATTCCTCTCCCTCTCCTCTGTCAGAGCCTTACTTGAACTTTCTTCTCTACTTGTCACAATGTAATTCAGAGTCCAAAGAACCAAACCACTCTCTTCATGGTGGTACCTTTAGAAATTTAAGCACAAACACATACAAAACCTCCAACCAGATCAGGGCCTTTCTGGACAGACACCAAGACTAGAAATTTTCCTGAAGCATCACAGCGCCACTCACTTGGGGGCCTGGGTCGGGGGCAGTTCTTGCGCTATTACACAAGTATGACTACTAGATGAGCAAGGCTCACATCTTTCCTTTCCAGAGTCCCCTGTCCCTGACATACTTTGGCACTCAAAGTGTTGTACGCCCGGAAAATGCCAAGACTGACCTACTTCATATCACATCTCTGTTCCTCGTTAAAATCATAAGGTTAGAAGCTTCTGAGTTATTTGGTTGTGGACCCCACAGCTCCAGGACACCCCATCCTGTCTGCTGGGTTTGCTCCGCCCATCAGTCCTTTGCAAGGCTCATTCTCCTAGCCACCATCCTCAGAGAATGACTGTTCTCTTTCTAACAACTTGTGGGTCCCTCTTCTGAAACGCACTTGGCAGGTGTTCATTTGACCTTCATGATTGGGACGGGAGAGCTGGGGCAGGGGCAGGCAGTCAGCTCTATGCAATGACCAGTGTGTGTTGAGGTGTCTCCTTCGGGATTCCCATTGCAGTATCTGGAACACGGGTGCTGATCTGGAGTTTGTGGGAAAAGAGTTACATTTGCAGAAAAGTCATGATCCCCCAAGGGTAGAGACCACTGCAGATTCACAAGGACCAAATGATCAGGCCTTCGCAGGACAGTGGGTCTCTGAAGCACACTGATCCCACCCCTCAAAGCCTAGGGGAGGGAGAAGAGGAGGGGGCTCCCATGAGCCCTGCTGAGCTCCAGCCCTACCCACAAGGCTCACCTTTCTTCTCTGAGCTCCCAACAGAAGTAAAGGTTGACATTCGTCACCTTCATTCCCTACCTGGCCCCCGTAACAGGAGTTTCCCTGTTCTTTAGGACCCCTGAAATGGTCTTCTCTGTGTAAACACTAAAGCCCTTTTCAAATGGTGTGAAGCTGTTTGCCCTAGCATATTAATGTGCCATCCGTAAGCCTCTGGGGTTAATTATCTGTGACTTAAAAGCCATTTGTTTCTGTCTCTTTTATCTCATTGCTGCCCAGCACTTTCTTTATTAGAAAACAAGGTTTGGTATCCAGCTGATCATCATGTTGTAATTTTCTTCTTGTCATCAAAATGAGTTCATCTCTTTAAAAATTCTTTAAAATCCCCAACAAACTTGCCTTCTTATTATCTTCAGATCATGTTGTCTCTTAACAAACCTTTAGTCTTTTTGCTTCTGCAGGAGAAGAGCCCAGACTGGAAATAGGCTGGAGCATGAGCTGTCTCATCTAAACTGGCAAGACTGTCAGTGTTCTCTCCTGGTTGGCCGCACTCTCTGGGTGCTCACTGATGTAAGCCATTGGCCCTTTTCCCCTGGATGTAGTGAGGGCTTTACATTGTGTCTTCTAGATTGCACACCCTGCTGGATGAGCCCTGGAAGATCAGGCAGCCGAGGTTGGGAGAGCTTGTGTGTAGTAACTCACGTGCTGGTCCCTCCACACCCCTGTTTTGATTTTACTCTTGACCAAGGCTGCCATTCATTTCCAAGAAATGCTTCAGGGCCTACATAAAGATATGCTTTTGCATGATGGTGGATTTTGCATGAGGGAAGATCATCTTGCCTTGAGATATCCAGGAAGTAAGGACACCCGTGTCATAGAAATGAGCAAGCAGGACAGTCAGTGGCTCAGTGGGATCTGGACAGTGGCACACGGCCTTCTGGCACAAAGTTGCAGCCCACAGTGGGGAGGCATGGGGTGGTGTCTGACTGCAGTGGACATGGTTACATGGTGCATGGAGCTGCTTACCTATGAACCATTGATTTCTGTCTCCTCTGTTCTCTGCAGGCGGCAGCCCGTTAGATCTTTCTGTGCCCCTCAGCTGCTCTCTAACCCCTTCATTGCCTTCAATGCAATATCTGGAAACCTTATTTGATAATTACTATGTAATGGAGAAACTGCTCTCCCATGGAAAGGATTTCTTGCCAGTTTATTGGATGCTAATGGAGTCCTTGCTTGATTGGAGGTTGCTTGATAGGCAGATGTGACAAGGCATGATCCTGGTAGCAAGTCAGTTGAGAAGACGCTTGTGTGTCCTGAAAATAGAAAGCCTACCTGTGTGCCCACACCACACCTATGTGCCAGCCACTTTGCAGGTGGGTCCATAACAGAGTGTGAATTTGCTCGGTAGAACCAACATCCAAGTCTGGGAGAGCGACTGTCTGTTCTGGTAGGGGCAAACTCTCAGGGTCTTTTCTCCAAAGGATTGGTGTATTAGTCAGCTTTTTGTTTCTGGATAAACTGCCTAACTTATACAACTTGGAGAAAAGGTTTATTTGGCTTATAGTTTTAGAGGTTTCAGTACATGGTTATTGGCTCAAAGGCAGAAATATCATGATGCAAGGGTGAGGCAGAGGGAAGCTGCTCGCTCTTGCTTTCTGGCAACCGGAAAACAGAGAGAACAGAGAATAACCTAAGAAAAGGTTCACTTTTCAATGTCATGCCCCAGTGACCTAATGTCTAAAACTAGGCCCTCCCCTCCTGACCACCCATTCAGCTATGAACTCGTCAGTGGGTTAACCTGTTGTTGCAGCTGCTCCCTCAATACATGAGCCTTTGGGGGATACTTCATACTTACGCAGTGTGATAAAAATACAGGGACTCTTTTAATTAAAAGTTATTAGCATAAAAGACATGTCATTAATCTCCCTTAAAATAGTCCCTCTCACATCAAACACACTTACCACATTGTTTCTGCAACTTTCTGAAGCAGTTCCGGAAGTCCCCTTATATGAGCATCTTTGTTGTGCTGTGGTGGCTGCCTTGACGTCCTGAATCAATTTAGAAAAGTTTTCCTTTTTATAGTAATTTTGACTTTACAGAAGAACCAGGAGTCTTACAGTGCCAGAGCTTGTGAATCAAATGAAGGAGGACACATCATAATGTTTGTACAAGCCTTGCCTTGCCTTTGCATGGCACTTGGCAACAGCATCCACTATGTTTTTAATCACACCTCCTAAAAACACCCATGTAAGAGAACTTCCAGAAATGCTTCAGGAAGTGGAATGATGGAATAAGTGTGTTTGAAGTGAGGGGGAATATTTTGAGGGGAATTGATGGTAATAGGTCTTTCATTATAATAAATTATGCACAGTAGACATATTGCCGTGGTGCAATATTTCCCACAAAAATGCTAGGGTTTCCTGGGTTTGGATTTACCCCTCCTGCATCAATTACTGAGGCCAGGGAAATCCATATGCTGCTGGTGCAGTGAGAGTCACCAGCTGCACCCCTGCTTAGCATATCATGAACTGAGAATGGGAAGAAAGAAGACCCCTAAGTGACATTGGGACCATGCCTGGAAAATGGACATGGAAATAGGAAGTTTAAAAAAATGGTCTCTGCATATTACCAGACACTTAAGTATTTTATATCTGGGCATCTACCATAGCCTTTTGGGAAGGATTTTGATTGCTTGCAAATTAAGCTAAGCTTCAGCAAACTTTCTTCGAGCACTTTGCAGGGAGAGTATTATGGTTTAGATCTAAAATTTCCCCTGAAAGTCTCACGTTCAGAGGTGGAGGTTTTGAAAAGTGATTGGTTCATGGGGATGCTATACTCATCAGTAGACTAGTCTGCTGATAAATTCATAGCTGATTGTGCTATTAAGAGGTGGGATCTGGTCAGAAGAAATGGGTCACTGGGAGACATGACCTGGAAGGGCCTGTTCTTGTCTCCAGCTCCTCCCCTCGCTCTCTGCTTCCTGGCCACCATGATCTTAGCCAGGCTCTTCCAACCACACCTTGGGACTAGCTGAATGTGGACTGAGCTTGTTGAAACTGTGAACAAAAATAAACCTCTCCTTTAAGTTGCAGATGTTGGATATTTTATCCTAGTGACAAGCTAGTGACTAATACAGAAAATTGGTAGCCAGGATGGGGTAATTGCTGTTACTGTACCTGACCATGTGGTCCAGAAGTCTTTGGAGCTGGTTTGCAAGAGCAGCTTGGAAAAGTTTGGAGACACAGGCTACAGAGACCCTAGAACGTTGTGAGCAGAGCTTGATGGATGATACTGGTAAGAGATCGTATGACCAGAATGCTGATAAGAATGCAGACAGTAAAGACCAGGCTCAGAATGTTTCAGTTAGGAACAAGGACTCTATTGGCAGTTGGACTAGAGACCATATATGTTATAATCAGAAAATTTGTCTACATTTGCCCATGTCCTGAGATTTTTTCAGAAGACTAAGATTAAGGACAGTGGACTAATTAATTTGGCAGAAAATTTCAAGGCAGTCTAGCATTCAGGCTGTGGCAATAGATACTTTGGACTTATTTGTCCCAGACCTACAGTGAAAACCAGGAGTACAAAGCAGAGCTGAATGATGTGAGGCTTGGCCAGAAGGGAAGTACCTGTAAAGTTGGGGCCAAGGAAAGTCAGGAGACCATGGTTGCAAAAATCATTAAAAATAAGCCACTTACTTTGCATCAAGACAGTAGAAAAGATGGCTTGAAGGCATCTCAGGAATTGTCCAGAACCCACATTTTGAAGGCTCAAGGGTATAAAACTATAAAGCTTTGAGAAGAGTGTCCCTGGGACACCCAGTCAAGAAGGACCTACTAAGGAATTGGTTTTCAGGAATTCATTTCTTTTTTTTTTTTTTTTTTTTTTTTTTTCTTTTTTGGTTTTTCTCCGGTACCAGGAACCGAACTCACTACCTTGCGCTTGCCAGGCAGGCGCTTTTGCCGCTGAGCTAAATCCCCAGCCCCAAGGAATTCATTTCATTATGCTCAGCCATGTAGGCACTCAGGGACCACTGCTGCCATGGTTCAAGAAGGCCTAACTGTTGCTCAAGCTGGCTGAAGACCATGGCATCTTCCACTTAGTGCTGGTTTAATATGAATGTAGAATGTAAGAGTTGTAGGGTCACAGAGGCTTTTATGAAGATTTCAGAGGAAGTTCTGGGAGACCAGGCAATGTATGAAGCTGTGAGAATGAAGCTTAAAGGTGAAATGGAGACTCCCGGGAAGTTGGGAATATGGAGCATCTGCTGAGGAAAGTCACAGGCAGCCAGCTGAACCAGCTGAAGGGAGAGGCCATGTTGACTGCAACTGGGAAGGCATTAGGAGTGGGGTACCCAAGCCCACTGGAATTTAAATCTCTATGCAACCTGCCCCAAGTACTGGACATGGAACCACATGGTTTTATGACTGCCCTGCTGTGTTTCAGTCTTACTTTGGTCCAGTTTCATTCTATCTCCCTATTTCTCCCTTCTGGAATGGGAATGTTTATCCCATGCTCTTGTATGTTGAAAGTGTTTTTTATTGGGACTTGCAGCTATGAGTTTGCCTTGAGTCTCAGAGGAGACTTTGGACTTGGACTTTTCAGCAGTGCTAAAACTATTAAGAGTTTGTTGACTCTTTGATACAGACCAAATATATTTTATATAATGAGTTGGACATTATGCAAAGAGTGAGGCAGGATGGTATAGTTTAGATCTAAATCCCTCAAAAGTCTCATGTTCAGAGGTGAGGATTTTAGAAGGTGATTGAATTATGGAGATGCTGCGCTCATCAGTGGATGAATCTGTTGATCAATTCATAGCTGACTGCTGTGTTTAGAGATAGGGCCTGGTCAGAGAGACAGATTCTAGGGACATAACCTAGAAGGTATATTCTTGACTCCAGCTCCTCCCCTTTCTCTCTGCTTCCTGGCTGCTATGATGTGAGTAGCTTTCCTCTCATGGCTTTTCCATCATGTCTTAGAGCTGGCTGAGCTGGCAGACCATGGACTGAACCCACCCAAAGTATGAACCAAAATTAACCTTTCCTTCTTTAAGTTGCAGATGTTGGGTATTTTGTCCCAGTGATGAGAAAGTGACTAACACAGAGGGCATTCTCTTCCTATCTTCAGAGAAGGAATCTGAGACAAAGAGATTTAATTGCTGACCGCAGGTCACAGGAACTTATAAGAGAATGTGAGTTTGAACTTGGATCCCCAATGACAAATACAGATTACCCTGACTTATGAACATTAGAGTTGTGAATTTTCACAGGTATGAATGGACCTCATATTACATAGATGTGACCAAATTGTGGAAGTAGCTCATAGTCTGCCAGACACTGTCACAGATGTGCTATTTTGTGCTTATGGTACAGTGTGATAATGTACAGTACTTAGAGCCCAGATGTCCAGAAGCAAGAGGGAAACCAGTGGTGATGTGAAGGTTGGATTTTTATATTTTACATTGTATATTTGTGTCAAAGGTATATATAAGACTCACTTTATCAAACTTGTGAAAGAATCTGATGTATGAATGTTCTCCTGAAGCAGAACTCATTTATAAGTCAGAGCCTTACTATATCCTTTTTTTGTCCATCATAGCTATCTCTGGTGATTGGGTAGTGTGTTCTTTTACCCTATTCCTTGTGGTGGGTGTAGGATGACCTAGTGAGGTGAAATTAGTGTCCACCACCCAAAACAAGGGAAGGTGTAAACCTCTTTGGACTCCAGATGTAATCCTTTTTGTTTAACCCTTCAGCCACAATGCATAAGAACCAAAAGTGAAAAGCATATTGCTATACCAGCAATGGCTTCAGTACTCTCCTAGATGAAGTTTGTCAAAAGCTTTTCTTTTCCATTTCATGAGATCTCCTTTCTTTCTTGGGAAGGGGCTGATGGGGGTTGGTTGAGTTAGCTGCTTCTAAGTGGACGTTAGGTGACAGAATTTCCCATTTGTACATTCAAGATAGTTTTGGGGTCAAAAAGTCTCATTCCTTTAACAGAAATTCTGTAGATCAGAAGGGTTCATAATGGAAATATATTCACAATCAGTCTTTTATTCAGCCTTCATCAACACCCTCTGAGATAAGCACTGCAATCTTATTTTGTAAATAGCAAAAAGGAGGAGGGACCCATTGAATGCTAGGAAATTGATCAAAGAATTACAACTAGTTCTTTGAGGTCATGTAGGAGAACATATTCTCTAGGAAATTTGTCAGTGTTTATACCATTCTGATGGAAAATTTCATATTCAAAACTCTGGACTCACCATGAACCCAGAGCTGGAGAGCCTGGGAACCCCCCTGCAGGGCCATCAGGGAGGGGCACTGATTGGGAGCCCTGTCTGGTTGCTGTTACCAGAGAGAAATGGAGACCTCCAAGTTCAGAAGAATGGGCCTTTAAAGCAGTTTACAATTCTGGGTATCTTTGCAGAAGAATTAAAAACATCATACCACAGCAGTGTATGTGCACCCATGTGTATAGCAGCATAATTTGTCACAGCTAAATCTTGGAAATGGCCCAAATGCCCATCAACTGAGGAATGGATAAAAAAGATGCATTTTTATAATGGAATGCTAATCAGTCATAAAGATAAGCTTGAGGCTTTTATAGGTAAATGGATGCAACTTGAGACCATACTCATAAATGACATAAATCAGATCCACATGTATAAACATCATATTGTCTCATTACTGTGAGAAACTGAAAGAGTAAATAAGATCCAAAATGTACAATAGATATTTTGAATAGGGAATAAACTTCAAAAGAAAAACTATGATGGGAGAAAGGGGAAAGAAAGGAAGGGAAAAGAAAAGAAAAAATATATATATATATAGATATATACACAAGATAGTTAAGATAGCTATACAGCTAGTTTCTCCTAGTTCATTGAAAAGAAAGTTTTGTGCTAATTCTTTTTTGGACACTGTTTCATGCCTGTATCTTGTACTGTGAACAACTACTATGAATATAGCACTATGCAATGTATTAATTATTGTTACTCTCCTACTAGCCTGTTTTGAAACTCTGTTTTGTTGTTAGTTTTACTTTTTTCTGTTGAAAAAACAACTCACACGTCTGAGAAGTGAATTGTGGGGGTGTAAGTACCTTTCAATCTGTTTGTCTTGCTAATTTTAGTGGTGACTTGCTCTCCCTTTTTGCTAGAAGCCACATGACCATGTAGCTGGCTTGGCCCTAATCCTGGAATTTGTATCATGTAGGTGAGCTGCTGCCCATTTAGACACAAAATGGGAAGCCTGGGACTAAGAGGAGACGTTTATTGGATAAGGATTTCATGCTTGGAGATTTCAGCAGAGATTTAAGTGAGCTGAGATTTTGGGTTGTTTGTTTTCACAGACAGTACGTCTGTAGAGCTGTGCTAACCTCTGACTCCCCGCTGTATACAGGATTTAAAATAATATCTTGAACTTGGATGGTGGTACCAGGTTACCTTCTGCACTTAAAGAGCTTTATTGTTTGTCCTCTCAGTTAATATGATCAAGAAAAGCGGTGAGTTGGGAACAAAGAAGAGGCCGTCACTTGTACTTGGTGGAGGAGGAAAGTGATGCTCAGAGATGGCCAAGGTTTGCCCCGTGACACACAGCATTAAGAGTAGAGTGGAGACCATGACCGCCAGTTCTGTATTCCTCCCACTGGGTTTCCTCTAAATAAGAGCTTATGGCAGAAGTTTGCAAATTAAAACCCACTGAGAAAGCACAGAGTTTTTATTCTCGTTTTGGTTATTTTAAAAAATAAATTATGGTAAAGTCAACCTTTCTCATCTGTCAATGTAATGATCCCATACTTTGAGGAATTCAGAATATTCAAAATGTGTGTGGAGGAAACAGTAAAAGTTAATCATTTTCATAGTACCCATCTGTGGTGAGGTTTAATTATCACTTGACATATTTCATGGTTTAAAATAATGACAGTTTAGAATAGAGCCAGTGAGAACCAGAAAAATCCATTCATTACCACCTGTCGGATGCTGCTGTAGAGTAACCCCCAGCTTCAGACGTTCCCCAGACAGACAGCTCTGCAGCATTTTCTGATAGCTACAGATGTCCCTGGGACTGAGACCTGAACCGAGAACTCCGTTCAGCTCTGTCGTGACTCTGCATGGGCGCTTAGCCAAATCAGGTGGTGTGGTTGGAATCTCACACCACTTTGCAGATGTTGAAGTTCCCAGTGCTGTCCCAGGTCCAGACTTTGAGCTGGCTTTGTATGGGATTTCTAATGAATAGGATAATTTGTGAATGAAGGAAAGCTATGCAAACAAGGTGACCCCCATTCCCTCGTGCCTCTTAGGAAATTGTACCTTCCCCCCCCCAAGAAGGTTGAACAATAGTATTCTGTTGTCATTGCCATTTAATAAGCTCAGCACTGTCTTGTGCTTTTAGGAAATAATTAAATACTAGTTTGTTCCCCAAGAGATCTCTGGAAGTAGAGCATGGGTGCTGACCTATCTATCCAAATTTGAAATTTCAATTGGAGAGTCCTGGAGAGAGAAAGCAGAGAAGTATTTTAGAAAAGTAATGCTATTTGACATCTCTCAGCCCAATGCTGACCCAGGGCTGACACCAGGCTCTGTTAGGACAGGGGTGTCACGAATCAGAGACCCTGGGAATCTGGGGAGAGATTACCACAGCCGAGCCCTGTTCAAGTGATCAGAGAAAATGTGGGATGTGCCTTGCACTCTGGTCTGGGTGCTCCCATACTCCCAGTCTCACCCACTGGGTTCCAAAAGGTCAGACCCTTGGTGGGCTGCATGGCTGAGCCCCCTCCACGAGGCAGCCTGCCTGAGTACTGGCCATCGAAGTAACCGTGCCCATGGGGGAGCTTTAACTCACTTCTTGGCGCTGCCATTTTTGGCGTCAACCGCATGCAGATGAAGATTTCCTGCAGGGTCACAGACTCGAGGGGGGAAGCAGTGTCTGAGACCCCATAGTTGGTGAATAGCAGGGGTAGGTCTGAGCATCTGAGCCAGCTCTTGGGCCTCAGGGCTTCCCATGCCATTTCTTTTCCTTTCTTTCCTTGCTTCTGCCCTTTAGGCTGGGGTCTCCTCTCTCTCTCCAGGGTGGCATGAGGTCCATTTGCCATGCCCTAGCTTTGGCTGAGTGAGCTAACCACATTCTGTGTTTTGAGTTTTGTTTAAGTTATATTGCAATATTTTGTTTTCCTGCCTCAAGGGAAAGGAGACTACCTGGGATTAAAGCCTGGGATTAATGACACCTGTCATTAAAGACTCTGCCCTCAGCCATATGCCTTTCTGAGTTCATTTATTGGAATGATAGTCTGGTGCGGTCCCACAGCATGATTTTCTGTTTTAGCAATGAGAAAGCACAGGCCTTGAAAGGATCATTGTCTTTTCTTTTTTTCTTTTTCCCTGCATGTTTTCAGTTAGTTGGTGGTTCTTTCCCTGACCCTCGCTGTCACTAAAGCATCAGAGTCCTTTGTGGTAGGGTGTCACCGTGTGTTTCTCTGTGGGTTCCCTAGGACCTTCTCTTGACAACTTTTGTCCCTTTGCAAGTCTGCAAAGCCATGTATAAAGGGACTGTCTTAAACCTTAGGAAGAGCAGGCGGTTATATGGTTGTGGCCAATGGCAGTAGGTACAGTAAAAGTAGGACAGAGGGAAACAGAAAAGGAACATCTTGCTAGCAGATACCATCTTGGGAAGCTTCTCCCTCTTTGTTTTTCAATTAAAAAAAAATTGTGGTGCTGAGGTGAACCACATTCACTAGACAGGTGCTCTACCACTGAGCTACCCCCCCAGGCGCCACCTGACTCACCCCCGCCCACGCCCCTTGGAGGTCAGAGGCAGAGTTCCACTTCATGGGTGGGACAGTGACGCAGAGCCGCTGTGGGCTCCGTGGGATGAATAGCAAGGGCAGACTGCCCAGTGCTGCCTCATCTGCACCCCGCAGAGGATGGGGATTCTGTGGCTCTGCTCTCATGTTCACGGGGCCAGAAAAGACTTCTGCCCACACAGTGTCTTTCCTACCTGTTGCTAATACCTAAAAGCCCCATCTCCAGGGCTCCGCCTTCTTTTACCTTATCAACATTCTCAAAGTCACGTTGGTCCCCTGGATGTTGCAGAAATCTCACTGAGCTATATCAGACCCAGAATTTCCCAGGACCATCTGGCTCTTTGTAAGAAAGACAACCAAGGGTTTCTCTCAAGAACCCCGAGCCCATTTTATCTTTCATATAGTTTTTTTTTTTTTTTTTTTTTTTTTTTTTTTCCGGTACCAGGAACCGAACTCACGACGTTGCGCTTGCCGGGCAGGCGCTTTTGCCGCTGAGCTAAATCCCCAGCCCCCTTTCATATAGTTTTTAATGATGGGTCTGAAACGGGTGACACCTGAGGCCGACTCAGCCCGCACCATGTTTTGTTTGCCTTCCAGTGCTGGCCTGTCACCGAGAGAATACGTGACACCCACACATGAGAGACATGAAAGTGAAGGCTTATTCTGGCTCTCGGTTTCAGAAGTTTCAGTCCATCATCGTCAGGGTTAAGCCAGCCCGACGTGGGCCCCCAGAAAGGGCCTGGTGGAAGGGCCCCCTGTGAAGGAAGGCTTCTTACATCATGGCAGCCAGGACACGGGGAGAGAAAGGACTGCGGAAGGGAGATATATGCTTCCGGGTCACTCTCACAGTGACCCACCTTTTCTGGCTAAGCCTCACCTCCCAGCAGCACCCGCGGCTGCTGAACTCACTGGTGGATGAGTGCATGATCACAGTGCCCCGTGATCCCACCACCCTCCCTCCCCTGCCTCTGAACGCAGCGGCTTTGGGGAGACAGTTTAGATTTAAACAATCACAGAGCCTCTGCAAGTTTGTTGTTATCACCTAGTCTGAATATGAAGAAATCACGCGCAAATGATTCTTAAAAATGAAGCAATCTTACATACATTTCCAAATTTACAGACTGTCTTAGAAGGTAAAATGCTTTCATAACCCTGGGCAATCCTGGCCTCTCGGCAGCAGCAGGCCGGTGAGGAGCAGCCCTGTCCTCCGGATACGCACGCGCTCCCGCTTGCCAGAGCCCACACCGATCCCCAGCACCCCCGATCCTAAGACCAAGCGTAAGACACAGGTCTGAAAATAAACTTGGCCAAGTGGAAATTCCTGAAGAGCCACACTAACTAAATTGCCTGTGAGCCCTTGGTAAACATGTGAGGTTTTGATCCCTGTTTTGTACTCAGGTAGAGTAGAGAGTCAGATGTCAGTAAGAGGGAAGGAAGATGGGGCCAGGTGGGGAATTCAGAATGAAGCAATCTATCTCCTTCCTTCCTTCCTTCCTTCCTTCCTTCCTTCCTTCCTTCCTTCCTTCCTTCCTTCCTTCCTTCTTCTCTTCCTTCTTTCCTTCCTTCCTCTCTTCTTCTCTTCTTCTCTTCCTTCTTTCCTTCCTTCCTTCCTTCCTTCCCTCCTTCCTCTCTTCCTTCTTTCCTTCTCTTCCTCCCTCCCTCTGTTTTTCTTTTCTTTCTTTCTTTCTTTCTTTTTCTTTCTCTTTTTCTTTCTCTTTTTCTTTTTCTTTTTCTCTCTCTGTCTCTTTTTCTTTCTCTCTCTCTCTCTCTGTCTCTTTTTCTTTCTCTCTCTCTCTCTGTCTCTTTTTCTTTCTCTCTCTCTCTCTCTGTCTCTTTTTCTTTCTCTCTCTCTCTGTCTCTCTTTCTCTCTCTCTCTCTCTCTCTCTCTCTCTCTCTCTCTCTCTCTCTCTCTCGGCAGGGTCTCTTTATGTAGTTCAAGGCTGACCTTGAAAGCACTGTAGAGCCCAGGCTGGCCTTGAACTCGGTGATCCTCCTGCCTCAGCCTCCTGAATGTTGGGATTACAGACATGTACCATCATGCCTGGCTGTTTTTAAAGCTCCCCTTTCCACTTGGCCCTCTTTCAGAATCTCTAGACGTAGGTGTCAGAAGTAGGTTCTGGTTTAGGCAGCTAAACCTTCCATCATATGACCTTAATTTCTGATATTTATTCCTTGACCTGTAAATGTTCACTAAGTGTAGGCAATCAATTTGCAAGCAAACTTACAGTTTGGTAATGAATGCGTGTGTCTCTTATGTCAAGTTACGCGTCTTTAAAGTGGAGCAGTTGCTTTAAGCATTTAAAAGACATTCCACATACACGGCAAAGTAATTACTTTCCAAAGATACTTTCAACTGATAATCTGTTATATCTAAGTATATATTTATAAAGCTCAGTAGACCAGAATAGCTCTAATTTATATATTTTGGTTCACTGGGTTAAAAAAAGAACCATTTTAAAGTATATTTTTAATCAGTATGTTTATCCCAAAGATACTGGCCTCCCCCAGAATCAGTCACATGATGTTAGAAAAACATTACACACGGTGTGTTCCCTAAGCTGATTTAGAATTTAATGAGAGATGACATTTCAGCCGAGCGTGACTACGGCTAACTCTAGGCTCAGAAGTGTCCTAGAGCTTAGAGGAGGCTCATGAATTCCCTCAGTGTCATTTTCTTAATGTGCAAAACTCACGCAATAAATAGTTACTTCCCTTGTGTGGTGAAAATTAATGCTTGCTGAGTTGCACGTATTGTTTTAATAAAATAACCTTAATTGTTTGCTTTGTACATTTTCTGCTTTATTATTTTTATGATTTCTCTTGCCTCCATAATTGGTAATTATTGGGTTCCCATTATTTCTTTATTAGTCATTTTATAAAAGCTATCTTGTGATTTATTCTCCCTCCCACACTTCCTTTTCCCCAAATGTCATTAACAGAGGCAAGAGGCAGGCACATGCTGCTTGCCTGGAGCCAGACTGGTCAGGCTGTGAGCAGCTTTGCATGGCTAACCCCTGTCTGTAGGACTGATCACTCCCAACTGCTTGGCTGCCATGCTGTGAGAGGACTTATATGAAACCCAGGAGGGTTATTAGAAAAACATGCTAAGTCATAGTAAGAGGGCAGATTGACAGGGGATGCACGAGATCCAAAATGCCCCCCAGAAGGGGGGCATTATTGCGTTGGAGGTTTTGGGCCAGCTGATGGGCCTTTGAGTAAGTGGGTAGATTATGAAGGGTCTAACTGCATCAACTGAATTAATCCACTGATGAGTCCATTGCGTAAATGGGCTTATTAGGAAGCAGGGGCCTCTTGGATGAAGCAAGTCCCTGGGTATGTCTTTGAAGGGTGTATCTTGTCCCTGGACCCTTTCTCGCTGGACTTGCCCTCTCTCTCTGCTTCCCTGCTGCCATAAGGTGAGCAGCTTTCTTCTACCAAGCCCTTCTGCGTTATTTTCCATCTTACTTGAGGCCCACAGCAACGCAGACCAGCCAGTCATGGGCTGAACCTTTTGTAAGTGTGAGCCAGCACACACTTTTTCTCCTCTAGCTTTTTTCTAGAGTATTTGGTAACAGTGGTGCAAAGCTACCTGATACATCTCACATCTACTATTATGTTCTCTAATTTTTCAGTGTAGTTTTTCAAAATTATATAGGCAGGTTTTGACTGTGACCCAACTGACTGGTTATATGACTTCGGGAAGATAGCTTCATCTGGCCTTGGTGTTCTTGCCTTTGAAACGGTGACAATAGTGCCACCTACCCTATATAGCAACTGCATGGATTAAACCCACGTGAGAAAGCTTGGTGTACCCCCGGCACGCCTTCTGAGTAAGTTACATGTTATCCATTATTAGCTATTATTCACCCACATTTGGGGCTGGGGCTACCTGGGGCTACCTGGGGCTGGGGCTACCTGGGTTTGTGTTTCCTGGCGCTAAATGAGCCTGTATTTCTAGAGCTGGGACATCTTCCGTGAGCTGCAGCTGAAATGCATTGGTTTAGGAAGCATTGAATTGAAACAGACGAAGTTATTTTCTTTCATCCTAACTAAGTAATCACATTTATCTTGTTTCGGGGAGAGGCGGCAGTAATAAGATGAGAACTCTGGAACTCCTTGTGCCGGCTTTTGTTTCTGGCTGTGTGGGAGACTGAATACCTTAGCTGACTCTCCCACTTCAAACAATTTTAAATTATGGATAAAATATTTCAGCAATCCTTTAGAAACATCAGCGAGAAGGCAGGAGAAGAGTGAAGCATTCCTAAGAAGCCAAAAACAACAGGATTTGAAAATCAGGCTCTGAGGCAATCTTTTGCTGTGAGAGTATTTATCCAGCACAGGTAACCTGGAGATTTGATTTTTATGATGTAAAGAGGTGTGGGGAGAACACCCTTTCTACCTACAACCAAGACTCCAGCAGTCCCCAAAGCTCTAGCGTAAGGGTACAGTAGAAATAAACATACCCATCTTCCCCAAGGAAAGAGGAAGAAAATTACCTGCCTCAGACCGTGGTGCTGGGTAGGGATCAAAACACCTCCCCTGAGGACAAGAACCATGAGCTGAGTTTTCAGCAGAATTTGTAGAGCAAGAATGAAGTTTAAGTCGGTCCTAGCTGGGTATGTTCCTATGCACCTGACAGCACAAACACAAAGCTGTGTTCAACATAGTACTCACACAGTTTTGAGAGTCACTCTCCAAGCAATAGGAGCTCACAGCCAAATTTAAAAATATAAAGGGAAGTAAGATACCAAAGTAAGAGCCAATAGATATGGAACTATAAAGACTTCAGAGTTAACAGAATAATAATAGGCATGCTATGTTTTAAGAAATTAGGGGAGCTGAAAATTTGAGCAAAGCAAAATACTATAAGAAATTTTCTGGATAATTTTTTTTTGCTTTTTTTTTTTTTTTTTTTTTGGTACCAGGAATCAAACTCATGACCTCAGGCTTGCCAGGCAAGCGCTTATGCCTCTGAGCTATATCCCAGGCCCCTTTCTGGATAATTTTTTAAGCAGCCAAATGTAATTTCTAGGAATGGAAAATATAATTGAAATTTTAAAAATCAGTAATGAACAAATGAGATGTAGTTGAAGAGAACTAGAAGATAGCTCTGAAGATCTCCCCTGGAACACAGAAGAGGGCGATGCCAGGGGCCTGTAGACAGGGCATAGGGTAAGAAGGACCAGTGTGCTTGTATCTGGGTAACAGAACAAGGAAAAGCAGCGAGAGCGCTACCAGAGGACGTAATGGGCAGAAGTGTTACAAAACTAAAGTTAGAGGACCCCTACTCAGATAAAGAAAGTCCAAAAACTCCTAAATAGGATGAACAAAAAGAATTCTGCTCCTGTACATCATGGGAACAAAATGATGACTCTCAAGGCAGCCGAGGAGTAAAGACCAAGTAATTTTTAAGTAGAAAATGAATGCAATGATAAATATACTTTAAAAATCTAGAAAGAAGAAGGAAAATGCAAAATTTTAAACTAAAACAGAGTATACAAGATAAAGTGCTAATGTGAAATACAAATATAACAGTAATTACAATGAATATAAATATGAGAAATATTCCAATTGAAAGATGGTAAGTATCAGAATAGACAAAAAAGAATCCTATGTGTTTGTAGTAGAGGGAAGCTACATCTACAGTAGAAGGCCTGAGGTTATACCTGTTGGTAGAGCACTTGCCTAGCAGGCATAAGACCCTGAGTTCGATCCCCAGCACCCCAAATAATATTAGTAAGAGTAGTGGTAGTAATATACAAAGAGAATAAAAGTAAAGGACAGAAAATAATATTCAATGAAAATAGAAGAGCCTGACTATAGATATTTTGAAGTGAAAAAATTAAGGCATTAAAGCATGGCTAGAGATGAAGAGGATCACTGAGGCTGGGGGTGTAGCCCAGAGGCAGAGCAACAGCAGATACAAAGAAAAAATTAGCAAAACTGTGAAGAGAAACAGGCAAATTCATGATCACAGTGGGAGCCATTACAAAATTTTAAATAATTCCATTAGAATAGAAACAAAGACTCAATTTAATGAGTTAAACATCCAAAGTAAGCAAAAAAGTAGCAGAAGAAGAACAAATAAAGTAGAATATCAACAATAAGGAATAATAAAAAACAGGAATGAATAAAATTGAAACAAAAATGAAACAGAAAAGACAAAGCCAAATGCTGATTTTTCTGAAAAAAAAAAAAAAAAAAAAAAAAAAAAGAATAAAACCCCAAGAAAAGTAATAAAGGAAAGAGGAGGAGAAATAAACACATATATCATGAATGAAAATGGGGATATAATTGTTGAACCTGTAGAAATTAGAACAATAACAGAAATTTATTTTGCTAATGCATTTGGAAGTTTTAAAGTCTAATTTCCAGAAAAAATATTTGCCAAAGCTTTCTCAAGTAGAAATAACACCCTATGAGGCTTATAACAAGGACATAGAATCAGACTTCTAAGAACATATCAGAGCCACATATTGTACCAGTGGATACCAGCAAATATTTAAGGAACCATTGCAATTTCACGTCAACTATTTCAGAACACAGAAAAAGTGGGCACAATTTTGAGGCTAAGTTATTCTTGGCACCAAAATTTGACAAGAACAGTATGGGGGGGGCAATGAAAAATGTAGATATAAAAGTCTTAAGCAAAAATTAGCAAACTAAATTTAGAGGTATATTAATAAAAAAATAATAAACGGTAAAAATTTGGATTTGTCTTAAAACTGGGTCGGTTGCCAATTTACTTCTCTTGCTGTATTTTATCACACAGCAATTTGAAGTACAAAAGTCATAAGAGGACCTCAATAGATGTAGGAAAAGCATTTAAAATATCTAAGGTCCTCTTATTGTAGAAAAACTTACTAGAAATGGAGCCCTAAATAGAAGAGACCTTCTCTAATGTGGAGCACTAATAACCCACCTGCAAACAGTAAATGTTCTGAGAGCCAAGTTTTGCACTTCAGGAGTGGGGTTACAGGTAGTGAAAGATGACAGTGGGGAGTGTGTTGTTCGCGTCTGCCATGGAGCTGGACGTCTTGGGGACGACACGACATCACCCTGTGCGTTCAGCACTTCCTGGCTCTGCCTGCTGACAGGCACAGAAGTGGCAGCTCCGCGCTAGCGAGGAACGCCCTTAGTACCCAGTTTCTCCCCTTAACGGGAGCAAGTCTGCTGGGAGAGATGGTTGAACCCAACACCGGAGCAGAAAAAGTTCATAGTGCATTCAGGACATTATTTTCTGTCAGAAAGTAGGGCATTGTTTCAGAATCATGAAAACTTGTCTGAAAGACACAGTAACCAGCTTGAAAGAACTTGCACTAGGAAATTTGAGCTTTGGAAGGAAAACAAAAAAGATAGTAATAAATTAGTGGCAGACTTTATTTTCCAAAGATGCCCACAACAGTGTCTTCCATTTTATGTTTTTCTTACAATGACTTTGACCTCCTCTTGTAGTCAGGCAGGACCTGTGTGCCCTCTGCTTGAGTCTGGGCACTTCAGTGGATGTGACTTCCAAGGTTGATCACAGAACGTAGAGTGGCTTCCTCTACACTGGCTGGAACATAGAGCCACCATGTAGATTGAGTCCCCAGTGTCAGTGTGCTCTTCAGAAGGACGAGCCACTCCATGTGGACGAGCCACAGTGGCTCCTGAGAGCAAGCTAAGAAACAAGAATGCTACACCCGCCACCATCTGACAGCAACTACATGCAAACCCTGAGCCCACAGCACCCGGCCACACCCTCACCAAGTACCTGACCCACAGAAATATTGAAAAGGTCTTGTTTAAGTCACTAAGTTTTGTGGTGATTTGTTGCATAGCAGTAGATAGTAGATCGAGGACCTGGATATGAGTAGTACCATAAGGAAAACTCAATGCATGGAGCATTGGTTTGGGGACTGACTGGGTGACCGGAAGAAGGAAGGGTGTTGAGCACTGATGGTGACAGTGTGAGAATGTTCGGCAGACCCTCAAGACCCCCTAGGAGGCTCTCAGCAAGAGATTCCCAGCACGGAAGGGAGATGCTATTAAAAAGCTGGTTGAAAGAGCACCATTCATTTGGGGAAGTGGGTAGTTTGGCAATATTGTCACCAATATTGTCACCTGTGGTAATGCAAGAAATAGGAAATATACCAGAGATTCAGCTAAAGAGACCGTCAGCATGTGGAAAGTCACCCTGACTACTGCTCGCCTATGATAAAACGTGAGAGGGGAAAAAAGCTAAAGAACAAGTTTAAGCAGAAAGGGGCCAGGACCCACTGGGTTTGATGGTAAAACTGTTAGCCATTTCCAGTCCCTCAAGGAGGCAAAAGATGGCAAACCAGGATTTCAGAACAAAGAGCAAGTCCATGGGGAGAAGTTACCAGATTCTTTGCTAAAACCTCAGAACTACTGAACGTATCACACTTTGTCTCTTTGTAACTAGAGATATTTGTAGATGCTGTCCTCTGCCTATCTATCCCACTATTGCATCTTGGTATTTAGGGTCAATAAGGGTGGGAGATAATATGCTTCTTCAGTTAATACATCCTCAAATTAAGATTAAGAAGGAGCTGAATCCAAGGAAGTTCACCCAAGCAGTTGTGTCAATACATAGGTATATATGTGTATATACATGTGCATAGGTATTGAACCCAATTTTGATGATAAGATCCTAGATTCTGTGCTATTGGACTAGTAGATTTGGGGATATTAGGGAAAGGATTGCATATAGGAGGGGTGTGAACTGTGAGCAGAGGATGGAGTGGAGAAGTTTATTTTCCAAAGATGGTGGCAACAATATTTCCCACCAGACACACTCTTCTTCAGTGACTGGTTGTACAAAAAGAACTGGAATAGGATTATAGCACGACCACTAAAATGGGAATCCATGACTCTGCATATATATACAGATGAATAACAAAGAGATATAAAGGAAAGCTCTTCCTGGTAGAATGTCAGATGAAAAAGAGAGAGGCAGTGATAGAATTTTTAAGGTCACCAGTTGATACTGAAAATCAAGGGTCAAAATTTGAGGAGGGACAATGTGTGGGGATTAGGGTAGAGTGTCAACTTTATTGACTTTGAGATCCACCCAGAGGTTAGTACAGCATACCTCTGAGTGTGTCTAGGTGGGTCATGGAGGCATAGCCTTGTGGTCTATATCTGGTCCCTGGTCCCTTCCTCTTTGGCACTGTTTCCCTGTTGCACTCCCTAGGTGCCATGAACTAAGCAACTTTGCTCTACCATGCCCTTCTGCCATGATGTTCCTGCCGTGGAGCCAGCTGACCATACAGAGAATTCCCCTAAACCATGAATCCAATTAAACTTCTCCTTTGAATTCTGGGTGTTGAGGGTTATACCTCAGCAATGAGAAAGCTGACCAATACTACATGGACTATTTACATATTATGGAAATATTTTGCCACAGATTACTTTTTAACTACTAAGGTACAAATAGTAACTCTATTTGAGAACACCCAATGGATACTACCTTAAACACACAACACATATCACTGATATTGGGACAAACCAACATTGAGTGCCTCTTGACATGATGTGCTAGGAAAGACAAGATGTCATTTCTGTGGTATTTCTTATGGCTGGAATCTTTGGTGGACACATCACACAAATCCAGGTTAAGGGGCACTCTACAAAATAACTGGCTTGTACCCTTCAAAAACCATAAAGGTCAGGAAACAGAGTAAAGGCTGAGGAACTGGTCCAGATAAAAGGATGCTGAAAGACATAACAACTAAATGTACTCTGTGATCCTGGTTGGGTACTAGAGTAAGAAAGAAAAATAGCTATCAGGACATTATTGGGACGATTGAAAAAGTGTGGGCCATGGATTAGATGAAAGTATTGTAGCAGTGCCGCTCCTGTAGTAGGTTATCTTGACCCTAGGAAGGACTGTGTGCTTTAGGGTTAAAGGCACATGATGTCTAACTTATTTTCAAGTGACTCCCCAAATGTGTGTTTGTATGTGTATTCACAGATATGTATTATGTACACATTTGTACACATATGTATTATGTATGTATATATACATATATACCTATGCATATGTAGAGAGAGAAGAACAGTAAGCAAACGGGAAAAAGTGGTAGCTTTGACAGAGCTTCATATAGTATTTTCATATTTTTCTAAGTTTGAAATCATATCAAACTCTAAAATGATAAATTCTACAACAAACCCTGTCCTTGATAGAGAAACGTTGAAAGCATTTACTTTAACATTATGAACAGGTTAATGTTGCCCACTGCTTATTTCTGTTTAACTTGCGCTGGAGGTCGTACAGAGTGCAATAAGGCAAGACAAAGAAACTGCAAACAATGGAAAGGAAGAGTGAAAACTGATTATTCACAAATGGTGTGGTTTTATGGGAAACTCCAAGGACTCTGAATAAATTAGGATTAACTAACGTATTTTAATAACGTGGTTAAATTACAAAATCAGTATACAGACTTCAATTACATTGTCTGTATAACAGCAACAGAGACAAATGTAACTTATAATGACACCTTAATTGCTAACATCAAAAATATGCACAGGCAGGTCACAGCGGAGCAGGCCTGACCCCCAGCTTGCTGCTCAGCAGGGGAAGGCAGAATGATCACACGTTTGAGGTCAGTATGGGCTCTGCCTCAAAGATTTTTTAAAAGTTGTAAAAACAGCTAAGGATATAGCTTAGCACTCTGGATTCATATAATTTTCATTGTGTAAGATATTTGTAGAAAAAATCATAAGGCTTTCTGGAAAGACCTAAATTAATGGATAAGACAGCTCAGTATTGTGAAGAGGTTTATTCTCCTTGCAAATGATCAGCTTATTAACTCTCCTTCAGGAGTATGTATATGTGTGGCCATAATTTGACAAGTTGGGACTAAAACTGGTATGGAAATCAAAGGGCCAGAAACACAGACGGCCATCCTGAAGAAAAAGCATGAGCTGATGGCTTTTCTACACTGCTGCTGAAAATTTAAATTGGTCCAGCTCCTTGGCAAGTAGGGTGGCCAGTCTCATGGAGTCCCCACTGTACTTGTACTAGGAGACATGAAAAAGTAAGTTCCAGCAGCTTTATTCAGAACCATTTTCAATTACAGATAGTTTAAAGATCTAGCGTCTACACCAAACCAATAAATTGTGATATAGTCTATAGTGATAAAGAATATAGTGATTATTCCATAACAGGAAGAAAGGTTGATCAATTTATGGAGAATACATACCAGAGTAAAAATTAATGTATTACAGCTGCAATTAATAACATTAATTCTCTGGAACATAATATTGGGCAAAAAGAAATGACAAAAAGATATCTTTACATATAAGTAAAAACTAAATAGTATACATATTTAGTCAGTTCATTGTTACTGAATAGACTACATATATCTTATAAATACAGTGGTATAGTACTTTGTTTCTATTTAGAAGTTAATTTTAAATAATTTTAAATTTCTTGAAATATTTATCAATATTGATTATAATAAAATATGTTTAAATGTCCCTCAAAAGTAATGGACTAAAATAAAACACATCCATATCACAGCATACTAAACAATAGTTTAAAATAACGTTGTACAGGGCTGGGGATTTAGCTCAGTGGCAAAGCGCCTGCCTGGCAAGCGCAAGGTCATGAGTTCGATTCCTGGTCCCAGAAGAAAAACAAAAACAAATTAAAAAAAAATAAAATAAAATAACGTTGTACAAGTATGTTTGTTGAAGTGGAAAGTTGTTACATTGTGGCACCAAAGCAAAGAAATACAAATTATAAAAAGAGCATGTATGTTCCTGAAGGAGTTAAAGACATCATTTCACAGTGATGCACTCATACCTGTGTTTATAGTAGCGTAATTCACAATTGCTAAGTTTTGGAAGTGGCCTGTGTGTCCATCAATAGATGAAAGGATTAAGAAAATGGGGTATTTCTATACAGTGCAGTACAGCTCTTCCAAGGAGAAGGATAAACTTCAGTCATAAAAATAGATGTACCTTGAGACTGTAATGTTAAACAAAATAATCAGACACATAAGCTTAAATAATTCTCTCTCCTATATGAGCTACCTAAAATATAAAGAGCAAAATAATGAATAGATGATAGAAAATAGGAAGCTAGATCTTTTGCAAATTGGAAGGGAACTAAGAAATGGAAGAAGGGGAGAGGAAGGGGGTTTAAAAAGGAATTAAGATGTGTCATGTACATGTAACTATTCCCCATGAGGAATATGATCTTTATGCATTACAAATGTGTACTAATGAAAAAGGATAAAATGTTTAAAAAAAATACATAGAAACATGTAGAAGGCTGACCCTCCTCTGAGAAATCCCAATAAATATATGTAAATATAAAGATTAAATTAAAAGTATATATTGTCAACTTCTAACTTGAAAATATGAGATAAATATAGATGTGTATAAAATAAAGATCAAGAAGTTTGTTTCTGAATAGTCATTGTTATGGCTTGTGTTTAGATGTTCGCCCAAAGCCTCATAGGGTCATAAGTGGGGCTCTTCCAGAGGTGGCTGGATCTAAATGTGTGATGCTGGGATTGATTCATGGTGCAGTGCTAGGATTAAGGGTGCTAGGATGAAGGGTATGTGATTACTAAATTAGTTCAATCATTGGTTTGACACTAACCCTAAGCCAGGTACCCTAGATAGAATATAAAAGGGACAGAGAGAAGCTTCTATTGTTGCTTGCTGGTTACTAATTCACTGCTGGCTATTTTCCTCCTTCCCTGCTTTGCCATGAACTGCTTCCCCTCTGTGATGCCCCTCTGCCGTTCCACCCTGCCTTGGAGCCGGCCAACTATGGACTGAACCTCTGTAAACTATGAGCTGAATAAACCTTTCCCCCTTTAACTTTGAGTGTCAAATATTTTGTCTCAGCACTGGAAGAAAGTAACTAAGACGGTCAGCTTGAATCAGTTTTTCTTTTTTTCACTAGTACGTGTTTGTGGTACATAATGATTACATTCATTGTGGAGAGAAGGTACGTGTCCATAACATATCTTAATTATTTTTATTCCCTTTCCTCACCCCTAACTCTCACTCCTTCCATCCCTGGATCCCTTTCCCATTTACATAAGAGCTATCTCCCTGTTTCCTACTGTCTATTTCTCCTTCTGTTCTTTAAATTATTTTACTTCTCATTTAGGAGAAGTTACGTAATACTGAAGCTTGTGTGTCTGATTTCATAACTTAACATTATGGTCTCAAGGTGCATCCATTTTCCTATAGATGACTCAAATTCACCCCATTGTTTTTCCTTCATGGCTGTCCCACAGTATCTTTTATAAGGAAGATAAAAGATCTAATGTCAAACAGAGACTAGTACCTGAGAATGCCTTCCCCCATGTGCTCCATTAATTCATTTCCTTGTTTATCCATCCTTCAAGGGTGTACTTGTGGCCCATGCTGTGTGTGAGGCCTTCTATTTGGTGCTAGGGCCAGAACAATGAGCAAAGTGTGCTCCCTGCCCTGGAGGAGTTCCATCATTGTTTACATAATAGTGTCACATGGCATGCATTCTGAATGAATAGTGTGACCCTCATGAATATTCAAGTGCTCACTCTCTTCACCTCCTTTAGTCTACCAAAGAAGGTCCCATAATTTCTAACCCAATTTCTGTCCCCTGTTTTATTCTGCCTAGCTTGTGTGTTAGTTAGCTTTCCCTTGCTCTGACAAAAACCTGAGAAAACAATTTGAAAGGAGGAAAGGTTTACTCTGGCTCACAGTTTCAGAGATTTCAGTCCATGGTCATTTGCCCCCATTGTTTTGGGCCTGTGGCAAGGCAGCACACCATGGCTGAGAGCACATGGTGGAGCAAAGCTGTGCAGCTGATGCAGCTGAAAGGCAGAGGACAGAGAGCAAGAGAAGGAGCTAGGGACAAAAAAATACCCTTCAAGGGTCACCCGGTGACCTCCTCCCCACACCTAGAATTGCAGCCACCTCCTAAGAGCCATTAAGCTATGGATCCATCCATTAATTAATCCATCGATAAGGTTAGGACCTCCTGATCCAGTCACTTCCCACTTCTAAACACTGCTGTATTGGGGAGCACATCTTTAGCACATGCGCTTTGTGGGACATTTTAGATCCAGACCACAATAGGCTGCCATAGCAAAATACCACAGACTGGGATTCAGCAATAAATTTTTTTTTTATGCTTTTGGAGGCTGGGAAGTCCAAGAGCAAGATATTGGCCAGTTTGGTTTTTGATGAGGACTCTGCCTGACTTGTAGACAGCTGCTTTCTTACTGTGTCCTCACATGGTGTAGTGAGAGATACCTGGTGTCTCTTCTTTTTATAAGATCACTCTATAAGATCAAATGATGGAATCATCTAATAATCCCATAAGGTTAGGTCCCTACCCTAGGACCTCCTTTAAGGTTCTTGACTACAAATACAGATAGGTTTGAACATGTGGATTTGGGGAGGGCACAGTTCAGTCCGTAATTCCTCTCCTCGCTATGTCTTTCCTCACTAAGTGACAGATTGATATGCACATTAAAAGGGTGGAGGGGAGGCTGCATGGGGGAAAGGCCAGAGAGTTTATGAGTGAAGAAGAGGTTAAAGCAGTTGTAGGAAGAGATGCCTGGGACAGCTGGGATGTGAGAGGCCTGGGGGCCCATTCACAAATGCTACCACAAATTATCTATTTGTCCCCCAGTCACTGTTGCAAGTAAATCATCTGTGTTATTAAAGTTATTTTTGAGGGCTGTGTTCTTTCAACAGACTGGACGTGACAGGTTCTGGGTTTAATGGTTAGCCAGTAGTAGTAGTAGTCATGGGCACACACAGGATAGTGATCAGAAACTCCACCAGCAGGTGTAGAAGAAGAAATGCATCAGAGTATAAGGAGCTCCTTAGTCCAGGTAAACGTCTTAGGCAAGCTCCACTCTGTATCCTGAGGTCCAGTGCTTACCCAGGTTAGTACCAAATTGCTGAGAGCAGAGCAGGTCTTGGTTCACTGAGAAATGGCAAAGGGGTGTCTTGGTGACCTTTTCTGAAACTCAAGTGATATTTAAAATTTTGTATCCAGCAGGTTAGGATGATTTGTTAACTTCAAGATGCAAAATCCTGTTTCATAAGAGATTTACTTTATTTAATTGGGGAGGGGTGATTAAATGCAGCCAGTGTGTTTCTCAGGGTGACTGGCTCTGGGCTGAGGTGTGTTCCGGCAGGAGCAGAGACTGGGTGGGTTGGGAGCCACGAGAAGGACAGAAGTCTCGGGTGAATTCCCCACCTCCTTTCCTCATGGAGGATCTGAGAGCCTCTAGGGCAATGGGGAGGCCCTCAGGAAATCGTTTCTAGAGTGAAATGAAGGTGACAGCCCAGGGAATGTGCGTTCTTCCCTTCGAGGGGCTTTGCTGGATGCCTGCTCCGGCAAAGGCAATGGAAGTGACCAACAGTGTACTAAAAAGTTCGTCGCTATTGTAATGGCTTGCCACCAACTTGAGTAATTGGGTGGCTTAACACAAATTTAGTCTTCTGGAGGTCAAAGTCCAGTATCAGTTTCGCTGGGCTAATACAAGGTGTCAAGCTACATCCTGACCACAGGGCTCACTCTAGTGGCTGAATCCATGATGAGCCCCGGGCTGTGCTTTGGCTCCCTGCGTATTCCCCGGCCCACAGGGCTCCGTCTGATGCTGAGCAGGTAGTCCCTGGCACTGAGGCCTGGAAGGTTCACAGCTGACTTGGGTGTGTGGGATGTGTCCCTGGTCAAGGCTGGGATCAACCACTGTGGAAGTGTTTCTGCCTCTGAATGGCTGATTTTCTCCAGGTGCTTCAGGACCTGTGATCAAAGGACAGAATCGGGCTTGGTACTCCAAGAAGCTGGCTGGCCACCCCTCTATGATCAGCCTGTCTGAGCCAGGATGTCTGCAGTGACGCTGCCACTCTTGACACTGTTAACATATGCTCTGACCTGGAACATCAGTTTGTACGCTATGTACTACATGTTCCTTTGTCTTCTTGTACGTGGAGAACCAGAAGTCCAAGCAGGGAGAGAAGGCCTCCGAAGAGACCCCTCTTTTGAGACTCTCTTCCAAGGTCTTGCTGGGGAGCTCTTTCCCAGCAGGCTGTTGGACTCAGCAGCATGCCACTTTGCCTCATGTTCCACATCGAGATGAGAGGCTATTTCTGCTCATGCCTGGCTTGAGAGATTGTATTAAACACAATTTCCTGTGCTTGGATTTATAAGAGACAGCATGGAGGAGCTAATGTGAGGGCAGTGAGTGGTGACGGAGGGTTCCTGCAGTTATTTACAGCGGTGGGTCTCTGTGGCGTCACACAAGTGCTGGAGAGAGCGGGGTTACAGGGGAGAATCTGCTTCCTTGTATCTTCTAGTTTCTGGAGTCTGTCTGCTTCGGTAGCTGTGGCCCCATATTCCTTCGACACCTGCCTCTCTCACTGTGTCTCTGTTGCCTCCCTGTGATTATCCCTGGGTAATGCAAGATTATTTCTTCACCTCCACATCCTTCCTTCACTACATCTGCAAAGCCCCGTTTTCATGGAAGGGAACATATGCATATGCACAGCCTCCAGGAATTAGCACGTAGACGACTGCGGGACACTGATCTGCCCACGGCAGAACGGCATCATGAGCTACTCCCTGCTCACCATCCTCACTTGAGGTTGAACCTCCTGGGGTCCAGGGACCTGGGCCCGTGGTAAGCGGCGACGCGGTGCAAAGAAGACACCGGAGATCAGGCTGATGGCGCAGATCTGATTTTATTGCGGAAGTATCAGCTGTTTTATAGAGCAGGCTAGAGGCGTGGCAATAGAGGCGGGCTAGGGGCATGGTTTGGAGGTGGTACTATTGACGGGGCGGGGGGGGCGGTGCGGAAGTAAGAGGTCAGAGCGGGACAGGCTAGGCGGGTGACTCACTCGGTTTGCCGAGGACATGACGAGTCTGAGTTTGCTCAGACCTGCTCCTCCGCCACGGCCGTCAACCAGACGTCTGGGCCCCTTTTTCCCATCCTCACTGGCATTGTGCTTCTTTCCTTTCCATGGTAAAACCCTACAGGTTATTGAAATGGTACATATTGTGGTGCTGGATGCCAGGAGTGAGCTCACTGGAATACTTTCAATATCACTCACTTGAGAATACAGCGGTGAGCACGAAGCCAGATGATTTCCATTGCCGTTGCTAAACCTGTGGTGGTGAAAACTACAGCTTGACTGGCAATTGGAAAATGATCATCCTTCCCTTTCCATTTTTCTCATCTCACCCTGGTTATTTCAGGTTGTACCTCATAGTCTCGGCCAATAAAGTGATTTGTCACTCCCTCTGTCACTGTACATCCCTGGAGTCCTGAAGCCTACTTAGAAACATCATTTTGGGGGGCTGTTCACAGGGAGGGCTCGGCTTCTGCCCGGGGAGGATCCGTATGGTGCACATACCTCCTGCCCTTTTTCTTCCCAGTGGGTTTTTAGCAGCAGCAGCAGCATCTCCAAGGCTGATGGAGTCATTGGCAGGAACAGAGTATATATGAGTGTTAATGGACAAAATAGACAGGATCTGCACTGCTCTGAATCTTACCTTGCTCAGCCTGCTAGGTCTCTGCCTTGGGGTGTGGACCAGGGCCTGTTAGCAAGGCTGTACTCCACCAGGGGTTCTTGCATTTTGAGGGGACTTTTTGGAAGCAGGCGCTGTAATCTGAGCAGGGTCCCTGCCCCTAGAACCACCTGAAAACAGTCTGCCATACAGTGAGCTCCAGCAGGAAGCTGTGGGGTCCTCTCCCTTGCTGCCCTTGCTCTTCCCAAGCACTTGAAAGACATATGTACGTATCTTGTCTTCTCTGACTACAACCTCCTTGATGGCAGAAACACTGTGCTTTGCTTGCTTGCTTCTCTTTCTCTTCAAGGTGCCCAGGCTAGCGCACGCACACATGTCATGTGGTTCGGGATTGTTTTCACCCGTGTCCTGGAACAACGAGAAAAAGGCATGGGAGTTGGGGCAGGAAGCTGGGTCCTTTGTGCATGGTGTCTCTAGCCTGTTCCCACCTTGAGATCAACTGGGTACAGACAGGAAGTGTTTCTACGGCTCCTGATAGGCTGGAAGGGCCGCAGCACTCCAGCTCCCGCTGCAGCTTCCAAAGATGCTGATGTGCTGGATTTTCCCGGAGTGTTTTTCTCCCTTAGATCAGTGATTCCCACTCTGGGTTTTACAGCACCCCAGGGTGTCTCCAGTTGTCTCAAGGGCTGGCAGAGAATTCTCAGAACCACTTGCTTCAAACAAAAACAAATATGCAGAATGCAGCAGTTTTATCTGCATTCGGAGGAGGACAAGAAAAGTGCTATGAAACCCAAACAAGCAAATTGAGTGTCACACTCCAGAAGCTTGGACTTGCTGCCTTAGAAAAAAAAGAAAGGATCTTGCAAGGACTGTCGTCTCGCTGTGCTTTGGAGCAGTGTTCAGGGAGTGTACAAAACCAGCCATACAAGATATTCTTTAAACCACATTGTTGCTTTATTTTCCTTTTCTACAGAAAATAAATGTTACGAGGCTGGGGAGGTAGCTTGGTGGTAGAGTGCTTGCCTAGCATGTGTGAGGCCCTGGGCTCCATCCCCAGGATAAAATGGAATTAAAGAAAAAGAAAGAAAATAAATGTTACTATAGAAGAAGGGTGGCAATGGGCCTCCATTTCCTCACCTGTAAAGTGGAGATTATGATGATAATACACACCGCACCTTACGGAATCAGGAGAATTCGATGAATTAATATTCACAGGAGTAGTAGAAACAGCACAGCACGTAGTTAGCATCATATCGTGGTGTGGTCATGAGCTACTGGCCTGCCAGTACCAGGAGTAGTGCTTGCTAGGCGGAGTCCTGGTCTTGTGTTCATGTCTAGGCAGATTTATATCTAGTGAGGAAGAGAGAAGGAGACAGCTGAATACAGCACCTTGTGATGCACACTTTTGCAGAATCGTGTGGGGATTCTTAGTTGAAACATGGATGCTGGTGCTAGCATTTGCTTGTAATACTTTGGGCCAGTCATTTATCCTTTAAGAGCCTCGGGGGTACTTGTAGACAGTGCTAGATTACAGTAACAAAGAGGCTCCATAATTTCAGTGGGTTACCACAGTAGAAGTTCACTTCTTGCTGCAGTAACAGTTCTGGGCAGGTGTTCAGACTGTCCATGCACCTGCCCTCCACAGGGACATTCAGGAACCCAGGCTGACAGCAGCTTCCAAGATTGCCCCAGACATGGACGTTCCAGTCGGAGAGGGCACAGAGCCTGCCTATGGGAGCTTCTCAGGGGCTGCACCTGGCCCTCAGGGATCGGAAGGATTTCATTACGTGACCACATCTAGTGGTAAGAAGGCCTGGGAATGTTGTCTAGCTTGTGCCCACAGAAGACACATAGATCTTGCGAGATGTCTCATTTCTAGAAGTTGAGGTGAAGTTTCCTATTATCTTGACTCACACAGGGTCACTGTGGGAACTACATGCCGGTGAGTTCAAGTCACCTGAGCCAGAAGGAGCTACGTGGACAGTGGAACTGCTTCCGGGTACTCAGTGGTCTTGGCTAGCCAAAGAGTAAGGTCAGGGTCTGGGGGCATCTCAGTACCACCCCTACTTTGTCCCCTGACCAAGGCAATTCAGTTCAACAACGTTTCTAGAGGTGCGTGTGCTAGGGCCTGCCCTGGGTGCTGGGCACACAGCAGTCCCACAGCAAGCTTGGCAGAGCCCCTCGGAGGAGCAGATGCAAGTCAGAATGACAGTGCTGTGTGACCTGGAGAATGACACTGTGCCCGAGGTACTGAATTCAGACAAAGCAGTCAGGACATCTTTCCCAAGGACATCTAACCAGAGAGCGGAAGGAGCTATCGCAGCAGGGGCAGCTTGGGGCAGGGCCAGGTGGAGGAGGATACCAGGAGCAAAGCAAGTCCCTTGTGCAGTCATCCTGAGGGAGAGAACTCAGCCCGAGTGAAGAAATGAAATTCAGCATGGCCAGAGCTTGAGAAGGGGAGGAAGCCACAGGACCAGGGTAGTTGGCAGACAGTGCAGAGCTTTGTAAGCCGCTGGAAAGCCTGGTGAGCAGCTCATCTTCCCGGGGGAATGCCTCCTCTGCTCGGGGTGACCCATCCCCAGGTGTGTACTGAAAGCGTATGAGAGCGTGCAGCATTTCATCTGCAAGCGCATCTACCTGTTCTGTGATGGACACCACTAACCAGATTCCTGAGAGGATGGCAGAGACTACCAAGGTTATGTTGCGGTGCTTGAACTAAACCTCATGACCAGTGATCACCCTTGTGTTCGGCACAGGCTGCCTGGTCTGAGGAACTAGGTTAATGAGATCAGTGTCTTAATAGACTCACAGGTGAGTGCACGGTGCTCCTGGGGGCGGGTATGGAGACCACGTGAGGCCAAGGCCACCGTGCCACGTGGGCAGGGTGTTGCTCAGATCTTGTCTGGGCCCGGAGCGGATGTGCCTGCCTGAGCCACCCGCTGTGCTGGTTCTCTCTCTGATCCGCTCCGTCTGAGCATGTTGATGTGTTGGCATGTTAATGTGTGTCTATTTGGTACCTTGATATTTCCAAATAAGGAGAAGTGTGATGTGGGGGAAAGCTATAAAAAATGTGAATGACGCTTGTTATTCTGAGCTTCCTTAGTGCTTCTGTTTACAGCTCTTCCAGGATCCATCCTGACCTGCATTTTCAGAGATGATTCCTGGTTGTTTAACAGCACTATGTGTCTGGAATGCTCATCACATTGGTCAGCAATACAGTGAAGGCACTTGTGTGTACTTCTGTGTGTGTGTGTGTGGGTGTGTGTGTGTGTGTGAGAGAGAGATGTCTAGTGGATGAGAGACCCAGACCAACTAGTTTCACCTGATTTGGGGGTGAGCCCTGGTCCTCACGAGGAGTCAAAGGTTGTTTGTGATGAGAGTGCTGTGTCTCTGTGAGACATAAAGCTACATCCTTCTTCCTGGAACCTGACTAATTTTTGATTCTGCAGTTCTGTTAGCCAGGCATTACACAGAGTCCCGAAATACACCCCTCAATTTTCTGAGAAGTGGAAGGTGTTCAAACACAGAATCAAAATAAAGGATAATTTTTCATCTTCCACTGAAACCTCTCATTTTCCTGCAGCACAGAAACAAAACAAGAGGCAGTGGGGACATGCGGAGACTGCGAATCGGCGCATTAGCAGGCGTTTGGAGCGAGCTGCACGGGCCTGATCAGATTCCCCGGACACAGGTTGCATCCAAGGTTCATCTTGGTCCACAACAGTTGTTGTTTCCCAGGCCTACACTAAGCATTTGCTGCCCCTTGTCCCTCTGCTGGGAAACTTCCTCTTTAGAGCCCTTTTGCAGCTCCACTTATCCAAGCTCAAATCCTCAGCCCCTTCCTAAGCTCCTCTGGGTCCTGCGTGGGTCTTGGCCAGTCTTGTTGGTCTCAAGATTGGCCAAGGAGTTCTGCTTCTCCTCATCTTTTTATCCATTCTTCCGTGGCCTGCTGCTTCCCATGGTCAGGCTTCTCCCAGGCCCCTTACAAAGGCTTTCTGTTATGGCTGGGACGTCAGGTTTTCTTGGGAGGGGTGGATACGAACAATAGAACCCAGGGCCTTTGCTCTGTGCTACATCCCCAGCCCTTTTTTTTCTTTTATTTTAAAAAGAATTTTTAAAAATAACAAAATAACAACAACAAAGACAAATACAAAAACAAAACAACACAAAAATAATAAAAATGATACAGGATTTCACAATAAAATGATAGCCCTTTTTAAACATTTTAAAAATCTTGAGGTAGGGTCTTAATGAGTTGCTAGGTTGCCCAGGCTGAGCCTGAACTTGCAGGCCTGCCTCAGACTTTTAATGTGTACCCCAAAACTCTGATAAGAAACTTAGTCCCTAGTATAGTAGTGCCGGGAGGTGGACTGGGTAAGAGTTGATTAGGCCATGAGGCTCTACCCTTACAAGTGGGCTAATAGCATTTCGCCCGGAGTGGGTTAATGATCACAGGAGTAGATTTCTTACGAAAGTTTAACATCCGTTTTTGCCACATTGTGGCCTTCTGCCAAGGGATGACTCAGCGTGAAAATTCTTGCTAGATGGCAGCACTTTGCTCCCTGACTTCTCAGCCTCCAGCGTCATAAGCCAAATAAATCTCTTTTCTTTATAATTTACCCAGTCTGTGGATTTCTGTTACAGCAACAACAGTAAAACAGGTAAAACACGCACTTTTCCTGTCTGTGAATAAATTACCTATTCCCTTTCTCCTCCAAGACCCAGCCATGGCCCTGTGAAAGGCTTTGCAGTTCCCTCTTAGTCCTCCTGCTTCTTCCTCACCACTCATCCCATCTTAGGACCCAGGGACCTGTCTGCTTTCAAGGGTGACCACACCTCCCCAGCCATGTGGCCAGTGGAAGAAACATAGCTGAAATGTACCAGTCACTTCCGGTGGGCCACGGATTGAGTGGAGCCCCTCACAAACATCACATCATTGAATATTTCCAGTTACTCGGTGCGGTGAGGATCTGTATGAGTCTGTTTTCTGTTGCTAATTACAGAATACCAAAACCGAGTAAGTTATAAAGAAAAGAGGTTTGTTTTCATTCATGGGTCTGGTCCATATTTAGCTTCACCTCTGGTAGTGACTCATCTCCCTGGCACAGCTGAGGCAGTGAAGGATATCACGTGGCAAGATACAGAGAGTATAGGGGCTGGGGATTTAGCTCAGTGGCACAGCGCCTGCCCAGCAAGTGCAAGGTTGTGAGTTCAATTCTCGGTACCAGAAAAAAAAAACCAAAAACAAAAAAAAGATACAGGGAGTATGTGTGCCTCTGTGTGTGTGTGTCTGTGTGTGTGTGTTTGCACATATCTGTCCTTTGGTCCTTCTTATAAAGTTGTCAAGATTTAACTGTGGTAATAATAATCTTATCTATCCTCGTCCACTATGTCAGTGCCTCGCTTTTGGTGATGAATCATTTCCAGGAATCAAAACTGTTAATCCAGTGGGCTGGGGATTTAGCTCAGCAGCACAGCACCTGCCTGGCAAGCGTGAGGTCGTGAGTTCGATTCCCAGTACCGGAAAAAAAAACAAAACTGTTGATCCACCAAGTTAAGCTTTTCTCCAGCACCCTTTCTGTAGGTACATGAGATAGGTGCCCAGCATATAGTTACCCAAATAATGAATAACGTTAAATCTTCCTCAGATCCTGATGACCTGCTACTAAGCATGGCATACGTGCTCAGCTGTTGTCTTTGACCAACATATCTGAAATGATAAACTGCTCGGAGAGCACTGACAGTTCCCCCTGGCTGGTGGGGTACACTGGGGTTTTAGGAGTCAGTCTAAAGATCCAGACTCTGGTCCTGAAGCTCCACTGACGGGCCGTGTGACCTCTGGCTCTCATTTTCCTGAGACTTGATTCCCTCATCTGTGTGATAAGGGCTCGTGCTCAGGGCCTGTGAATGCTGAAATTCTTGATGCTTCTATTTTCATTCCCTGAAGAGGTTAATTAGGATGAGGTGCTCTTTAACTGGCAATTATACAGCTGAGACATAGCTTGTTAGAGAGGATGGCCTCATTGCCAAGGCTAGCATGGTTACTGATGATCATTTGCCGGTCTCAGGAGAATGGAGACCATGAGGAGATTGCTTTAAAAGAATAAAAAATTTCCCCCATTCGCCAGCAAACGAGAAAGCAATGGATCCAGCACTGGAGAGCATTACTGGGCTGGCTATTTTCAATGCTCCTAATTTAGCTTTGCTCTAATTCTCCCCTAAGCAGCTCTTCATTCCCATTGTGAAACAAAGGAACAGTCTGTGAATGGGGCTCTGTGATTCCTCCGGAGAAGGACGCCTGGCACAGGCCAGCCAGACACTGAGGCAGGCAGTGCAGGGAGAAGGGGCCGGTCTCATCAAGCTTCCCACTGGCGGCTTCTGTTTGGGGCGGAATGTGCATGATAAGCTAATTCACACAGAGATCTAGATGGCTGCCAAGCACCATTTGCATCTGTAACCAAAGGAATACATAATTAATGAGCGTCGTTCAGACATCAAGCTGACATATCTAGCCTGGGCCTGATTGCCATGCCAGTGGAAAGGCGGTGGCACCTGTCAGTCCCATTGATTGGGAGGACTCCAGGTAGCAGAGTTAAGAGGTGACATTTCAGAGCTCAAGTTCCACAGTACCCCACGAGATTGGTGGTACATGGATCCATTTAAAGATGTCTTGCCTAAAGCATGAAGAGACAAATTAGCAAGACTGGGCCCTCCAAAGGGTCAGGTACTGTGAGGTAAAACTGTCCTGACCCTCAGCAAGCCCAAATGTATGGGGCCCTGGCCAAGCCAACAGTTCAAGGGGACACCAGTGTACATACAGGAAGGCCTGTGGAGCGTGTGTGTCACATGTGACCTTGCATTCAACTCTACACATCCGGCTCACAGGCCCTCCACCTTACGGGGTATTTCTGGAGGCTCCTCTATTTCCCATGTAGTGTGGCTGGTGCTGGCCCAAAGAGGCGTGGGTTTAAGAAAGCTCAAGTTCCACAGTACCCCATTGCCTTTTATTCCCCAAGTGGCAACCGTCCCTAAGGAGGCAAGGTGACAAGTCGTGCCTTGCTATGGACTCCTTGGGGTGACACTGCCCTGATGCTTCTTTCTTGCATTCTTTCATCCAGAGGCTGTGACTCTGGCCTATCACACATAGGCCCTCATAAAGCCCCTTTCCTTTGTTTTGTAGACTTTGGAAAACCCAGAATAATGATAACGATTCCATCTTGTTAAACTCTGAATAGGCTCCCAGTGTGCTTAGGACAGAATCCAGCTTCTCCCTAGTACTTACAAGGCCCTGCCTAACCTCACTCTTGTGCCTGTTTCCCAACTCCCTATGCTCCCAAAACACCAACTCACCCTCTTTTTGTCCCACTACTAGAACAATCTTGGTGCCCCCCAGCTTTTGTCTGGACCAGTGATGGTGAACCTTTCCGAGCTTTCAGTGGTAGCTTCCAGCTTGCTGCAGCACGCGTGCCATAGGTTCGCCACCCCTGGTCTAGACAGTCTGCCCTCAGGTCTCCTGTGGTTGCTGCTCTCTCTCACCAGGATCAGCTCCCCAGAGAGGCCACCGCTGACTGTCACATCTCATGGAGCTCCCAGATGCACAGTAATGATTACTCTCTGCGGCACTCTTGTTCATTGTTTATTATCTCCTCAGTGAACTAGACCGTGAGCTCCGAGAGAGAAATGTCCCCCAGACTTGGTTAACACTAAATCTTATGTGCCTGGACTGCTACTGAATGAGCATATGAAAATGATGGAGGAGCAGCTACTATGTCCTGAGCAGCTGTTGTGTGTCAGGCTCTATGCACTGACACATTTAGTCACCACACAAACACCATGTGGTCAGTGCTGTTATGCTCACTTTACATGTGGGGAAACCAAGCTCGTGGAGGCTACCTTCTCTGTCACTTTTGTAGTAAGCATCATGCCGGATTCAGACCGCACTCTGTCTGGCCTGGACACCCATGCCATTCCTCTAAAGAACAAGTGGAAACCTTATATATCATCCCTTGTCCCGCCACCAGCGTTCATGGCCCACTTGCTCTAGCTGGCCTTTCTCACCCACACAGCTGGCTTCCTCCACCCACACAGCTCCAGCCACGACTTCAAGTCCATAAAGCTTCCTCTTTCATAGACAGATCCTGTTTTAGGCTGTCCGGGCTGCCATAACAGAATGCCACAGGTTGCATAGATTAACAGAAATTTATTTCCTCCATCCTGGAGGTAGGAAATACACTGAAGTCAGGTGCCAGAAGTATCGGTTTCTGGTGAGTCTCTCCTTGGCTTGCAGACAGCTGCGTTCTTGCTGTGCCTGCACGTGGCCTTCCCTCGTGGATGTGGGGTGTGGTGAGGTCTCAGCCCTGGCACCTGTCAGCCCTCCTAAAGCTGCCTCTTCTTAGAAGGACACTAATCTGATCAGATTAAGGCCCCACCCTTATGATGTTACCTCTCTGAAAATCCTAAATCCGGGCTGGGGATTTAGCTCAGCGGCACAGCGCCTGCCTGGCAAGCGCGAGGTCGTGAGTTCGATTCCCGGTACTAGAAAAAAAAAACAAAAAACAAACAAACCAAAAATCCTAAATCCAAATTCAGTCCCATTTGGGATTAGGATTCCTATATTTACATTTTGGAGGGACACAGTTTAGACTAGAATACATTAATAATACCCAATTAATGGACATAGAAAAATAATAGTTCCCCCCAAGTGCCTCACGGGTTAATAAACATCATAATATGCGATCCTTGCTCTCATGGGACTCGGTTTCAAATCACTGACTTATTGAATTGTGTGCTCTGTTAATGATAATTGTGGCCTCCGGAATGCGCGCCGGATGCCCCTGTTCCAGCCCCTCAGCTTTGAAGAGCCGCTGGGGCAGTGCGTGCAGAGGATGTGTCAATTAGATCATCAATTAGCTTAATTTAAAAAGTGGCAGCCACCAAAATAGTAAATGTGAAAGATGCTCCTGAAAACTGTTGAGGCTGCAAGTCACGTCAGAGAGATGTCTGCATCAGCATTATGTCATGCTTTGGCCTCCAGATTTTAGGCAGGATGTGAAAAAGCTGGAGAGGGTCCAGAAATAACACAGGGTGAATTAAGGTAGAGAAAATGATGCTGTAAGGGAAGGTGATAAGAGTGGTGCTTTTTTAAAAAAATCCCAATGCCCAAGAGATTGTGGCAAATAGGTAATTTACTGTCTTTGAGGGTGGTTAAAGAAAGAATGCTGACCAATTTTCTTGGAAAATTTAATAGGCATCTTGGGCTCAAATCTAGCAAAAGTGAGCGAGGACAGGCAAAGAAACAATCATTTTGATGTTTTAGCATGATTAAAGGCTGAATTAGGCCCGCAAAAGAATTATACACTGCGTAGTCCTGTCCTGAAACTATTTGTCTTAAATACTTAGCATGCAAGTAGGTGCCAGCCTCTTTCTCAGTGGAATTCTTGCTCCTCAGGGATAATTTCCTCCACTGCTATCTGTCCCTGAGGGGAACTGCGCAGACTCACAGAACTGTTTGCCTGTTCTGCATGGTGAGTGTCTCCCAAAGTCTCTCATCTTTGCCATTAAGGGCGCTTTATATCATCACCGCTCTGCTTTCTGGCATCTCTCCTCCATGCCAGCCCTGTGCTCTTGGGATGACCCTGCAGTTTATAAAGCCATCTGCCTGGAGGCAGGATGTGAGACCAGAGGACCCGTGAAGGTCTTTGATGGCTAAAAGGTCTAGAAACCTTCTTACTTATAAATTCAAAATGGGTGCGATATCTTGGCTGCCCATACTGCCTTTTCCATAAAAAGGAATTTAATAAAAATTCTCACAAAGACATTACCAGCCAAATAAAGAGTTAATGGGATCCCTCTCTGGGACTTAATTTAGAAAGTTTATAGATAATCGGCAACAAAGTAGAAAGGGAATAATGTTTATTGAGAATCATTTTTCTGCTAACATATAGCAAATTTACAAACAAAAGATGCAATTGTCTGCACTTGTAATATTCATTCAGTGATTCCACAAAGACTTCTTTAAATGCAAGTTTATTTTTTAAATTGACGGGTAAAATTGCATGTATTTATCCTGTACAACGTGATGCCTGGAAGCACATATACATGGTGGGGCAGGTGAAGTAGCTCACGGATGCAGCACCTCACATAGTACCACCTTCATGGAAGGAAAGCAGAACAGCTCCTCTCCTAGCATCACTCAAGATCCAGAATCTTTGGGAGCCAGCAGCTGTCAGGCCCGCTCGCAGGAGCTGAAGCTAGCTAGCAGAGAGCACAGAGTTCCTGCTTCCTGGAGCTTGTAATTCCTCGTTCATTAGGATTTCCAAGGACAAGGGACATAAAACCAACCCAAACTGTCTTGAGCAATGAGGAAGGAATTTGTAAGTGGGAAATCCAGTGTGGTCATTGGCTCACCAGGAAAGCAAGGGATGACCCCACCATGGTGCTTCAGCCCGGAACTCAAAATATCTCTTTCCAGACCCATTCAGCCTGTCCTTGAACGCCAGTTGTGCAGAGAAGAAGTGGCTGACCCTGAGGTGAGGTGGAGAGCACCTTTCACCCTGCTGCTAGGGACCTGGTTGGTCAGAGTGGGGCTGGAGTACTTTCCATGTAGCACTTTGGGATCCCCTGGCCCGAAGGAGGAATAGTGGGTGCTTGCTAGGAAAAAAATCAGTTCCTTTCCACAGGCAAAAACACACGCAGCTGGTCGTGGTGGCACACACCTATAATCCCAGCGCTTGGAAGTGTGAGGTAGGAGAATCGCAGTGAGTTCGAGGCCAGCCTGGGCTACATAGTGAGCTCAGTGTCAGCCTGAACTGCATAGTGAGACCCTGTCTCCAAAAAACCACACACACACACACACACACACACACACACACACACACACACAACCAAGCTTTAGAAAGTTTAAGTGATCCACTCAGGGACCTTGAACCCAGACCATTCCCTGCACATGCTCTTTCAGGAAGCAGCAAGGCTACCTCCTGGTAAGCCCTCTGCGTCAACCTTCCAGAGACGGGGACACCTTCCCTCCACATGTGCTCGCCCCACCCTCTCCATCTCAGCACCTGTGCTCTGCTTTCCAAAATGGCACCTCACTCTTTACCAGCATGTGCAAACAAACAGATACGCTTGTAGCATATGCATGCACGTGGGTATACGATATACGTGACTTCGAGTGAAAACGCCCCTTCCCACTCTTGCCTGACTCTGCTGCCCAAGATGAGCACTGCACTTTCTGGCAGCAGGCGCCCTGCTGCTCCGGGATGTCACCCTAGCACCTTGGGGACGCCAGTGAGGACGCTCTGTGAACAGTGGCTCCATTCGGAGGACTGAGCTGTCTTCTCCTCTGGGCATGCTGAGCTCCGAGCTCATTTCTCAGGGCTCTGGGGCACCCACACGTGCACACATGCAGCCTTCCCAGGACCAGCTGCACTGGCTGAGTCGAAAGCTCCCGTGGCCCTGGTACACGCCTTGGGATGAAGGAAGGGAGGCAGCACAGTTTGGACCGTGCCAACGTCTTCCACCACTGGGCAGTCTCAGCCTGTCCAGCTCTGCACCCCCTTCCTCCAAACCCTGAGGTCTTGGGTAAGAAATACAGCCCTATTGCAAAAATTAAAAGAGGCAGGAAGACAGGGTGGAGAGAAAGGAGAGGAAAAGAGAAAAGAAAAGAAAAGAAAGATTGGTTAAAGAAATAGGGCGACTCACTTGGGCGTATTTCTCCCAGGCTCAGGCCCCCTTCCCATGTGTCTGTTTGAAGTTGTTAGTACTTTTATTTTTAACACCATAGCACCCACAATCTACTTAAGCTGCTTGTTTATCCCAAGTAATTTCATATAATTTTTTTCCTTACAAAATTTACTCCCAATCCTCTGTAGCTGCCTTTGTTAGGGCTAACACCTACCTTTGCTGCCAAAGTATTGTAATTAGATCCAAAATGAAATATTGTACATGACAGGCATGGTCAAAGGCTCTGTGCCCCCTCTCTGTGATGAGAAGATCTTAAGGATGATTTATTTTGAATTCTTGCTCCTGATTGCACCTGTTAGGGGCCAGAATGATTCTTGTTAAACAACAAAATTCTGTATAAAAGGCAACTTGCTGGGGAAGGAAGGGTAATATCTGGTTGGAAAAGTACAGCTAGTTATTGCGTGTAAAATGCCAGCGGGGCCAGCAGGCACCGTTATTACTGCCATTACCCTTCTCTGAAAGGCACGCTGCAGCCCGGCCACCTCAAAATGGACTGCAGCCCTCTGGCTGTCCTTTATGTGCTATGTGGGGCAAACTGAAGCCAGCACCTCGGTGACCGACAGCGCAAGAGCCTCCATGCACTAACCCAGCAGGGCTTCCTCAGGCCAGCTCAACACCTAGCAAGGGGCCAGGGGCTTAGGGGGAACAGGAAGGACCTGGTCCCCAGCTTGAGGGTGTTTATCTGGGAGGGAGCCAGCTGTGCAGACAGCTGTTAGTGCCCAGTTAGCCACTGTCTGTCCAGGAAGCAGTGAGCACCTTCCTGCTTGCAGAAGGGAAGCCCTGGGGTGGAGATGCACTGTGGGGTTTTACAGCGAGCACAACAAATGGTAGCATTTGGAAAGTGCCACGAGCAGCATTAAATGATTAGGACAAGCAGTAGAGCTCAAGGGGCGGAGGCAGGAGGGCAGCCCATCCCATCCGTGCTTGGAAGACATCGACCAACAGGGGAGTCCTGAGCACAGAGTTTAGTTTTACAAAAGTTTCTTCTCCTGAGATCTCTGTACTTTGATCTACAGAGCGGTGTTAATTATCCAGCCTCTCACTGGATTGATGAAAGACTCAGAAGAGCAGTAGCTACACCAGCACACACTGCTCCTTTTGTTCCTTACGGTGGTAGTCAGAGAATAGCATTCTTCGTTATCTGGTCTTGAGGAAAGTTTTAATTTTTCCCCCAATTTCAAAACTAATATATCTGCACCGTAATCAACTTGGAGACTACAACAAAGCCCACACAAATAGTTTAAAAATACCTTCCAGACATTAAAAGCCACCATCATTTGGATCTCACCCACCCTAGGGTTTTCTCTTAGGCGTGGTTTAAGGAAGACAGTCCCTCTCCACGGAGCCCTAATGTTTTCCTTAACAAACAGAGTCTGGCAGTGAAAGTTTGGACTTTAGAGCAAAATGTATGCAGAACTTTAGATCTTTAGAAGAATAATGTCAAATGGCCATTTTGAAAGGCTATTTCAGTTCACATCCCCACCAGAAATTTAAGATAATGCCACTTCCCCTTCACCTATCCATTGCTGGGAACTAACATTTCTAGAAATCTCTACTAACTCAATAGTATCAACATGGTATTTCATTGTCTTAATTTGCCTTTCTTTGATTATTGGTGATGATGAACAGTTCTTTCATCTGTTTAATGGCTACTTGTATTGATTTTTCTGTTGCATGGCCATTTCTTTGTCACTTTTTTTTTCTGTTGATATATTTCTTCTTTTTCTTACTGATTTGTAAAATAACATTTTTGTATATTAAAGATATTCACTTTTCAGAAAAAATAGTTTTGTGAATTTTTCCCAGTTTCTCATTTGTCTTTTTAATTTTGTTTAGGGTAGGTTTGACATGACAAAAAGCATTTTAAAAGATGTGTATTTAGTCATAATTTTCAGCCTCCCTCCTCCTGTATTTGTGCTTTCTAAACTGTGATAATAATTTTATGCATCCACTTGGCTAGGTCATGGTACCTAGATATTTGGTCAGCCTTATTGTATGAAAGCATTCTGTGAAGGCATTTTTAGATAAAGTTAGCATTGAAACCAATACACTTTGAGTAAGCCAGTTGACTCTCCAACATGGAGTGGGCGTTATCCCATCGGTTGCGGGTTTGAATAGAAGAAAGGCTGGCCACCCGGCCAAAGAAGGGAGTCTGCAACAGAATGCCTTTGGCCTTGAGCCACAGCCTCAGCTCTTCTGTCTCCCTTCCTCCTTCTCCCTCTTTCTTCCCTTTCCCCTCATTTTTTCCCTTGTTTTGACTTGTATCTAGATGTCTTCCCAAAGCCTTATGCACTCATAGAATGTGTGAATGTGGGTTAAGGGTGATACTGAGATTAAGAATGTGAATAATGGAAGCCCCACCCATGGGTGTGGGTGGCACCAATCAATAGGCTTAAAGCCTGCATGTAATATAAGGGCAGAGGTGGGAAGGCAGGCTGCTTGCTGCTGCTTACTGCTGCTCTGTCTCCTGCCTGCTTTGCCATGGACCGTTTCTCCTCTGTGATGCCCCTCTGCCATGCCACACTGCCTTGGAGCCAGTCTACTATGGACTGAAAGAAACCTCTACAAACTGTGAACTGAAATAAACCTTGTGGGCATCAGGTATTTTGTCTCAGCAGTGAGAAAAAAGTAACCAAGACATCCCTCCACACATATCCTCATCCTGTTGGATCTTGTCACTGTAGAATCCTAACTAATTCACAAGTGAAAGTTAAATAAATATCCATCTACATTTTCTCTTCATACTATCATGCTTTCAGTTTGTGCATTTTTAGTCCATTGAGAATTTAATATTTGCCATGAGTCAGGGATTAATTATCTTACATGTTATCAAGTTGTCTCAACATCTGTTTAATAGAATACATCTATTCTTCCTTTTTGGCTTTGCAGTGAAATTTTTCATACATATATCTTCTTGGAATTTCCAGTCTGCTGTTTTGCCTGTCTGTTGCTATTCCCAGGGTTCCACTGTTTTAGTCACCCTAGTTTAATAATGCATTTTAATATCAGATTAGACAACATCTCACACTGCCTTTTCCAAGTACAATTTTGAAAAAAAGTTCCAGGTGAATTTAAATAATTTTTGTTGTGTTCCAGAAAGAAACCTCATGGGATATTTATTGGAATTGGGCCATTGTTAGTGACTAATATGGAGAAAAATTTAAATTTTTACAGTTCTGAATTTTCCCACTCAGGGACTGAGAATCTCGCATTTATTCAAGTCTCTTAGTTTTTTTCAATAAACTTGTTATTTTCTTCAGATTGTTTTGCATATTTCATAGGCATTTTATATTTTGGTTGTTACTGATTTTTTTTTACCATTATGTTTTTTTGTTATTTTTGTTTGGTAATTTATATTGTGAATAAGGCTGTCTTAGTTACTTTTGTCTCATTGCAGAGACAAAAGTTAAAAAAGGAGACACTCAAAGTTAAAAAAGGAGAAATTTATTTAGCTCACAGCTTGTGGAGGTTTCAGTCCATAATCAGCTGACTCCAAGGCAGGGTGGCACATGGCAGAGGGGCAACAGTTCATGGTGGCAAAAGACAGCAAAAGCAGTAAGGGGTAAACAAGCCTCTTTCTGTCCCTTTTATCTTATCCAGTCTACCAGGATTAGGGTGGTGCCAATCCAGTCAGTGGACTGATCCAGCAATCTCTGTCCTCTAATCCCAGCATCCTTAATCCTAGCATTGCACCACGAATCACTCACACGCTAGATTCAGCCACCTCAAGAAAAGCCCCATCAAAAGCTGCATGGGGCTTTGTGGAGGAGGGGGGCATCTAGACACAAACCATAACAAGGACCTTACTTAATTCTCTGATAAATTCCAAGAATAGTTTTTGAAATTGTGGGTTTTTTCTAGCAGTCACTTTCCCTGCCCCTCTCCAATGTTTTGTTGTAATTTTTAAATGTCCTTGACTGCTTTTTTTTCCTGTCTAATTGCAATGATGAGACTTTTCAGAACAATAAGACCTACTGCCCAGAACCTGAGTTGCTTTGTCTTAATTCTAGATGTGAAGGGAGTCCCCATGAGTGACTCATTACTACAGTGATGTAGGCTGTTATTTTATAATAAGCAACAAGCCCCATATCCCCTGCTACAGTAGGAGTTCTACCTTGGGAGGAACTGGGTTGGATGCCTCTCCTCTGTTTGTCAGGGATGGTGGGTAGAGGGATGGGGGGTGGGGAGGTTTCTCACCTTGGCATTGTTGCTTGGTGTTTGCCGCCACAGAGGGTTAAGCATGGGTGCCAGGCTGGACTCCTGGGCCCAAAGTCTAGCATTCCTGCTTCCTAGATGCGGAGGCTTGTGTCAAATTACTTAACCTTTTTATGTCTTGGTTTCCTCATCTTTAAGTGAGGATAATAATAGTTTCTTGGTAAATACTGCCATTAGCAATTATTGTTATACACATGAAATTCATTCCCCAAAACACATTATCGTTGTGTTCTGAGAATAGGTCTTCCTAATTCATGGTGTGTTACTGGCTTTTTTGTTTTGTTTTCCTTTAAGTAGAACTTTTAATTTGCCATTCTTTAGTTGGGATTTTGCTTTGTGTTCCTTTTCATGAGCCGGAGCAATTGTTTCTATGTTTTATTTCTGTTAAAATTGTATCCACAAGGGGCTGGGGATTTAGCTCAGCGGCAAAAGCGCCTGCTCTGGCAAGCGCAAGGTCGTGAGTTCGGTTCCTGGTACCGGAGAAAAAAAAAAAAAAAAAAATTGTATCCACAGTACCTCACTTTGAAAAATAAGCTGGGAAGCTCAGTTTTTATTTTTCATTACACTGAATCATTAAATGCTGTTTGCCATCATATTTACTTTGTCTGGGGGCTGGGGATTTAGCTCAGCGGCAAAAGTGCGTGCCTGGCAAGCGCAAGGACGTGAGTTTGATTCCCGGTACCGGAGAAAAACCAAAAAAAAAAAAAAAAAAAAACAATACTTTGTCTGTTGTTGTTATTCTCAAGCTTACTTTTATGATTCCTTTTAAGCCGACAAATATTTATTGAGCACCTACTATATATTTTAAGCACTGGTTTGTATTTGACCTGCCTTTATTCTTTTTACATTTTCTTTCTCTTTTGTTTGAGACAGGTTATCACTATGTAGTTCAGGCTGGCCTTGAACTCATTATGTAGCCTAGGCTGGCCTTACACTCAGGAAGCTGCTCCTGCCTCAGCCTCCTAAGTGCTGGATTTATAGGAGTGCACCATCATGCCTGGCTTACATTTTACTTATTTTGTAGAAAAAAAAAAAAAAAAAGGAAATCAAATATTTGTTGAGCCAGTATGAGTCTTTTATTTTATAGCATGATTTAACTACTTCACTATTATAATATGTATTACAATTGGAATTATTGCTTTTGGCTTTCAAAAAATGTATATCTCCTAGGTCTTTCCTTGTTTTCTGTAGCTTGTGCAGTGATTTTATGGTCATCTTTCACTGTTTTGTATATTCTCCATTCTTATATCTCTCATAGGCAACTTTAAAAACTTTTAAAGACTTTTAAATTCATTCTTCTCTAAGTCTCACATCTATGAAGACATTGTCTCTCAAATGCCAGTGTTAATTCATTTTAATGAATTCTTAACTTTGTTTCTAATTTTTCTCCCACCCTTGTCTTCTTACTTTCTATTACTATAGTGATTTCAAGCCAATTCAATTTAATTTCTTTTTATTCTTGCAAAAACTTGACAGTTTTTTCACCATATTAACCAATGTCATAGTACTTAGATTTATCTCTTATTTATTTGGTTGCAGAACCTGTTGTGGGTTTGTTTGCACTGTAGTTTCAGGGGATACTATCTTCTTAAGCCAGTTTAACGTGACATCTTCAAGGCAGTATTCCAGAGTGAAGAGCGTATACATGAGTGTTGTATCGTATGTGCGTATATACATGAATGTTGGGTATCCAGGGTATGGTGATTTTATACATGAACATTCTCCTGTCCGTGCTTTTTAAAAATTTTATGGAAAAAAAGTAAAACAAAATTTCATAACAAAATATTAGAATAACAATAGTTAATACATTGAGTATTGTTATCTTTAAAGTAGTTACTCAGAGTACAAGATATGGGCATTAGCACAAACCTTTCTTTTCAGTGAACTAAGAGAAATTAGTAGTATAACTATCTTGCATTTTGTTTTTTTCCTTTTGCCTTCCTTCCTTTTCCCTTTCCCCAAACCCTAGTTCCTTTTTTCCTTTTGAACAATTTCTTCCCATTTCACAATATCTATTGTGCATTTTGAACCTTATTTATTCATTCAGTTCCTCACACCAGGGAGACAATATGATACTTATGCGTGTGCATCTGATTTATTTCACTTATGAGTATGGTCTTGAGTTGCATCCATTTACCTATAAAAGTCTCAAGTTTATTCTTCTTTATGGCTGAGTAGTATTCCATAACATAAAAAGACCACATCTTTTTTTCGATTCCCTGGTTGATACCCATGCTTTGTATGTAAAATTATTTTCCCCTGTGACTCTGTAGATGTTGTCCCATTATCTTACAGTATTTTCAGAATAAAAGTGGAAAGGAGGAATAAAAGTGGAAAGGAGACCTTGTTTTGTTTTGTTTTGTTTTTTCAGGAAAAAAAACTGAACTACTGTTCCTTTTTTTTCTTGCTAAATTGCTACAACCACTTATACGTGGTTATAACCACTTATACTTCATACGTGGTGTCCCTCCCATGTTTTATTTTTCTATATATAGCTGTAGATTTTTTACCATGTTCCAGAAGAAAAAGTGATAAAGACTTTTGATCCGTGCTTTGGTCTTTAGGGAAAATGTGTTACTAGCTGCTGTGCATTCCAGCCATGCTGACCAGAATGACCAGTAGCTACGGGAGCTCTGTTACCCAGCAAGTACTCTCCCACCTCCTGTGTGTCCGGGGAGCCTCTGGGGCTTCCGTGTCGCTGATCTGGTTTCGCATCACTTCACTTCTGCTGTTTACTGGCTCCAAAGCAGATGCTGCTTGTGCAGGTGATTTTCTGCACTTGGGTCCGCCTGTCCTTCCGCCCCTTCCTGCTCTCCCGTGGAGGCCCCCTCTTTTTCCATCATGGCTTCCGCCTCTAGGATCATCCACGGCTCTCTGGAGCTGTGGAATCTTTCACTCTGTTGAGGCTCAGGAGTTTTATTATATTCTTCTGAACCCTAAAATGGATCATTTTCAGAGAGAACTCTTCTTTCATTTTACCCTGCTGTCCTTTTATTTAATATTTTTTCTGATTATAAAACATTGTTGGTTTAGAGAAGTTGGAAAACATACCAAGTACAAATGAAAGATATTAAAATCCCAATTTCTAAACAGCCAGTTAACATTTTGTTGTAATTTTACTTCATTCTTTTCTGAAGTTTAGTTTTTTATTAGCACGCATTTCCAGTACCTGGTTGTTATGTTTTTCAGGGGAGCTCATGTACATACCTAACACATCATGATTCTTTTCTTTTCTTTCATACCGGGAATCAAACTCACGTCCTCACGCTTGCCAGGCAGGCACTTGCACCGCTGAGCTATATCCCCAGCCCTCACATCGTGATTCTTTTCCTGTTCCCTTTCCTCCCATCCCGCCCTGCACCCTGTAACTCTCATTGCCCTTCCATTTGAAAAGTTCTATTTCCATTGTTTTCTTCAGTTCTTTTTATAAATCCCTTTTCCCTTCCCACCCCCTCCCATCTTTTGTTCCTTTCTCATTCGAAGTAGTTTCCTATTATCTATTTACAGTTTGGGTTTTTCATATAAAAGAAACCATGTGCTATTTAAACTTGTGTATCTGATTTCTTTCACTCAACATTATGGTCTGGAGGTACATCCATTTATCGACAGATGCCTCAAGTTTAGCCGTCCTTATGGAAAAGTAGTACTGCACTGTGTAGAAATGCCACATTTTCTTTATTGATTCATCTCTGATGCACACATAGGCCACTCCCGGGGTGTATCAGTTGTGAATTGTGTGGCTATAAATGTGGGTATGCATGGATCGCTGTAGTATGATGACTTTAAGTCTCTCAGGAAGATCCTTAGAAGGGGAATAGATGAGTCAAATGGAATTTCTAGTTTTAGTTTTTTGAGGAATCTTTACACTGATCTCCATAGTGGTTGTACTAGTTTACAACCACTGTTAAGGCTTTCTTTTTCCCCACAGCCTAGCCAGTATTTGTTATTATTTGATTTCTTGTTAATAGTCATTGTTTCTGGAGTAAGATGATATCTGTGCTGTTTTAATTTTCATTTCTCCGGTGGCCAGCAGTGTTGAACATTTTTTTCATGTATTTATTGGCTGTCTACACTTCTTCTAAGAAGTATCTATTCTTTTTGGCTGCCCATTTTTTTTGATTGGGTCTTTTATTTTGGAGGAGTATTTTTTTTATTTTAAAGAGAATAAAAATACAACAAAAACAATATAGAATTTCCAAACAAGATGTTAGGAAATTAACAATGGTTATTATATTGCATATTGTTATCTTCAGAGTAGTTGCTCAGATTACCATATATAGGCATGCAAAATTGAACAAACAATATAAACACTAACTGAGTTCTTTAACTATTCTAAATGTTAGTCCTTTGCCTCAGAAATTGCTGGTAGAAATGTTTTCCCATTCTATAGGTTACCTCTCTGTTGGTTGTTTCTTTTGATGTACAGAAGTTTTTTTTTAATTTGATATCGTGCCATTTGTTGATTCTCGGTATTATTTCTTATGGTACGGGTGTTCTGTTCAGAAAGTCCTAGGTTACGTTCATGTCTTCAAGAGTTTTACCTATTATATCTTCCAGCAAATTAAGTGTTTCTGTTTTAACATTTTCTTTGATCCATTTTAATTTTAGTTTAGTTCTGGTGAGATATATGGGTCTAGACTCAATCTTCTGCATATGGATATCCAATTTTCCCAGCACCATTTATTGAAAAGGCCATCTTTCCTTTAGCATGTATGTTTTGGGTCCCTTCATCATTTTTGCTTCCTCTATTCTATTTCATTGATCTACATTTCTGGTTTTGTATCAGTACCATGCTGTTTTTATCACAGTAGCTTTTTAATGTAACTTCAAATCTTGGATTGTGATGCCTCCTGCTTTGCTATTGTTACCCAGAATTACTTTGGATATTCTGAGTCTGTTCTGATTCCATATGAATTTTTGGATTCTTTTCTCTAGATCTGTGAGAGACGACTGGGATTGCATTAAGTCTGTATATCAGTTTTGGAAGTATGGCCATTGTGACTATACTGGTTCTGCCCATCCAGTTCAGAGAGGACTCTTCCGGATGGTATTGTCTATGTCTCAGCCTCCATCCCTATTCCTTTATCCCATGTCTCCTGTTGAGGACACGCATCTTTCACTCACCCATGATGAAGAAGTGATCCATTCCCACTCACTGTTAGCCAACAGTCAGGATGTTTGGATGCCCTTCTCCTTGCCATCTGTCCCCTTGGATGGCTGGGTCAGGTCCACTGGCATCCACTCCTATACAGCTGGAGCTGGAAGAATTCTATAGGGAGAATTCACTTCATGCAGCTCTGTTTCCCAAGTGCCTCTTGGAGCCCCAGGCTTCTTCTCTCCCATGCTGAGTGTAGAGGGGAGCACAGGACAAACTCCTGTCTGCAGTATCTCCTGCCCCCGGGATCTCTGACCTTGTCCTTCCAGTTGGTGCGAATTCAGTGTATCACAGCTTGTTCTAGTGCACTCTCTGACAAAAGAATGCCATTTAACTTTTGCCTCTAAACGTAGTTAATACATGGCACATACTTACAGAAAGAAAGAGTTCTACCCTGTTAGTACCTGATGTGAATATAAATAGACTAAGAAGGACCAGCTTACAGCTTGGAGTTAGGCTTAGGCATCATCTAAGCAAAAGGCCTATTGCAGCTGGGTGTGGTGATGCATTCCTATAATTTCAGCTACTTGTAAGGGTGGGGTGGGGGGCTGAGGCAGGAGGATCACAAGTTGAAACCCAGCCTCTGTACTTAGTGAGGTCCTGTTCTTGAAATAAGAAGAGCTAGGGATGAGGTTTAATGGTAGAATATTTGCTTGCCATGCATGAGGCCTCAGAACAAGAGAGAAAAAAGGGAGGGAGGAGAGGCGGGAGGAGGTGGGGGAGTCTGTTACCGAAGACCACTGGCAAGGGTGCGGTTCTCTGGAAGAGTCAACGAGATGGTGGAAAATCTTACTCAACCCTTTGCCATTGTCCTTCCAGCCCGGCGTCATCGCTGTTAGCAATAAAAGCTACCATAGCGTCCTACGCAAAACCCATTGCCTTATCTCTGAGCATCTCAGAATACACATATGTGCAAAGGCACACATCTATCTCTCACAGCACACAATGCATAATTTGTGATACAGAGTGAAAAGGCATTAAAAGTACATGCGAGCTGCCGAAAATACCTTTCACGATGTGTAGAAACATAATCCGATGACATGTCCAGTAAAAGTTTAATGTGTAAAATTTGTTGAAGATGCATTATTCTGTATCAGATCTCTGTTAAAGAAATAAATTGAAGCAATAGACCGGATGGTTGCTGAGACCCAAGCCCTCTTTGTAAGACCGCAGGCCTTTTGTTAACACACATTTCTTTGGTACCAGCTTCATTTGCACAGGCGTAGAACAGAGCCTGAGCAGCAGGCGGAGCTGCATGGTCAGTGCTGAGCTTCAAGCGCATGTTGGATTCTGTGGCAGAGAGAAATGAGTGGGGCCTGGGCAGGCAGCGTAGTGTGGCCCCTCGGCCCTGGGAAAGGGGAGCCTGGCGGGGTGGAACAGGCCTTCCGCCAGGCTGTGGGGGAGGAGGACAGCCCAGCAAGGTGCACCCTCGAGGGTGTCCTGTGGACCTTTGGCACCAACACCAGAGTTTCTCAGTTCAGTCAGTGAGGGGACTGTGGTTACCGGAGGGCAGAAAGGAAGGCAGGAATCTTGCAGAACGCTGAAAACTGAACTCGGTGGAGACCTGAGACCGGCACTGGATCCAGAGCAGAGACTGCCTTCTGGAGCTCTGTGGCTGCAGTTCCTCGTGCTTCCTCTATCGCTCTGCCCTGACTGGTGTTCCGGCCCTTCGTTTCTCCCCAAATCTTGCTTCGCCTACTGTGACCATACCAGCCGGCAGCCCTCTGCAGCTGCTTCTTTCCTCTGCCTCACAGTTTCTGAGTACCTGTGGCTTCTGCCTCCTCATTCTCAGGTTTGCTCGGACCCCTTCTTGAGGTACCACTTCTTGAGGGCTACCTCAAGACTCTCTCAGAGCTTCTCTGAATCTCAGTTCTGAGGTAAATGGCTTCATTCTCCACTATCTTTAAATTCCTAGAACAAAATCCAAGTGGCTTTGCTTGCCTCTGGGAATGTGTCTCTTGGGGGTGCTTGGTTTGCAGTCTCTGGGGAGGGTGTGTAATCTGAACTGGTCAGATGTGGACTCAGGAAGCCAGACACAAAGATGGCTGCCTGGGACCACCCTTGGGGCTGAGTCTGTGGCTGAGGCAGTTTTCCTCAGAAGGGACTGTGGGTGTGGTGGGAGCAGAGGTTGCCCTGACTGGTGTAATGGTGCTGGCTGCTTTTAGAGAGCCCTTCCCAGTCCTTGTGGCCCAGGAAGTTTGTATTTGTAATCTCAAGAAAAGTTACTGGAATTTTTGTGAGTTCATTCCAATCTGCTACTTCCAGTGCAGCCCATGGCAAGAACAAAGACACCAAGGCATATTTGTAGTTATGGGGAGCCAAGAGGTCCTGAGTCCAGCCACAGTGATGGCCATCTGGAACAAAGGCCTCAACCCAAGGCCGAACCTGGGTTTTATTCATTCATGAAAAAAGGAGTGGCTTGAGGATGAGTGACTGTGAGAACCGTGGGAAGTAGGTGAGTACCAGGAGCTGGGCTAGGTAGGAGGCCTGAAATCACCGCTGCAAATGCAGAGAGAAGGATCTGCAGAAAGAGTAATCTGCATAACACAACTGAGATAGTATCTAATGTTTTGAGGTCAGTGTTTGAGCTCTGATGTGTGATCTTTCAAGCCCCAGGAAGTAATAGCTTCTATCTCAAGGCTCAATCCCAGCCAACAGCCTGGAGCACTGGCTCAACATCCCGCCTCAACCTTGCTCACACATGGGAACAACAGAGGTCCAGGGACACAGCCAGCCGTCTTCAGGGACTACCATCAGCACCTTAGCAAGACTGATATGCATTGCTTAAAGCCAACTGAAGGGATAAGGAAAGGCTCTGTACATATCAATACATGGAAATAGAAAAATGGAGGCAACTGCTCCTCTTTCAAGGAGAGTCAGCCAGGTGCTGTTCCACGGCTGCTGGAGAGTGGGGAGAGAGGCATGGCACAGATACAACAGCCTACTCCTTTGTCCTTAGGGTCTGGAGATCTGGCTGGAAAGATAAAGAGCACATGTGATGTCTTCAGTGAATGACGCTGGGAATCTCCACTGATAGCATCCAAAACCAGGGATCCAGTCACATCCAGGGCCCGGGCCTGTGACAGACCACACACTGCACAGAAGTGCCAGCCTAGCAAAGGAGCTTGTCTTGGCTGTGTCCTTGAAGATATGTTTCGTGACACTACAGGGAAAACACCCAAGGCCCAGCCATCGAGCTGGAGCTGTGAGGTGACCGTGCAACAGAAACATCAGAGGCCACAAAGGCATTGTAAGAACGACTTCTGGGAAGGGTGTCACCCCCGGAGCTGTACAGAAACCTTCTTTGTGGAGACCTGGCTTGCATGTTCTCAGCTCACAGATGGGCTCTGAGGCCAGAGAGATGGCCAGGAAAGACCTCCTGGCTTTGGGATACAGCTTCTACTCTGACTTCTTCTAGTGTGCCTCGTGACTTACCACTACATGCAGGGGACAGAATCATGAGACACCCTGCCTTCCAGAAAGGACTTCAAGATTTCATGAAGACAGCATCCGCAGTAACACACTTGGCACCCTTTGTCCCCACTGGCCTTTGAAATGTTTTGTTTTCTCCCAGTTCCCTTTGAGCAGGTGATAAAACCTGAGCAGAGGACTGTCTTGGTTACTTTTCTCTCAATGCTGGAACAAAATACCCAATACCCAAAATTAAGGAAGGAAAGGTTTATTTAGCTCTGTTTGTGGAAGGTTCAATCCATATTCGGCTGGCTCCAAGACAGAGTGGCACATGGCAGAGGGCAACAATTGATGGCAGTGGAAAACAGCAAAAGCAACAACAAGGGAGGAGCAGCTGCAAGCAAGCCTCTTTCCCTCCCTTATATTGTATGCAGGCTACCCACCCTGCTATACCCAGTGCAGGGTGGGTGTAGTACTCACACCCATAATCCCAACACTCCCACCCATAATCCCATTGGACCATGAGTCAATCAAAAACTCTAGAATCCAGCCCCATGACTGCATGAGGCTTTGAGGGGACATCTAGACACAAACCATAACAAAGGCTAAGTCTGTGGTTTTTGCTTCTGCTGGGAAAATTGATCTTCCTGAGCAATAGAGGAAGCATGGGGAACTACAGCCACAGAGCTCTAGAAGGCAATCTCTCTGCTCTAGATCCAGTGCTGGTTTCATGTCTCCACCAAGTTCAGTTTTCAGCGTTCTGTTGGTGTGTTCTCAGGTAGGGCTTAAGGCCATTGCAAGGTAGGCCCAGTGATAAGCCCCAGAATCAAATTAATCATTGAGAGTTGGCAGGAAGGCACCATCTGGACATGAGCTTGTAGCCCAACCTGGGTATACTTAAGCATAGTTCTTGGGGTTCAAAAGGTAATTATTTGTACGGAAATGGACGAGATTTCATTTGGTTTTCCACTGGGTCTTGTGAGTCAGTGGCTTTTGTTACTATGTGATACCAACAAGTTGTTTTGCCTAGAATCACCGTGTTAGGAGTGTCAGTCTGTGCTGTTGTTAATAGCATTAATGGTCAGACAACTAGATCTACTCATCTCACCCTGCCACTTACTGACTCTGTGATCCTGACACATTCAGTAACCCCACTGAGTCTCGTTTCCCAAAACTGGAAAATGGAGATAATACTGGTGCCTTTCTCATAAGCTTATTGTGACCATTCAGGGAAATAACACAGAAGTACGTTGGCCCAGGTCCTGTCCTACAGTGGGCTCTCAGACATCAGTTATGATGGTAAATACAGGCAGGGACATCAGATCTTGTGCCCACTTTCCATGTCTAATCCATGGTATCTGGGACTTGTGTCAGACACTTGTTCCCAGAGCTTTGTTGCCAGGGGACATTGGCATGGCTTCTGAGGCCCCTACCCAGGTTGCAAGCAAGCACTACTGGCTCAAGGCCCTCAGCCAGCGGGCACTTCCCAGTGTGGTGGCAGAGGCAGGGCTGGCACACAGACCGCTGGCTGCTCACTACCTGGGTATCTGTTCTGTGTTCCTGGTTGCTTATGTGTATGACCGTATCAGGCTCGTTACCCATAATGCACTACTCAGTGTTTAGCAACCAGCGCCATTGGAATCCTTCACTGTAGGTCTCTATGATTAGGAAATGAATCATTTCCAGGAGAGAACAAGTGAAAGTTCTACGACTCACGCTCCTCAGCTGAAAGCAGGAACTGTAAACAGCACGAGTGGCACTCAGCAGTCCCAGTGCTGTACAACGAATTCTTGGGAGAAAATGCTGCTTGCCAAGTGGCCTGCTTCTCTCTGTGTGAGTGTTCAGGGTGCCACTTGTGATAAGAAAAAGACAGGTGCCAGGGTGACCAAGGCTCTTTTTTGACAGTGCGAGAAGAGGAAGCTAGGAAAGCAAATGATGCTGGAGCAAGCCCGCCAGGTCTTTGCTGCACTGTGCAAAAGAGAGAGGCCTGTGTCTCGGAAGAGTCCAGAAGTCCGGGGGAGGTGAGCTGTGGGGCGGACAGTCCTGTAGCATGAGCAGAACCCCGACAGGCGGCACCCCCGGAGAGCAGGGACACCTCCCCTGTGTCTGCAGGAGGCCTTGCATAGGGTTAGGGCCATGCTAAAGCCTTGCCGGGCCTTTGGCATCTCATGTGCTGTGCCCCTTTCCAAAGAAGACAGGAGGCCGCTGAGGTGCTGAGGGCAGATTCTGAGCTCCTTCCAGTGTCACATTCTGATCAGCTTCAGAAAGGACCCGGTGGACCCGAACTCTTTCGGCACGGTTAGGGAGACCACAGAGAGCTGGCCCATGCAGCATGTTGCCTCGTTCATTTTTATTTAAAAACAACAAAACTAATATTTGTGTTGCCTGCTTTTAAGAATCCAGTTTAATTTATTTCAGATGAACCTTGCAGGTATACTTGCTGTTTATTTGCTCAGCCAGCCCTTCCACAAATATTTATGCAGCCAGTGTTTATGGAAAGGCCTCGCTTGTGCTGGCTGCTGTTGTATGGACCCTGGGAACAGAAGTGGACACCTGCAAAATTTGGTTTTCAACTTGATTCCCACCTTTGTTTGTGCCATGTCTCCATCCTCAAATCCCTGGAGTTTTTCTAGTCGGTCACATCTGCCCTTATAATGACACAGTGATGATACCTCCATTATATAGGTGAGAAAACTGAGGCTGGGAATGGGTCATGGTCACAAGAACTATCCCAGTGGGTAGGGATTCCAACACCAAAACTCTCACTCTAGTTCTCTGTTTGTTCTTATCCATCTCACTGAGTTTCCAATCTTTCTTCTGTTCCTTCCCTGCCCACTCCTTCAAATCTTATCTGTCCCTTCCTTCCTTCCCCTCTGTTGAGCTGTCATGTTTTCAGGGTAACAAGTTGATAGAATCAGCTCACCTGTGCTCAGGAGTAGGACGCTAATCATGGTTTAGTGCTACCCTCTGTGCACTTGCTTTGACCTTGACACAAGGTCACCCACTCATCAAACACACTCTGTTTTGGCTAAAGTCAGGGGCCCACTTAGGTAAGAGCATATTTGTGCCATGTCTTAAATCCCTGTGTAGTCAAATCGGCTGACAAAGCTTTTATTTTTTTACAAAATAATTGTTGGTATTTTTTTTCCCAAAGAGGTGAGTTTGACGATCGTGATGATCTTTCATTCAAGGAAGGTCCTTCCCCAGCCCTGAAAGAGACCCTCCCACCCGCTCAGGCTTGGCAGGCAGCCCAGCGGTTCATGACCGCAACTCTTCCAGTTGTCTTGCCTTAAATAAACCTACTTGAAGAATATATTCCCGAGGAAGTAGGCTGGGTATGTTTGAAGGGGATCGAGAAGAAATGTAGTTTACTGGATTTTATCTCACAACTGATTTGTTTCTGCCAGATGTTGATATGCAACCCTGATGCAAAGATTTCAGGTCTTGGGAGTATTAATGTTATAAACAACCTTCTGTTGCTTCATCTTCTAGTAGGAACCTTAATTTATCATGTAGATGTGGAGTTGCAACTTCCCATCCACTCGTAAAAAAATCAGGCGGCTGTGGGGAATGCATCCCCTGTTTTAAAAGAAAAATCCATTCTTAGGTACGGTGTAAGAAATTTATTCTAAAAAAGAAATGTATTCTAAAACATTTTCATCCCAATGGAAATAAAACTCCTGCTTAATGGCTAGGAATCTCTCCTGGGCTTTGATTAAGAAGGAACTGCGAAGATGGGCTTTTCTTGTTTATCATGTGGCTAGACTTCAGGAAGAAAGTCTTGTCTTAGGCACCTGCTGGTAAGGGCACCTTCTGGGACACAGATGTCTGCCTGAGAGCCGGCTGCTGCCACAGGTGTGCCGTGGGGATGTTCATTTATTCGGGGATCTGCTGACGACCGCAGAATGCAGAAAAAGGGCAGGACCCTCGCTGTTCTGTAATCTCGCACCCCTGCCCTTTCTGCCATGTTTAGAATATAGTGCTCTGTGATTTTTATTTTCCTGATTATAAAAACAAAACTTGTCCTTTGTAGGAAATCTGAATGTATAAATATATATATGGAGGGGAGCGCAGAAATTACTTGTAATCCCACTGCCTAGAGATAGTCTTTATCATTTTGATTTATTTGCAGCCTGTTCTCTCTGGATGCATTTATGCTATTTCCACAAAACTGGAGTCTTTCCGCACATTCGATTCTGTGACCTTTCTTCACTTAGTGCTTATTTTTCAGTTATTGTTATTTAAAAATATCCTGCATCTCCGCACAAAGAAGTCGTCATGTTGTGAAGATGCAGGGATGAGTAGACTCACCCTGTCCCTTCACTGAGCTCACATTTGGGGAGGGGCAGGCATTCAGCCAATTCCCGTATCCATCATTACTTAATTGCAGCGTGATAACAAGAGCTATGAAGGAGAGAACAAGGGTCTGCGGCGCCTGCGCTCGGTCTCCCCAGACAAGAAATCTGGGCTTCACAGAAACAGTGGCCTCAAGGCCAAAAGCAGAGTAAGCAAGGGCTGTTGAGGCAGAGCCTGGGAGAAGAGTGCAAGACAAGAGCTCTTGCCAGCCTAAGAGCTCAGAGAACAAGAAGTAGATGGAACAACATGACACAGGAAGGCCAGGCGAGGACTACATGACCCAGAGTCCAGTTAAGGACGTCAGCCTTCTCCTAAGAGCAAAGCCACCGGAGGGCTTTCATCAGTCACATGACTAGGGGGCGCACAGCTGCGAAGGGTTATTCCGTAAAGCCTGAGGGGGGCGCCAGGGGGCGACAAGCAGAGCTAGGAGATCACTGCCGTAGTGCAGATGAGAAACTCCAGTGGCCGGAACAGGGTGATCACAGACACAGCAGACACAGGTGGACTCGACGGCCTCTCCCTGTGTTTGAGGGGCGTTTCGATCAGCGGTAGTGACTTACTGGATGTGGACAGGGACAAAGAAAGAGTTGCCAGCGGTGTTTCCTAGATTCCCAACTTTCACATCAGGATGGAAGGGCTGGAGGCTAAAAGGGGGCGCCCTGTGGGAGAAACGGGTCTCTCAGTGTGGGTGGTGGGCTCTGGGTTCAGCCTGCTGAGTCGGATATGCCCGCTGCAGAGGAGACAGCAGCAATCAGCTCGGCTGTGTAGGGCTGGAACACAGCAGAGGCACCGAGTCAACGTCAAGATTCAGGATCCTTGGATGTGGCTGGCAAAGCGAAGTTGTGAAGGCTGGAACTGTCCCAAAGCAAGCTGGCAGAGACTGAAGGGGAGAAGGTCCAGGACAAGGCCCGAGGGCCAGGGCGGTGGCTGAATCTGGGGCTGGGACGCCTCATCTCCTGCCATCCAAGGCTGCCTGGAGCTCTTCAAGACAACTCCTCTCCCTTTGGTCTGTGGAGCCCAGTGGTACAGTGGGACTGGGTCCTGTGGGTATATGAGAGCTTCCTGTTAACTTTTCAGCCATTTTATGAGCCAGTTGGTTGAAATTGGCCACAGCAGGAGCATTCACACATGCAAACGGGCAAATGCTGCAAATTAGGGCTTTAAAAGTGATCTCTTCCTTTTCCCAAGGCACTGACTGTCCAGCCTTTACCAGCACACCCTGTGTGACCAAGCTCTTTGTTCCTGGTGTAATTCTGTGGGTTATTTCCCTTGGAATCTGTGAGGGACAGTTAATCTGTGGTCATTTTAATTTCTCTCTTGAAAGTCTTTGTTTTGGTTCTAAATTCCCAACCCCCTCAGAAACAAAGAAAGGAAGAACAAGAAGGGAGAGAAGGAAGTGAATGACACGTGGAGACGCTGAACTTTCTCAGTCTGTGTGTGTTTTCCATTCCCGCTGTAACAAACCACCACGCATTTAGCACACTAAACGGCCAAACTGCACTGTCTCAGAGTTTCTGGAGATGGGCCTTCCTCAGCTTAGTGAAGTTCCTTGGTTAGAGCGTCACAAGGCCAAAGCAGCGTGTTCACTGAGCGGAGCTTTATCTGGAGACTCTGGCAATCCACCTCCAAGCTCATGCAGGCCGCTGACAGAACTCAGCTCCTGTGAGGTAGGACTAAGAGCCCGTTTTCTTGCCTGCAGCCACTCTGCTTTAAAGGTCACGTGCCTTCCTGTCATATGTCACCCTCAGTCCTCCTCACCAGCAAGAGGATGCTCAGTCCTTCTGGTGCTTTCTTCTCTGCCCTCAGCTGGCGAAAGCCCTCTGCTTTCAGGGCTCCTGTCCTTAGACCCACATCCCCTGGCCACCTCCCCGTCCTAAGGTCAGCTCTGCCTACATTCATTTCCTGGGGCTGGGTAGCTTGAGGCAGTGGGAGCCGACTGTTCTCCCACAGATCTGGAGGCTAGAAGTAAAAGTCTTGGTGTCAGCAGAACTGTGCTCCCGCGGAAGCTCCTTGGGGGATCTTTCCGAGCTTCATCCAGCTTCTGGAAGCTCCGTCTGTGTCGTTCCTTTCTTATTAAGAGCATCACTCCATCTCCATGCGAAATCTTCCCTCTGTGTCTCCTCTCCTCTCTGGATGTCTGTGCCTCCATTTCCAACTGCCTATAAGGATTCCCATCGTGTTGGGTTAGGGCCCACCCCTAAAGATTTGGTTTTACCTCATGTTATGGTTTGGATCTTAAATGTCTCCCAAAGCCCTATGTCTCTTGACTGGCAGCCTGTGGTGTTTTGGGGAAGTGGTGACAGCTTTAAGAGGTGGGGCCTAATGGCCGGAAATTAGGTCCTTTGGCTGTGTCCTTGCTATTGGGATCCCAGCCTGTCCCTCCTCTGTCTCTGTCTCTGTCCCTGTCCCTGTCCCTGTTTGTGCCCTCTCTCTGTCTATCTGTCTGTCTGTCTCTCTCTCTCTCTCTCTGCCTCCTGGGCACTGTGAGATGAGTATTTTTGCACTCCCGAACACTGTCTGCCATGACTTTTGGTCTCGCCACAGGCCCAAAGCAATAGGATCAAGTGGCCACAGACTGAACCCTCTGAAACCATGAACCAAAATAAACTTTTCCTCTTTGGAAGTTTATCTCAGGAATTTTGTCACCACCTCAGAAAGCCAAGAATCACACTTTGATTATATTTGCAAAGACTCTATTTCCAAATAAAGTCACAGTCACTGGTACTGCAGGTTAGGACTTTTACACATCTTTCTGAAGGACACAGCGCATCCATGACTGTGCCATGTGAAAACACAGAACTCAGTCTCAGGAATGGCATCTCATCATACTTATCGTCCTAAAGCTCTGGGCATGGGATAATAGGCGAGGGGCGGCATGTTTAGAATTTTGGCTACCACAGACTCCAAAGGTGCCCGTTTAAGGCATTGTCTCATGCTGACTTATCTAAAAATAGATCCAGGGTCATCCATGGCTCCTCCTTGGACAACCTCAGTTCATCCCAGCACCTCCTTCCTCTCACTTTGAGATTCTTAACTGCCTAATAAACAGTTCTTCTCGGACCGTGCTCTCCTCCCCAAGGCCCCGTACGAACACTGCCTGCGCTGATCCAGATGGTTGGCATGAGATGCGGAATAGGTAAACACTCTACTGTCCTTCAAACATGACCAACTTTGTGTTCCAATCAGCAGTAAAAGAAGTTTGCTCTTGCTTCTTTACTTTTTTCTTAAATGGTAAAGCGTGTAACAAATTGCGCTCCATTTTCCCGTGTGCTTTTGGAAGACATTTTCTCTCTCCGGCTGTGCAGCCCTTTGGCCGTGTGCTCGCACAGCCTGGAGTCATCTCGGGGCCCACCTATTTGCGATCTGCCCTCTCTTTTCATCTTCTCCACGAGTGGGGTCCCCACTGTGAGAATGGCCGTGTTCTGTCTGCAGCTGGCTGAAATTACATGGCATTTGAGTCTTCCTTTTATCTCCTCCCTCTTCGAGAGGCCAAGAAATTCAAGAGTGATGCACACGTTTTTTACGAAGCAAATAGGAGTCTTATTGGTAACTGGGCTTCACAAGAACGTTGACAGCTGAATGACTTCCCACCACGTGTCCAGTTTGTTCCTTTCTGGGCAGTTTCCTTTGGGGAATTTCATTATGCTAAGTTATCATGCGATCTTCCACACTACCCAGAAAGAAAGGTTAGAGAGTAGAATTAGTCACTAGGAAATCTGTTTTAGAAATGGATTTGGTTGTTTGATCAGCTTTTATATCTTCAAAGGTTAACACGTTAATTAGGCTTTTTAAAACATGGCTATTTTCTAAAATAGCCAGAGAGCTCAAGCTTGGAAAATAAATGCCTCCATTAGCGTGTGGCTTTGCCTGCTGAACTTTGTACCCCTGCCACCATGACACCCAAATCCGGAGGCTGGGCCGTATTGGCTGCCACTGTGGCTAAGTTCCAGTCATATCTGCTCCAGCCCAGGCCCTGGGGAGGGCTGTGTGCCTTGTGTGTTCTGTTAAAACAGAAGGAGCAAGGGTTTCTATGGAGGCGGGAATTGCACCCAAAGCCTTGGCCTTGTCACTTGCGTTCAGAGGCAGAATTAGGCCCTCTGCTGAGTTCAAGACCAGTGCTCGGTAGGTGTGAGCTCTGATCTCAACTCGAAGACTCATTGGTGTTGGACTTGAGACAAGTTCCTGATTGCCACGAAAGCCCTTTCTCTGCCAAGCGATGGCTGGTTTCCCTCCCAGGGACCGTGGAGGAGCAGATGAGTTCATAGGAGTGAAGATGGGAATCCCTCAGGGATAAAAACACAGGGAGTCAGGCTCATGTGATGAACAAAACTCTTCTGCCTTCCATGTAAAATGAGACCCGGGGAGGCTTTGCAGGGCTTCTTCTCTAATCTTGCAGCGGGGCAAATATTTATCCAGTGCTGTAGATGCTTAAGAAGCCCCCTCTGCCTTGCTGGCTGGCCCACAAAAGGTGATAAAAGGAAGTAGGCTGCATGCCTCGCAAGCTCTGTGGGCTAGTTGTAAAGATAAGTACACAGAACAGACACGGTTGATGGAATAAATGAATGTCAAAATATATACAGGCAGAATTTAGATCCCTTTCCAGGAGCCCTCATCCAGCTAAAATGTGTACCATGGGAGGTGGGACGGGCAGAGATCATCACTGCCTCAAGGACTTCAAAGGGACGAGCGAGCGGCTCAGCGCGGTGTGGCCTTGGCCGTGTGTCAGAGGCCCCAAATCCCCCACACAGGATTAATCATTTGAGCCTGTGCTCAGTCACAGAAGGAATTTAAAATCATGTAGGTGCGTGCTTCACTGAAGCAAATATAAGTTGCCACTGTTATTAACAGCAGATTTTAAGCTGAACCGAAACCCTGGGAGGTTGTTTGATTCCTTGCCTGGATTTTTGGAAGCAGCTGGTAATTGCACAGCCTTATAGGCCTAATCATGGATCTCTGACTTGGGCGTGGATACACAAAGCAAGTAAGTTGTCTGCCTTACTACAAGAGTTACCCTAGCACACCGCCCGGTCCCTTCAGCACCCAACAACGTGCGCAACCACGAGAACGTGCTCTCCAGTCGGTCAGGTTCCCGCAGATATTTGAGCAAAGACTTGGCTTCTGAATCTTCTTGAAGCTGTTTCTGCAGCTTCAAGCCAACCATCCCAGGACTGGATTAGACAGAGGTGTCGGAAGAGCTGCCTGGCAGATCTCTGCTTGGTTTTTAACACTACCATGAGAGCAGTCTTGTGTCTGAGCCAGCCACTTAGGACTTGGCTGTGAGCCGTTCTGACCGGTCACTATTGTGAAATATTTAGAAAACTGCGTGTGGATACAGGGAGTATGTGCCAGTGCTTTCTCTTTTTCTTCCTCTTCTTCCTCTTTCTCTTCCTTTTTCTTTCTTTCCCACTTTCCCTCTGCTCCCCCCTCCCTCTTCTCCCCTCCCCCGCATTTGTTGATGCTGACATGACGCTGGGCTTTAGGACTTCAGGAGTTCCCATATTCCCTTTCAGATACCCACACAGGGTGACTGGGCAGGCATTTCCTCTAAGTGAGGTGAACAGAGCTGACAGAAGAAACTGGACATCTCCCCCTCTGGGCCCAGCTCTGAGGCAAGGGGTGTACTGCAGAATTATCCAAGACCTCTGCTCCCCAACTAAGGAGGGGCTTCCCTGGAGGGAGCAGGGGAGACCTGGCTTCCTGTCCTTGTTCTGTCACCTCGGTGGCTCTGTGACCTTGAGACAGCCACTTTGCTTGAGTCTGCTGTCCTGTGAGACAGATGTGACAGCACCCACCTCGCCGAGTAGGGTTGGGGAGCAGAGGAAAAGGCATAGAGCCCTGGAGCACTGTTCCTCGCGCGTGCTCAGCGAGCAGGGTGTGTCTGCTGGTGTGGCTGGTGTGGCTGGCTTTGCCCACGTCTGTCTCAGTCTTCATCCCCACTGGGCCTCTTTCTCTGGCCCTGGCCTGTGCTGGTCACACACGCAGGAAGGCAGCCAGGTGGGCAGGGCCCTGATGTGCACCTACCTCACAGACCTCCAGCGTCTCCGCTCAGCTTGGACCTGATTCCGACCAACTCAGGTGCATGAGCTGCTGCTCTCTCTCAGAGGAGGCTTGCCACGGAGTGTTCCCCTTCTCTGCAGTGGAAGATAATGAAAATGGTTATACAATTTGATTTTTACTTTGTTTCAAATAGGAGGTATTTCCAAGAAAGCCAGGTCTTAGAAGGCTTAGGACAAAACTTAGGATTTACCCTAGAAGTGCTTCTTCGAGCCAAGGAGTCGGGAGGAACCTGAGGGCTCAGCTCCGGGCTCTCTGTGACTCTGGAGTCGGCCTCCACGTGTGGCACCAAGCCTACACAGAGGAGGCCCTGGGGGCCAGCTGGGAGAGGGCAGTGCCAGCTGTCCCGCAGTATCTTTCAGTACCCCCCAAGTCCGTGCCCACTCAGAGCTGGAGCCGCAGGTGTGTGGTGCCCTGGGGCTTCCAGATCCATCCACCCCGCTCCCGAGCTTCCAGCAGCTGTGGGACTCTCCCCACAGTCTTGCATCTCTGTCTTCAGTAAGGTAATGTTTGAGAAATTTTTCTCTCCACAGGACTCGCCATTCATGGTCTCGCTCACTAAGAGCTATAACACGGAGATTGAGAAAAGCTGGGGTTATTATCCCAGAGTCTGCACATCAGGCTTATCCTTCTAAAAATAATAGATTGTGGCTTCAACTTCCCAGCGTCTTTTTCAAAGTCCATCAATGACCACATCCTCCCCTCCTGCCTACACAGTCCTCACCTCCTGCCGGCTTGGCGCTGCGCGCCCATGGGAGCCTGTCTTGTGCAAGGTGGTGTTTTCGCGGCATTGGGGCTGAGAGAAAAGCACGCAGCTCCTGATCTCAGGGAAGCTCTGGGACCATTACCCTGAAGGGCAGATGTCCGCGAGGGGCAGACCCTACAGCGAGGCTGGCTCCAGGGCCCCTTGCTTAGGACGAGGTGGCAGCTGCACCCTAAGGGAGCAGTGAGAGGGCAGTTATGAGTGGGGCTCTGCAAGCCAGAAGGTGGGCAAGAGGAGGATGTGCAGGAGGCAGCAGGGAAGAGCCAGGGCTCCTGGGGACAAATGGGGAGGCTGGCTGGTCCCCACTGTAGGAGACAAGAATCTGGCCAGGTCCTGAGCAGAGGAGGACGGGACAGTGGCCTGTGGAGCTAGAAGAGAAGAGACCAGCAGCAAGTGGCTTGAGCCTCCCGAAACCTGGCTCCTGGGGGCAGCCCTGGTCTGTGTGTCGGGCAAAGGCAGGATCGCCCTGCTCCTTGTCCTGGCCGTGCGCATGTGCGACAGAGGCCTCACCATCGCCTCCACAGGGTGCACCTCCCAGGGCGTAGGCGCAGACTTACGGAGTGAGCAGCACGGCTTCTCTCCGGGTACCCAGGTTGACTCAGAGTCTCACTTGGTACAAGTGGGTCTTTGCCTGTGACACAGTTCCCTAAGTTTCCTTGGTGGAGAGCAACATGACCAGGTTTTAGAGCCATGTGGCCAGGTTTAGAGAAGTTGAGCCACTTATGGTCTTCGACCTTGGCCTGTGGACTTCTGCAGACTGGGGTCTGGAGGAGTGATCCCGAGAGAGATCACTGAGCGCAGACCACAGGATTGGGCAGCTGTCTTCTGGGGGAACATCTTAGCGTGCTGCATTTCAATCCACAGGATCGCTTTGTTTGTTGGGCTGTTTCCAGAGAGCTCTCTCTACCTACCTGGGTTCGTTCACACAATTACAGCCCTACTTTGTAAAGAGATTGGGTATGGGAGGCTTTGAATCTCAGCATGTGCTGGAGAATGAATCTCGCAGATTGAAATAGGTGGTCAGAGGAACAGAATCTCATGTGTGTGCCGGAGCTAGCAGTGGCCCTTCTGCTGCCAGCACTGAGCTTCAGCAAAGCGCATCCACCCGGCTCTGCCTCTGGGTACCATCAAGCCCCAAAGGGACCCAGGAGAGCCCTGAGCTCCCAGGCTGAGGCCACGGACTGTGCACTCCGTCTCAGGCTTATTCTGGCAGAGACCACTCTTAGCATGCTTAGAGCCCAGGAACTCCTACTTGGAATGTAATTTGAAACACACTGATTATCTGGACTCCTAGCCTGCCAACATGCAGATGCAGGAAAGGCAGCTGTCAGAGGCAGATGCTGGCTGCGGTAGGGGGAACAGATGGCCACAGAAAGGGGCAGGGTCACTAGACTACTCGGGGCTGGCTCCTTTAATACTTCATCAATGCCCCGGATGGCCCAGGACCAGAGCAAGGGCTAATTGCTGCCATTCACTGTGCTGATCCTGCCTTGTCCACGAAGCCCAGGGGCACTCAGTTCTCTCGCTGTGAAAGGATGCACTTGTATTACACCCAGGGAGGGAGCTCCATCCAAAATATGCCACATGGGAGAAAACAAATTTTATTGCCTAAGGTTTATAGCTTGGTGTTATGGTTTGTATCTAGATGTCCCTCCAAAGCCTCATGCAGTCGTGTGGGGCAGGCTTTTCAGAGGTGGCTGGATCTAGACTGTGTGAGGTTGGGATTAGGAGTGTGTGATTCGTTCCCTGATTGGTTTGGCACCACCCTAATCTTAGCAACCTGGATAGAGTATAAATGGGGCAGAAAGCTGCTGTTAGGTCAGTTGTTGATCTTGCTGTCTTTTGCCCTCCATGAACTGTTCTCTTCTGCAAAGCCACCCTACCCCAGAGCCAGCCGGTTGTGGGCTGAAACCTTTGCAAACTGTGAGCTAAATAAACCTTTCTCCTTTAATTTTGGGTGTTGAATATTTTGTCTCAGCAATGAGAGAAAAGTAGCTAAGATATTTGGTTATTTGAATTGTTTGCGCATTCTTGTAGAGGTATCCACAAATATCCCAGTTTGGGGTTGCATATACTCCCCAAGAGTTGATATATGAGTCTGGCTTTATTTCCCTCCATCGACGGAACAACTGCCCTCTCGACATGACCCCACATTTCAGCGGTCCAAGCTCCTTGCGCCTGTAGCCATTCGGGCAGGCTGGGCATGGGCAGTGGATTTCTGTGAGAGAAATGTACTCCCTGCCCCAGGCTTGTCCTTCCCCAAGAGGCCCCCGTAGATCTCGACCTTGCTGATTAACAGCCCAAGGATACCGTCTCCCCTGTGAGCTGGGTTCCGTGACCCCCAACTAGTCTGTAAGTGCTGGCGTCTGTGTTCATCCTTCCGCAAACACTTTTGGCTACTCGTTCCCTGAGTACCTTCCTGTGTCCGTGCTACTGGGCCCAGGCATGAAACACGCCATCATTTTGTTTATCCACCATGGATATGTTTGCTTTTCTGCCTCAGAATAGAGACAGTTGTTTACAGCCTCCTTAGTCAAAATATTGACTAAAGGTAACCTACAGTTCTAGGCTTGAGAGGAGGGAAAACCCTCAGCCCACTTTCCACACTGATGCAAGTGTTGGTGTGAGGTGCCGTGGCCTGCACGCTGTGTCCTCTGTGCTCCAGAGGGGCGCGCACACCGCCAGAGTCCCCGAGCGGGCTTCCTCAGCACATGGCCCACAGGCCTCTTCCCGGTCAGTGCTGCAGGAAGTAAACTTGCAAAATCCAAGCCAAACTCTTGAAAAGGACGTGAGGCCTCCACATTTTTCTTTTTGGATATAATTTCACCCCAGGAATTTCAGGACAAGTGGATCAAAATCTATGCTAGGAACCCCATTAGGTCTAAGGACACCACTGTTGAACACTTTATCATTAAAAGCTACTGCCTGTCAGTGTATTCTGGGCCGGCAGCTGTCCAGAAGTGCCTGAAAATGCGTTCAGAGTGCAGGATTCTGACTTTTTTTACTGTCTTCTGGGGGCAGTGGCAATGTTACCAGTGATTCAGTGAGCTCACTCCTGTGCCATGCTGGGCACGGAAAGCTTTCATGGAGGTGAAATTACACATTTATACAACATGGTGTTGTAAAAAAGACATCACAAGTATCACCTTAGGCAGGATAACCCAACATGAAGACCCCAGTGGCCAGTAAAAGTTGCAAAACCATCACAAGTGAAATCCTACATCATCCCGGACTCCAGAGTATGTGGAAATGCCTTCCTCTTCCTTTTACTCAGTTAAGATATTATTAGACTCCCGGCATGTGTGCTTAAACTCCGTGCCTCGGTACCCTCATCTGGACAGTGGATGCGAATGCCCACCCCCAGCACTGTCACTGAAAACAAACATCTTCCTATGGCCGCAGCACTGAGAACAGGCGTGTAATAGCGCTGCTGCTGTTAGAGCACTCTGCAGTTCAGCAGTGCGATTTTCTTTCTTTTAAACGTGGGCTTTGAAGCCGTGGTTGGCCAGGGGCTGGCTTTTGTCTCAAAAGAAAGCAAATATTGAAGGAAAGCACTGACACTCAGTTTCTGGCAGCAGGATGATCTGAGCTGACACTGGATTCCTCCACTGTCCTCGCTCCAAATGTCTAGAAATGTTGGTTCACATATTGCTAAGAAAAGTGTTTCCCCACGATAGATGGCCAAGCCTGGAAAGTCCACAGTGGTGAAACGAACGTAGAAGTCCCAAAGGCAGTGATTAGTGAGCAGAATGATGCTCAGCAGAGGACAGTACCAGACTCGCATATAAGCCAGCAGGGCTAACAGCAGAGGCCTGAGCATCCACGGCAGGAAAGCAGGTGAGTCGAGACCTGCATGAGACAGGCAGGCCCCTACATAAAGCAGGTCCCGGAGCCTTCCCTTGCAGTGATAGTGAGGGCACAGGAAATATTATCTCCTGGGCCGGGAATGTGTCCAGTAACTTGTGATCTGCTCGGAGTTTGTACCACACGGAATAAGGTTTTAACTTAAACTGTCTGTGTGGTGCAGAAATTCTAAATCTAGAAATAAAGGTAGGTCCAAGATCAGTGCTAGAGCTCCTAGAAGAAACACGTGTAAATAACTTTAAAAGAATATCTCCACACCAGAATGCACAGGATGCTCACAGGAAAGAGAAAATCTAAGCCCATATTATAAAGTTACAGATTATAAGGAAGAGGGCAGGTTAGCAAACTCAAGAGATTGGAGGATTAGCTCTTGTAGAATCTTTAGATAATTAAGCAATGTAAACATGACTTCAAAAGTCCATGTTTGAAATAATTTGAGTATAAAAAGAGAAAAAAGAATTATAAAGAAAGGCTTATAGGAGGAAACAAGAAAATTTGAGAAAGAATTTCTAGAAATTAATAAGTTAATAACTTAATGAACAGGTTCAAAAGCATATTAGGGATAGCTAAAGAGAATCTTGTTGAAATGGAAGATAGCTCTGGAGAAATTACCATAGAAGAGATTAAAGAGACACAAAGGTAGAAAATATAAAACAGATAATGACAAAGAATATTAATCTATGGAAATGTTATTCAGGTATGTTGTCAAAATATATCACTAAAAGTTTTGAATAGGTAGCCGGAAGTCCATAGAGAAAGCATAAGGGGATGAAAGGAGAGGACCATTGGAAGTGATAATAGCTAAGCCTTTTCAAAAATGAAAAGAAAGATATAAATTTCTGCACTGAAGCAATACACTAAGTCATGAGCAAGTTATGAAAGAATATAGTCAACTTAGGATTCTGTTCAAGGACTAGGATAGACACTTTCTGGACTGCAACTCACAAATTCTTACTGAAAGGATTATTAAGGCATATACTTTAGGAGAATAGTGGTTGAACCCAAAAGAAAATAATGGAATATAAACATCACTAGTGAGAAAGAAAATTGACAAACTATGGGTAGATATAAATAAACTGACTATTTTATCAATAATAAAATGATTGATTTGGGGTATATAAGATTGGAGGTAATGATGATCAGCACTAAGACATTTTATGATTCTTGTGTTATTTGAGAAAATAGCATCATTGAATAAACTTTATGATCTAAATTGAAACTCATATTAAAACTTTAATGGTAACCAGAAAAAGGTGGTTAGATAAATAGAACTCAGTCAACTCAATAGATGAGAAAGTAGATTAAATGAATCAAAGAAAAACATAATAAATAATAAGAATAAAATTACATAAGAATATACAAGTATACAAAGATGGCATAAGTGAATCTGCATATATCACTACGAGTATTAATATATTGAACTCATTTGTTAGGTAATAGTAATTCTCAGGCTGAACTTTTAAAATCCAGAGATGTGCTGTTCACCAGAGTTACATATAACTATAATGAGACAAAATTTGAAACAAAGTGGATGGAAAACATATATTAACAAATATCAAAAGTAAAGATGTGTAGTGGTAGCATTAATATCAGAGTGTACTATAAGGCACAAATGCGTGCATACACTTACTGCACGTGGATAAAAGAAAAAGTTCACCTATACAGTGTAACAAGCTGGACCTATATATTCTTAACAGAGTTGCTAAATAGATGCTTTAGAAAATCTTAAAGGCTTACAAATGACAACCAATAGATCCACAATCATAATAGGATATTTTAACATCCCAAAACTCTGAAACACAAAATGCTATAAAACCTAAAACATTTTCAGTACTGACATGGTGCTTTAAAAATTTCAAATTTTAAAGCACTTTGGATTTTGGATTTTCAGATTTCACAAAATGATAAGTCCAATGAACAAATTGGATATTTGAAAATGATAGTGCTAGGGATATAGCTCAGTGGCATATGTGCCTGCCTGGCAAGCACAAGGTCCTGAGTTCAATTCCTGGTACAAAAAAAAAAAAAAAAGAAAATGATAGCAAACTTAGTCCAATTGCTACATATAAAATTGTGTGCACCTGGTTTACATTTTTTGCATATACCATTACAAAAATTAGTGACATTCTAGACCACAAAACCCCAACCAATACTGTGTACAGTAATGGATAGACCATATTCTTTGAATAATATACAACAAAATTATAAATCCATAAACAAACCCATATGAATCCATATATCTAGAGATTTAAAAACATACTTTTAAATAACTCAAAGGTCAGAGAAGAGATCCTAGTGAAAATTTGTGAAAGTTTAGACCCAGACAATAATGAATTCACTACCTGTCAAAGTCTATAAGGTGCTGCTAAAGTGATACGTTAGGGAAAGTTGTAGCCTTCAATATAATTTTTTATATTTAAACACTTTATTTTTCTAAATTTAATGTGAGGAAACATATAGAAAAAGAAATGGGGACACCCATACTTTCACAAGGAAAGTCCATGGTTGTAACTAAACGTATCTTCAGTATAATTTTAGAAAATTAGAAAGAGCCAAGAGTTCAGCTCAGGAACTTTGAAAATAATAAACACAAAACCAGAAACTAATAGGAAATAAAAAAGTAATAAAGATCAACAAAACCAAAATCTGATCTGAAAAATAAAGTCAAGTTCTGGCAAATCAAGGTTGATGACAATGCCTATATACCAGAGACCGTGCTGTGTGTGTTATGTGTTTTTGTTCACTTATAGATCAAAATGACCTAAGAGGTGGGCACGTTTATTATTTATTCTACTGCACGGCTATGGTGCTCTGTAACACCTGAGCAAAACACGTCCACTGTAAGACCTTTCTGTATTTTTTATGGTACTTGTAGATTTTTTTAAAAAATTATTTAGGTCCCAAGATGGACTATGCAGAAAACACATATAAGCAAGTACAGGTAGAATAAAGTTTTTAAAAAGAGAAGAAAGAAAGTTGACAAAGAGGAGAACGTCTTGTGCTGAGGTCCTGGCACGTGGTGTTCCCTGGCAGTCAAGGTCAGCAGGGAAACAGGCCTTTGCTGGCAGCGGGATGAGTGGCGGGAGGTGATGTCATTGGTGAAAGCACACAGGCGGAGGCTTGCTTTCAGGGCAGAGGTGAGCCTTTGACCTAATATTTGTTCAGACATCAATGACAAATGTCTCCTGTCCTTAGTCACGGTGGAGGGGTGGCAGCAGGGCCAGGCGGGCTGATCGGGGAGCTGCCTTGGGCAGTGCAGAAGCAGAGGAGCTAAGGGTTCCTTTGGGAGTGAGGTGTGTGCCCATTGCCTGGATGCAGTTAGGGCACCATGTTGCCCTAAAGTGGCCTTTTTCTGCCCCAGCACTGGTACTGGTTCCTGATCCCGGCTCTGTGCGTGTCTTCTGAGAACATGTAGGGGCTCTCAGCCCAGAGTTCTCCTAATGTCCAGGGACGATGTCCAAGCGAACAGAGATGCCTAGACAACACCTTGGAGACACTGGGGTCCCTCACTGGACAGATGGAGACCCTGCTGCACGCTGCCTGTGGTGGCAGCGCTGACGTCCTCTGTTTGACCTGCCGTGTGTAACAAGGTGATTGGTTCTAACGTGACATGCAGTGGAGGTCTCAGAACAAAGACAAGGCTTCGGCAGTGGACAGTGGGTGAGGCCGGTTAGCTGTCATGCAGAAGGTTAGCTGAGAAGTGTGTTCCGCTGAGGACCCAGAGGCCCAGAGCTTGGGGTTTCTCTGAAGAATCCTGGAGACTGAGAGGCCCAGTGAGCATTAGCACCGTGAGCCAGGACAGGGCTCAGCGCCGGGTAGGGAGACAACTTTCCACGGCACCTGTGGTACTGGCCTCAGGACCCCATCCTCTGCCCAGCAAGGGGCTGGCAAGATGGCCTTGGGGCAGGTCCTAGCTGGAGCTTTGGGGTCCCCAGCCTCTGTGTCTCTCTGACAGGCTGTCTCGAGATGCCGGAGTCAAGGGCAGTGGCCCAGTGGCTGTGGGAGATGCGAACCACCTCACCCGGGGCCAGGGAAATTCTTACTACTAGGTTTTCATTTTCCTCAAGCATGAAAATTGGCATGGCCTGGGGATGTTCTTCCAAATCTACATTATTAAGGATATTTTTTCTCACCCAGAGATAAATGCACAGCTTCCACCCTACACACAGAAGGACCCGCCCCAGGGTTAACCTGTGTCCACTCCTCACCAAGGAAAAAGCCTGTCATGCAGATGATTTCACTTCTCCCGGCCTTTAGAAGGAGATCCTAAACCACACAAGATAATTATTTCCACAAGAATCAAACTTATAAAATGCTAGTAGAGAGTGGTAGGGATTCTAGTCAGCTTCCAGCCCTCTCAAACATGGGTTCTATGGGAAAGGTCTGAACTTTCTTGCTTCTCCATCTTTGCATTAAGCAAATTGTTCTGAGGTGACAAATCAGAGGCCCAGTGCAGTGGGGAGAAGCCCCCCAGGTGTGGGAGCCAGACCCAGGCTCTGCAGGCTTTAAGGAGGCAGAGCCAGCCCTGCAGTCCTGGGGCTGGTCTTTTGCTTGGCTATTGGAGGGCTGGTCCCAAGCATCTGAGATGTCATCTGAGATGGAAAGTGTGGCGAGTGACCACGCTGACGCTCCCACACTGAGGGAGGACTTGCCGTGTACAGCCAGTGAGCTCACGTCTCCATCAGCAACTCCGGAAGCCCTCACCATGACCCTGTGAGGCACGGGCCTTACATTTAATAATGAAAGCCCAAGGCTCCAAGGCAGGAGCTCACCTGAGGCCATAGAGACAGGTGGACAACGAAATAGTTTGCCACGACACAGACCCTGCTATCGAGCATGCAGGGCCCCCTGACTGATGCTTAACCTCAGAGCAGCTCCCACTCCATCATCCGTGAGGAGACGTGGTGACAGCTCTGACTGCAGAAGGCAGCAAGTGCCTGGCGAGCAGCAGGATGAATCACAAGGGCCTGCCCTGTGCAGGATGTGATCATCCCGGACTCAGTAATCCTGGGAGGGGCCAGTGCAGAGGGCAGGAAGGGCGTGACTCGGGCAGCGGGTCCAGCAAAGCCGCACCAGGCCCTCAGTGTGCTGAAGGGTAGATGCCCACCCTGCAGCGTCCTCCGGAACAGTGTATGCCTGCTGGTGCACTGGACTCCAGAGTCAGATCCTCTCCCCTCAGAGAGGAATATACACCCACTGTAGTCCCTGCAGACAGCTGTCCCCTCAGGGGTGTGGGTGTCGGGGCCCTGGGGTGTTGTGTGCCACATAGAAGCCTCAGATTCTCCTCCTCATCCTGGCTGTGTTACGTTGGGCAAGTGGTCCTCCCTGAGCCTCAGTTTCCCCTGGAGCCAAATAGGGATTGCATAACCTGTGTGTGGTTTGTGGCGCTCCACTGTGTATGCACCAAAGACAGACTTGTCAAAGCTCTTCCTCTCCACCTCTGGGGAGTTCCGCTCTTAGGCTGGGGCAGGGGTGGGGCTGGGGGCACTATCTCCAGGCCTTTCTAGTGCCCTAGACTGAAAGAGGAGCCTGGGCTGTTTTGCTTTCTTTACCCAAGTCAGTGAGAGTAACTTGTGCTGGGTGATGGATTCTTCATAGGCAAGCACATTTTTCTTCAACTTATCTCCTCAAAAGCTTTTTCAGACATGGCTGATGATTGAGCTAGTTTTTAAAGAAACTGAAGGACAGAAGTAGGGAGGGAATGCTCACTGGAATTATGTGTCTTTCTCCCAGTCCTCAGGGAAATCAATCACCCTCTCCCTCTCCTCCTCTCTCTCCCTCTCCCCTCCTCACTCCCTCTTCTTCCTCTCTCTCTCCTTCTTTCCCCTTCAGCCTGTCTGTGTCTCCTTCAAGGTTTTTCAAGGTGGCTCTTCCTTGCCTACCTTCTCTCCCCACTCTAGTCCTCTCTTCCCTAGCCTCTCAACTTGCCTACTTCTCTCTCTCCTTCCCTCCCTCCCCTTTTTCTCTTTCTTTCTGCCTCTGTCTCTCCAAACCCCTCTGCACAGCCTGTGCACATACCTGGCTCACCGCCTCACCCTGTGTTTTGTTGGTAGCTGCATGGAGGTTGCCGGTCATGAGTGTGAGTTCATCTCACTGTGACGTTGCTGCCTTGGGGCTAGGACTTCCTGCTCCCTTGAGACTATGCCCATCAACACTGAGAAGATAGTCTCCATAGCCTACAGCTGGAGACCCTGGAGACTTGCTCCAGGAAAAAGAATTTATCTTCTGGAAGCAACCCACACGGCTAGTAATTCACCAGGGTAGTGAGGGTACAGCCCTCAGATACCTGTGGTTCAGGATGGCACTGTGTCCACGTCCAGTGGTGAAGGTATTCCAGGCCACTCAAAACAAAACTCAGCAGTTTACTCCCCTTGTGCACAGTGTCTGGTTCTTTAGCCTGGAACCGGTCTAGAACATTTACTGAGAACCTGGGTATCGTCACTGCAGTGCCTACTGCCATCAAACCAATCCACATAGGACCGAAGCTTGCCTACAGCTGTGCTAGCTTTGCTAGTTGCATCTCTGCTTGGAATGTGCTGATCATAGATCATTTGCCTCTCCTAAAGTGGGTTGAAAGGACTTCTGCAGAGCGCCAAGTCCCAGCCATGCTTTCTTAACCTAGTTTGAGTAGCTGCAGCTTTCAAAGTTAAATTACACCTCCCTTGCAATGTTCCCCAATCTGGCTGTTGCCAACCAGACTGGCTGTCCTGGTTAGCCAGAGCTGGTATGCTTCACCTGCCTGGGCAATGGCGCCATCACCTGCCCATCCAGGCCTCCCGCCCCCTGCTCTGAGTCTCCAGGCAAATGTTTCTTTAGCATCTGCTCCGGACAGCTGGCTGTGAATGTGAACTCTGCCGCTTTAGTTGTTCCTGAAGCTCATACATAAGAGAACGAGTGTTCCTACAGCAAAGGCTGCCGCGGACCCTCTCTGTGGCCAGGGAGAGCAACTCTTGGCATTCTAGAATGTTTGTAAAGTTATGATCTGGGCAGAGAAGTGGCACTACCTGGGTAGTCACATTTCATTTTTAAACCAAAATTCATAGCTGTCATCAAAGGTAATGTATTGAAATCCTTGACAAAGAGATTAAAAACAAGAGAAGAACTGGCAAGTTCTTTGGGTAAAGTTACCCTTCAGATCACACCTGAATTGAGATACAGCCTGAATCACATGCTTCTTGTAACACGTTGAGAACAGCTATTTAATAAATACAACGTATTTACATCGAGATCACCTGGTGTTACCTTCACTATCTCAATTTGTCCTTATAGCAAACTTGCAAGGTAAGAAAGGAGGAAACCGAGGCCCTCATGGGACATCAGCTGCAGAGTAGGACTATTCGGAGTCCTGAGTGCTGACGCAAGGCGCTCTCTCTGCACCACGTGACGCTGTCACGCAGAGAAAGGGGACAGTCATACATGCTACCGCAAAATGTAAAGCAACAGAGGCCTAGAGGGTAGAGATTCACCCTGAATTCTGGTAAAAACAGGTCACAAATTCTAAGATGAACTGTTTTAAACCTTATATGAAAGACTGATTTTCTTTAATACACAGTGGCCCTTATAAACCTAAAGTTCTTCCGAATAAGGTGATAAAGTTCTATTCTTCCTCCATAACCACTAAAGACAACAGGGATTTTTAACTCTTTCCATTACTTAAAAAAAAAAAAAAAAAACCTATTTGTGTAAGCTGAACCCTCTTCCGGGTCCTCTACAAAGTTCCACGCAAGGCCTCTGTGTGAAATGTGCCTGTCCTTTTGGTTTTCTGAGTTGGTGACAGTACCACTCGTGCCTCCCCTTCCATTTGCCGCGGCAGCACAGGCCTCCTGAAAGGTACAGAAAAGGCCCAGTTTGCTGCCCAAGGAGACAGAGGACCTGTGGGGGCCTGCTTCCTGGACAGGTGCGCATCTGAGAAGGGTGGGAGGGATGGGGCAGCCCGTGAAAGGCAACCAGGTGGCTGGGGCCAGGGTGAGGACATCTGTGGAGGCGGCAGATTTCAGAGGCAGTTGGGGAAGGGTCCAGAGAAAGAAAGTGGGAGTGGACATTCTTGTCGGGTGCCCTCACAGGGCTGGGGAGGAGCAGCGACAGAGACAGAGTCTTCTACCGGCTGCCGGCTGGTGGCAGAGTGGCAGCAACGAAGGATTTTGTCTTGTGCTGAGCACTTTCCACCCTGCTCTGGGACCCTCCACCTGCCCAGAGGCCCTCACTGCCCTGATGACGTGCTGGTGTCTCATCTCTCGTGCCCAAAACTGAGAGCGGAAGCTGTGTGGTGCAGCAGCACCCTGAGGAAAAGGCCGCCTCCTAAACCAACCGTGGTCTCCACCACAAACACCAAGGCCAGGTTGAGGCCAAGGTCAAGGTGGGTTGTGATGGGAGCACAGAGGATCCTTTACCCCTCCGCTGGGGTCCAAGCCCAGACTAGTTTCAGCCAGAACACCCTGGTCCTTTAGTTGGAATGGGCTCTGCAGATAGGCCCCCACAGGGCGTGCATCTTCCAGGGTGTGTGCACCTGCAGCTTGGAGCAAGGCTTCCTTCAGCTGTGCACTCTCAGCTGGGTGCTCCTCCCAAGATGGCTTTGGTCCACAAGAAGCTGCAGGTTCCTGGACAGTACTCCTAGGACCTACAGCTGACTCTGTGGGCTGGGATTATCTGGATTTTCCACACGGGGCCAGAGTCATCCTTCAAAGGGACTGCAGAGCCTCCTGGTGGCCTTCCTTGGGACCTCCCTCCTCTTGCCCAGCTGCAGATGACCATTGCACCAAGATCCAAAACCTCTGTTCCAAAGGAGGGCTTGGGGTCCTCACCCTCACTCACCTTCTGCCCTGCAGGCCCCACGCTACTGCAGAAAGACCCTTGCCACCTGCAGCTCTCCCAGCAGCTGGGTGCATGGGATCTGTGTTTCCACTGGGGATCTGTAAGCTCTGCCAGGGTCGTCCCAGGTGTGCTCAGTCAGGAAGAGATGTGCAACTTGGGAAGGTGAGGGGCCACCTCTGTCAGCTCTGCAGCATTCTCCAGAAGTTGTCCATTTCTGTGCTCTTGAGGGTCTGTGACAATCCGTGCTGACCCCACAGTAAGCCCTGGGCAGTTCCTACCTTGCCAGGAAAAAGCCTGGCTCTTTCTAACAGCCTGTCCTATTGTCTCAGTTACATGTTGTAAATGTTGCTCTGCGGTCCCAGTGGTACATCAGTGCCCACTAGAAACCTGAGTCTGGGTTTGTGTCTCTTGGCATTGCTGTCTGAGTTGGTTGTTGCTTTAATAAACACACTCACATGTGTTTCTTTCAACCTGAGCCAATCCCCCAGCGACGGTGCGATCCTGGCTTTCCTCTGCTGCATGGACCTTGTGTATTGAGCAGCGTTCGCTGCTGGCGGATAGGCAGCACCTCTGAACACAGACCCCGGCTGCAGTCCTGTTCTGCTCCAGACTTTTTCATTTTCCACCTTGAGTCCTGAGTGCTCAACACACGTTCGTCACTGAGCCACCCATGAGGGGTTTCTTCCATGGTGCTGCTTAGGCGCAGAAATAAAACGTACAACCAAGTCTCAAGCAGGACTTAGCACCTCGGGACCAGACACTCACGCCCGATATCCCCAGAACGTCCTCGGCAGACAGCACGGCCTGCAGCCCCAGTGGGTGGCTCCTTAGGCCCATTAGGCCAACAGTCAGGGCCCCTTTCCACCTGCTCTGTGGAGGAGGCTGGAATTGGCGAGGCCGCCTCTGTGTCGCGGGCTGGCCCATCTTCCTGCGCGCGGAGCCATCAGTGTGACCCGCACGGACTGCTCCACAGAGGCAACCCCTTTCCTGGCACTGTTGCTGAAAGGTAGGTGAAGCCTTAAGGGAGGAGAAATCTCATTTAGAAATCGTTTCCTCTTCCCAGGAAGAGAGAGACCCGTCATCCACGGAAGAGTTTCTTCAGGGTCATGAATCAGGTTGTTGGGCCACGCAGCAGCCCGGGCAGCACAGGTGAAGGATTAGATGTTAGCTCAGCCTTGGGGACGCGACAGCCGTGCGCTGTGCAGAAGCCCCGCACCCTCGGCGCAGCAGGATGGCCGCCAGCACTCTCGCCGCGCGTCAGCTCCTCAGTCCTTGTGAGACGCTCAGGGAGCAGTGATGGCAAATATTTATACAGGGCTCATCCCGCACCACTGCGAGGCACAGGCAGCGGGTTGCTGCCAGCCTTCCTCCGTGGCAGTCCGGGTCAAGTGCTGTCACCGCATCATCTCGTTTGATCCTCGTGGAAGAATGCAACCCTCTTTGAATTCTTTGGAGTTTGACGTGTATTTTGTACGGAAGTAGCGGGTACGTCATCCGCACCACTGTGCATTCCCTGAAAACTGGAGAAAGAATTCCTGGTGTTAACCTAGGACTTCATTTTTAATAGCTTTTTAGAAAGAGAATAGCTATATTGGGATATAATTTTAAATATAATTTGAGATAGAATGTGTCCACTTGTGCAATTCAGTGATTTTTTTAAGTATATTTACGTAATTGTCCAGTGATTCCTACAGGCTAATTTTAGAGTGTTCCCATCACCCCTAAAAGGAGCCTCACGCCACTTTACTACTGCCCGTCATTACCACCCCAGTGCTAGGCAGCCACTCCCGACACAGCTGCTCTCTGCCTCTGTGGAGTTGCCTCTTCTGGACAGTCCGCCCGCAGACTCGTATGCCATATGGCCCTTCGTGTCCGGCTTCTTTCAGTGAGTGTCCGGCTCTTGTGTCCTTTCCACATTGTGGCCTGGACCAGCCCTTCCTTCCTGGAAGGAATTCCATGGTCTATACCGTGTTTGTTCATCCATTCACCAATGGATGAATGTCTGAGTTGTTCTCACTGTGGGTTTATCGGGTGACCCTCTTTGCATGAGAAAGGAGAGTGACTCAGAGAATTCGTGTGCAGGGCTTGCAGACACCATAGCTTGGCGCTGTGCTGGTGGCCTCTGGTTGACTCAGTCCTCTAAGCCAAGACTGACTTAGCTCCTCCTGTGTGCCTAGCACTGGGCTCAGCCAGGGAGCCCTGCTTTGAGCAAGACAAGCAAAGTCCCTGTCCTTGTAAGACTTATTCTGGCACAGGGAGACAAGTAACAAGTAGGCAAATCAACACAGAAGAATGCTAAGTAGTGCTGAGTACTACCAAGGAAAGCAGGCAAGATCACATGGGTACTTGTCCCACAGAAGGCAGACTTGTCTTGTCATCTTTATTATACTTAAACTTCCTCGTTTGAACTTTCCATTTTACTTAAACAATTGTCCAAATAAATTATACTGCACATGGAAAATATTCACATTTGGGACAGAAGAAATCATTTTTATCTGTATTCTTTGGAGATGGAAACATGCCCTCAGATTGTCTCGTGAATGAGATGGCCTCTCTCCACACTCTGTGGGGTCAAGGAAGAACCCCCCACCTCACCCCCACCCCACCTCCATCCCGCCTCACCGCACGCCCACCGCTGCCTCCTGACTGCCAAGGTAGCCTCTTCCCCATTTCACAATCCGGGTCAGCGCAGGGCCTCAGGAGCTTCCAGCTGAAGCTGCATTAGTGTGTGTGAACAATTACCCCAGTTATCTGGCCATGGAGAAAGCCGCAGTTTTGCTTTTCATGAAAAATTTAAATCTTATCCTGATCTGATGGGAGGAGATGGATGAGGTAACTTGGGGGAACTCAGCTATTGTTGACCAGGCAGATGATAAACTATACATTTTCTTAACTCCGGGGATCAATGGAGAATCGTAAAGAGAAAAATCACAGAAGAAATTAAGATTAAATTTGCAAGCCCATAATATTGGAAATGCATTCTAACAACTGCAGCAAAATGAGGCTGTCTTCTCCAAATGCATTATTTATCCCTGCCTGTTACCACAGTTACGAACGCCTCTTCCTGAGGCTTGAACCCACTCGGGTTATAGAAGCAGACCCGAGACAGACGACTCGCTCACCGATCCAGTTAGAATTTCAGATGAGCACTCAAGACTGCATTGTTAGACTGTTTGCGTGCACCTTTGCACCGTAAATCATGAGGATGAAGGGAGCCGAGTGAGTCTAAATCCAAATGGGGCCACCCTGTGCGCTTTACATGGCATAAATTTTATTAAGAGGGAAAAAAAACACGGAGTTGGCTGTGCAGTTCATTCTCACGTATTTTTTCATTAGTAAAATCTTGCAGGAACATTGGAAGTGGTTTTTGGTTCAATAGGGACCTTCAGTGGAAGAACATGATTTGCTTCCTAATGAAACTGGCTTGCACAGTGATATGTACCAGAGTGAGATTTGGAAAGAGAGGATTGTCCCACTGGTGTTTATGGATTGGCGTCTGCATCTGATATCATTGCTGCCAAAGTCACACAGGCCAACAATGGGAACTTTTCCGTCACTGAAGGATAACATATCCTCAGTGAGAGGGATGCTTTGGTATCTAAGAACGGAGCTATGAATTCTCCAGGCAAATTTCTGTCTAAATTCTCCAGAAAACTGGCAGTTCTCAGGGAAGGCGGAGGTGGGAGTTGCAGGGTTTCAAAGATAAGTTTGAAGATGATGTTTTCAGAAAAGTTGCTTCCTGCGCCAATTAACATCTCAGCAGGTTCTCTGAGAGAAGAGACACAGGCGCAGTGCTAAAGGGTCCTGTTCCCCTGTGTCTTTCTGAGAAGGAGAAAGGGGCCTGGGATCTGTTAGGAGAAGCGTGTGGAAATCACACAGCTCGGTCTGCGTCCCAGATCAGTGGTTTGGGGCAAGGCCTCTGGGCTCTCCAGCCTCAGTTTCCTGGTCTACAAGTGGGCACATGCTAAACCCTCTCTCTACAGGTTTGCTACAGGGCGCAGTGAGATGTACAAAAACCATGGAATACAGACTGATCAGCACACCAGTGTAAAGTGCATGCCCCATACCAGGGCAAGCTCTTGGAAAGAACTGAAGGAATGGCACCCACTAGAATAGCGGGTAGACTCAGAGAGAAAGTCTGAGTGCTATTTGTTGGTCATTTATGAAAATTTGATTCCCTCCCCTTAGAAATCAGGGCCATATTCCTCTAGGCCAACTAAGTAAAGGATTACTTAGCAGGTTCTAAAACTAAACATATCTAAAACTTTTTCTTTCTCCTTTCTTCCTCAATCATTTGAACAGATACTTTAAACCAAACTTTAAACGTAAGTAGTGGTTAGAGGTTTGCACATCAGTTGTGCTACCCAGCTATCAGGGAGGCTGAGGCAAGAGGAGCACAGGTTTGAGACCAGCCTGCACAATTTAGTGAGACCCTGGCTCAAAAAATACAAAGGGCAGAGGCTGTAGCTCAGTGGTAGAGCACTTTGTGCGGTGGCAGGGAATTCAGTCCCTGCCACCACAAAAACAACAACAAAAAACGATGGTGTTAATCCATGGGGTCCCTGAGCTGAGTGCAATGGCCGAACAGGGCCACAAGGACACAAGAGGCTTGGGTAACCAGATGATTTCGAAAGCACGCAATGCCAGGCCCAGCCCCAAATGTTGAAGCACTTTGCCAAAGAGGTCCAGGTCATGGGTGTAACCATCAGGTGGGTTAGTTAGGTGCTTGTGTGTTGGTCCACCTGGTCTTAAAGTGAAGCAGGAGCCCTTGACCTCAGCCCCAGGGTCTGAGGATGTTTGACCTGGGCTGTTTGGTCCCTCCCCTCCTCCAGCTCCTTCCCAAGATCACACTGTAGTACGAGAGGCAATTTACAAATCAGTCTTCCAATAATAGCCACATCTGTGTATGCATCTAAAACTCACTCAGTGGGTGACCCACTGGCCGGGGATCAGTGAGATCCACTGTCCATAGAAAGGACAACTTGTGGCTTCTAATAGCAGAATTGTGGTGGGGTCAAATGGGCCCAGAGAGACGCAGCAGGGACGCGCACAGTACTTACTGCACATGCGTGGGGAAGGATGATCAATTTGACATGTGGTGTCATTCCTTCTTTCCTGTCATTGGAGTTTACCAAGGAGGGAAGTGGCTGTGCTATAAAAATTTCACATCATTGTTTTCCCTACCACAACTTCTTCACTAGCATTCACTGTATCACTCATGAATATTTATGTCTTGTCTACTTAAAATGCTTGGAGGAAGAAAAAAACAAACTTTGTTTTCAGGCTTGAGTTATTCTGAGGGACTCAAAACATGGCTGTGAGGTAACAACAAGACCCTGCTCTACGAAGGGTCATGTGCTGGCAAAGCCCGGTGAACCATGCGCTAAGCCTGGGGCGAGGTGACGTCTGCAGGAGAGAAGGTGCTTGAGGGGTGATGAGGGGTTGTCCAAGATGTGCCTGTCGCTGACTCTGATCCCATCATTGTTGCTGTAATCGAGTTTAAAGAGACTTCCTTCCAGCAGGTGACAGGTGCTTCTAAAGATTTGCAGAATGATCCCACGTGGCGTAGATGTTGTCATCCTTGCTTTTGGCTCTCGAGTCCCCCTCCTCACACCTCAAGCCCTTTCCTTTGCCTCTGCTTTTCTCTTCTCTCCTTCTACGCCTTTCCTGAGCTTGGCTCCTGCAACACGCACACGCCCTCACGAACACACGCATTCCACTGCGTCGTCCCGCCACTTCCTTGGAGAGTCCCACAAAGTGCTTCCTGCCCAAATTCCTTCTCTTCCATTTTGGCTCCGAGAGTATCTAGAAGGCAGGGACTGTCAGATGCACGCTCAAGCAGGGTAGCAGAGAGGCTCGCCAGGCCAGTGCAGACTCGTTCCCAGGCAGACTTCCCGAAGTGAGCGGGGAGAGCTGATTATGCAGACCACTCCAAATTCAATCTCCTGGTTTATGTTATCGCTCGAGCCCGAGATGGAGGCCCCGCCCGATAATTCAGACCTGCCTATTACTTATTCTTTATCTAGAGGAAATAAAGAGAAACAATTACCTTGGTGTGACATTCTGCCATCTCTACAAAGCCACCTGCACCTGGGACTTCGCCAGCAGCAGAAATAACGAGTTAAATGCTAAATATTTCATAGAGGAGAGAGTAGCAGGGCTATTGAAAATAAATTTAAAAGACCTTCATGTATTCTGGTCATATATCCCTGGCATAAAACTTCTCCAGAGATAAAGTAGCTTCCTGACAGGAGTGTGGCAGCTGGGGGAGGTAGCCCGTAGGAGGCAGGGAAAGGAGGCCTGGAGGGATCTCGAGCCTCTGGTTACATGGACCGCGGAGCCTCCCCCGCAAACACGTCTCTGAGCTGATGGAGGTTGGGCTGTTACTGCGGAACCCTTTCCAATAATGAATTCTAAATTATAAATGACATTCTGTGCTGTGTTCTTCTCTCCCACCTGTTGGCGGAGAACTGGAGAAATCCATGCAGGTATTGTCCTGGTGGAGAAAACTGCCCAGGACACAAGCCTGGAACTGAGAGTCTGAGCTCTTAACTGGGAAATACAATATCCAGCTCCCATCCCGAGACTGCACTGCTTGCTGGGGCCGCATCCTGGGACCAGCCTGGGCTGGACAGGAGCCTCATGAGCCCCCGAGGCGTGAGAAGCATTCCTCTCATCCTCTCCCCCTGGAGACAGGCTGGGGAGGGACCCTAGCAATAGGAGAATGTCAGGGCCATGGGAGTCGGGGTGCCATCAATTCCAATTACAGGACTGATTTAACAAGATAATCAGTCCTCAGTCAGAACTACAGAGGAACTTCTGCTTGTTTCTTGCCTTTAAAGGAAGCAGCTAGGAAAGGAGAAATAATTTAAGAGTAATCTCTGGTATGCCAGGCCCAGCCACTGACCCTGGTGTTCGGAGTTTTCTCTCCGTGCACGGAGTGTTCTTGGCAATTAGATGTGCTTTCCTTATTAATGCCAGGGTAGGGAAGCAGAAAATGAAGGCTCTTCATTGCAAATAGCTGCTTAATGTTGCAATGCCTCCCTCTAAGTCAGGGAAGCCGTGGAGTTTTGCCCGTCCTTCTGCACTGAACGCCTTGGATGACAGCTTCACAATAGATTTATTAACACAGATGAGCGAAGCTGGCATTTTCCACTGGCCTGTGCACTTGGCAGTACCTGGTAGGGCCACGGGCCCTCCTTCATGTGAGCTAGAGATGCAGTGGCCCAGTCTCATCCCAGGAGAGCCTGAGCCCATGCCACGGAGGGTGCTGTGGGCTCTCACTAGGCACTGAGGGCTGGCTACTTCTCAGCAAGTGCATGTCGCTACCTCCTCTCTCTCTCCTCCCTCTTTGAGTACTGTGATTGCAGCTGCTAGGCATGAGGGGGGAGGATGGAACAAGGGCATGGAGGGATTTGTGATTGTTCTGTTCTCTAATTATTAGCTACCACCTGTGTGCAAGATGCCACTCTACATGTCCCATGCTCCACACCCCATTTCTCAGTTTCCCCTGAAGACAAAAAGCAGCTCTCTTTCCACCTCACTGAGCACAGCATGGAAAGAAAGTATAGCTGGAGGAGTTGAGATAAGACTTTACCGTGGAGTAGATCGTGTAAGAAGATTGCTCCAAAGCTGCACTGTCTGATATTACTCCTTTATTCAAGATCTCAGGAGACTGACCTCACTAACATCCTGATCCCATGACCACTTGGACAGCCACACTAAGGCTGCCAAGGTGTCCCCTGGCTGTCCAAGATGTCCTTACTCCAAGCACGATTGCCCTGAGACTCAGAATTTTCCATCACTGTGACAAAAATACCTGAGCAAAACAACTTAAAAGGGGAAGATTTATTGTTGTTTATGGTTTTGGATGATTCAGTCCATTGTAAGCCTGCTTCATTGCTTTTAGGCTCACGGCAAGGCAGCACATCATGGCAGAAGGGCATGGTGGAGGAAAGCTGCTCACCTCACAGAAGACAGGAAGTAGAGAGTACATGAAAGATCCAGAGAGGAAAAGGCCAACAAAAAGATACAGTTCCCAAGGTCATGCCCATCACTCGGTCCCTCCAACTGGGCCCCCACCTATTAGCCCCTTCAACTGTGAACTCATCAATGGGTTAATTGATGAGGTCAGTGCCTTTGTCTTATTTTTCTCGTTGCAGAGACAAAATACTCAACACCCAAAGTTAAAGGGGAAAACGTTTATTTAGCTCACGGTTGTGGACGTTTCCATCCATAATTGGCTAGCTCCAAGGCAAGGTGGCTTCACAGAGAAGAAACAGTTCATAACAGGCAGAAGACAGTTTATCAGTCAGAACTACAAAGGAACTTCTGTTTATAGTTCTGCAAAAAGGGACCTTCACAGTGTCTTTTCTCTCATCCAGACTAACTAGGGCAGGTAGCACTCACGTCTTTAGCACTAGTGCCCTTCAACCTAGCATTGAACCAGGGATCAATTCTAGCATCACACACTCTAGATCCAGCTACCTCTGAAAAAGCCCTACCTACGACTGCATAAGGCTTTGGGGGACATCTAAACACAAGCCCTAACAGCCCTCCTGACCCACCAACCTCTCTACCCCCATCTCTAAACATTGCTGCTTTGGTGGTCAGGCCCTCAATACATGAGTTTGGGGCTTACGTCCATATGGGAGACCATGGGAAGGACACCCTGCATACAGTGAAGATCCACTTTGTCTGGCCTGGGTCAAAGCATTGGGCTCTGTTGCTAACTGCAGACTGGGTGGTATGGGGCTGCTGGCCTGGCAGACTGCCGAGTGGTTGACATGCTTTGACATGTCACCTCTACAAAGCACACCATTGATTTTTGTTTTTTCCTTTTCAAATCAGAGTCTCTCCAGTAGCATTCGAAAACTGTATGAACAGAGCACCAGTTTAAAGCGTGTTGGACAGGCAAGGTTATCTTCTCTAGAGAGGAAATCGACAGCTACCCCTACTGGGAGGAAAACTGTCCAAAGGAACAGGAATGGTGGGGAGGAGGTTTGTCAGAACTAGAATTGGGTGACATGTCCTGCAGAAGCCGCAAATCCCTTGCTGAGAAAATGAGATCATGAGCCAGCACTCCCCCTGCCATAGCTGGTTAGCGTGAGTCCAGGCATGTGAACAATGTGGGAGACAGAAAGCCACGGGGGTGCAAGTTCAAGGCCAAAGCCATGGCCCTCAGGTGTCTGCTACTCCCTGAGGAGCCTTTGGGAAATCACATGCCCTGTCCCAGCCCTAGTTTGTTCATCTGTAAATGCTGGAGTTGGACTCAGTAGTCAAGATCCATCCCTTCAGACCAATGCTTGGCTGGTCTCCCATCGTTGGTCTATAAGAGGATTCCAAAAATTGAAGACACATACTTCACACTTGCATTATTAGGATTATGAGATGTTCTCTGATCGTTCCTTCTCTGTGACCCAGCAAGCATTCTCGTGTGCTATCTGTTAGCCACCAGTTCTCTTTCTTTCCCCTAGAATTTCCTCTTCTGGAGCTTGTTTTTTTCTTGTTCTAATTAAGAACATTCTTTGTGGGTGGGACTGTACTTCCCAGGATATCCTGCATTTCATTTCTAGGCTTCCTTTCTCTGGAGTACACGCTTGTGTTATTTCCTAAGAAAGTATGCAGAGGGATGCAACTTTCTACCACTCAAGTCTCTGAAAATGCTTTTCCCGTCCTCATATTCTTGATTGACAGGTTGGGTAGATGTCAAGTTTCAGTGAAAATGTCCCTCCCAGTAGTCAAGATTGTATAGCTGCTATCACATACAAAAGGGTTGGTGAGTAACAGCTCTTTGCACACTCACACCTTAGCCAGCTCCTCCCCCAGCGATGCTGGAATGAGGGCTTCTTTGCTCCATGCAGTAATTCTGGGATCAGACTCCATTGTGTGGCCTCCAAGGTCACTGTGGAAAAGGGTGAGAAAGAGTAAGAAAAGGCCCACCAGCCCTTAACGGACCCAGCCCAGAAACGATTCATCATTGTACTCAGATGTTTAGTTATGCGAGCAAGTCTGCCTGTCCATTCTACATACAAACAGGGTGGAAAGTAGCTTGGCTATGTGTCTAGGAAGAGAAGATAGCACTGTCAGACTTTTAAAGGTGTCATTGTTACACAAGCAGTGCCACTGACCCAGAGTCCAAGGCCAGGCTGATTCTTGCTCTTAATTTTCAAGCACACTGTCAACTTCTAGAAATGCACCTTTCTTGAAAGCAGTTAAGGATATTAGCCCTTTGGTTTTCTGTCTGAATTCTACTTCCAAGTTTTTTTCTCTTGGATTGGTTTTGGTTTTGGGGTTTTTGATGGTCATTTTTGTGTAGCTGCATGTTCAGTATGTTTGCTACCCTGCTCTGTGCGTTTTATGTTGCAGGTCTAGCAATTCCTGATTGTCCAGAGCTGCCTCACAAAGAATTTGAGGGCTGGGCCTGGACATTATGCCTGTGGCATGGCTTGCTGAGCAGCTAAGCAGGCTGAGTGGTGGCGCTGCTTTGATGCTAGTGTGACAAGAGGTAGAAAAGGCAGCTCTGGGCTCCTCTACCTCAGATGGCAAGGTTAGTAATTCTCCAAGTAGCTTCGGGTGGGTTTTATAGGAAAACAAAGGCTGTATCAGGGCCACAGTCTTCCTCTTGCACTCTAAACTGTGACACCGTCCCTGGCACTGCGTCTTAACAGCCTCTGTAGTTAACCAACATACAGGCGGCCATACACCAATACTGAGTCACCACACCCACCCATGCTGGGCTGGTGGTCCTTCGGGGTCTGGCTCACATATTAGGATGGAGTTGTGCGCAGACCAAGAGAGCTGTACCCTAGGCAGTAACACCACAGGGCCAGTGGGTCTTTGTTGGTGCCTGTGCTGTGCTTAGTAGAGACGGCCGTGCCCTGGAACCCCCATGGCAGGAGGTAACCATCTCTTATTTTTATCCTCCCAACAAGAGGAGCAGCTAAGAGGTTGCAAAGCGAGGCCCTGGCCCCTGATGTACCTTTCTCTTACTAAGAAGCTCTTGCTCGTGGCAAGACAAACAAATTGCTCCATAAATTATGAGTCTGGAAAGAATCTGCCAGGTGCCTCCTGTGTGGTGTTGAGGTTGTTCCCTATGAGTGCCTCCTTCTAAAGCCAATTAGTCTAATTGCTTTTGTTATTTCAGAAAACAAACCACCTGAGTGTTTTAAGATAGAAAAATGTTTGCAATGTGTAAGAAACACGTTAGGAGCATTTAGCCCACTGCCAGCGGTGTCTGAGCAAGAAGCCAGGAGGCCATCATGGGAGAGACTGTTGCTGCCGCAGAGGTCAGGACCAGTGTGTGGAGGCCAGAAGGTGAGGTTGTGTCTGAGTGTGCTGGGGCTGCCTAGGCTCCTGCCCCTGTGCCCCTCACCTGCCAGGCCTGCGTATCTGTCCCTTTCCATCCACCATCCATCTCTGCCTTGGCTCAGGACCCCCTCTGCAGTCAGGATTAGGAGAACAGCCCCCAACAGCGCTCTTGGCTTCCTCCCAGCTGCCTCCTCTTGGCCACCGTAGGGGGCTGCCAGAGATACAAGATCCACAAATCAGGGGCTAATTTGCTGTTTCTTAACAGCTTTGTGATTTCCCACACACTGCCACACCGTGCGTCAGATAACCCCTACAGCAGGGAGCTGGGGGGCGAGCCTCCCTCTGCAGTACCGCCTCCCCACTGGCCTTCTGTGTGTGTTTCTTTGCTTCCTTTTGTGCTGAGGATTGAACTTGCGACCTGATGCATAACAGACAAGCTTCCTACCGCTGCGCTGCTTCTCCTTTTACCCTGAGCTTCACGCCACTATGCCTTTGTCCTAATGAGTGACTGGTGTGGTGCACACGCATACGCACACACTGACCCCAGGCTGCACCTTGCTCCGCAGGCTGAACACCCTTGCCTCATGCTGTCCCTAACCACAGCCGATGGGCGTGGCACTTTCACCTTGCCGCCTGCAGTGGCTGCTGGACTTCTCTGGCTGTGACCCTGTGCTGCGTGCTTTTGTCTCTGTTGCTCTCACCTGACTGCAGCCACCCTCGGAGGGGCGGGGCCTCACCTTGTTCACGTTTCATACCAGTCCTGTGGCAAACCAGGGAACTCAGCAGATGTTGGATAGGTAAATGGATAGATGGGTGAGTGGACAGGTGAAAGTGAATGAATGCATAACCGTGAGTAAATGCTGTTGCCCCAAGGAATTCTTCCATCTCAGATCTACTCAAAATAAGGAACAGCCAAGAGGGACAGAGAAAGAAAGTTTGACTCGGAGCCCTGCTGCTCACTTTGGTTGAGAATGAGAACCATGTTCAAGGAGTGTGTGAGCACTTTGGCAACTGAGGCCATGTTCCATCCCCTTCCATTCAGAAACAAGCAAGGGTCAGAATTACCCATGGTATCCCGGATGCACCCCCACGACATGCACGTCCTGGCTTTCTCCCTTCATTGAGCCGGCGCTGTGCCTGACATAGCCTTGGAGCTCTTCTTCCTGAGGTACGTACACCAGTCCCACACTGGTGAATCTCCTCTGTGTTCCCATAGGAAGATCCTGAAAAACAGAGACACCCACTCACTTAATATTTCCCTTGATTATGTCTTGAAAACTCCAGGAGATACAGCCGGAAGGTCTGTTCTGTTCTGTTCTGAGGCCATCCACATCCGAACCCTGTGGGGTTATTTCTTGTCTCTGCCCTGCTGATCACAGCTTTGGGCCAGGGTCTGGGAGCTGGTGTTTCAAACTCTCTCTCCTGGGCAATTTTACTCCCCTGGCACTCACTGCCTGAACAATTCCAGTGGTAGTTGGAGAAGAATTTAAAATGATAGAAACTGGAACTGTCTTACATCTCCTTTCCTCTCTCAGGCCAGGACCCGGCCTCTTAGAAACCATCCAGAGGGCTCTACCAGTCTCCTGAAACCGCCTGCTCACCACCGCCGCCTCTTTTGCTCCTTCTCTTTGATCTGCTTTTCCTGCCTCTGAAGAAACACAGTCCACTCCCAGCACCACAGACTACCTTGCGCCTCCAACCATCCGCATAATTACTCAGAAGTACTGTGTTTCTGCTAGAATCTGTTTTCCTCACACACGTCTGTGTACCTCTTTGTCAGACTCTGGGTTAAGGCTTTCTCCCACCTCAGACTGTTGTATCTCCCTTCATTGTTCTCATGGCCACTGCCCCCAGCCCACACATTCCCCACTGGTGCCTGCTGCCATCAGCGTCTGGAAAGGATCTGCTTCCTTGCCTGGCCCAACCCCCAGTGCTCCTCTGTGTGAGGTGGATGGAGTGAGCTCACCTCCCTGCTCCTGCCCAGAGGAGGCACTGATTTATGGTCACCCACGCCTGGGACCGGAACCCAAGTACCCTGCCTTGCCCCAGTCTGCCTCCCCCAAACCCTCCACTGCATCCACTATGGCTCAGCACCCTGCGGGGGTTCCATGGGGCATGGCATGGATCTGGCCTCAGCACCCTCACTGTCTATTTGGGGCAAAGACAGCACACAGGAAGTAACAGTGGGCAATACAAGAAAGCAGACTCAGAGTCCCCTCCGAGTTATGTGGGCACAGTCTGCTGGGCAAGGAGTGCTCGGAGGAGACAAATGTACCCTGAGCCAGTGGGAGGGCTTTGAGAGGCATCTGAACAGAGCCGGCGTGATGGGGCGAGTGCGCATGGAACGGATGCCCCGTACAGATGAGACGCGGCCAGTATGGGGTCATCTTTTACAGGCTGGCACTGAGTAGCCGGCTACCCTATGTGCAAACTGTCATTTTTCCCACTGGAGGGAAAATACTAAGAGGAGTGAGTTCTTACACAGTGGATATCTGAATTCAGATGGGTCGTGGAAGGATTACTGTCCAAATGTGGGCCCATTGGCACACACCTATGAGCCCAGCCATTCAGGAGGCAGAGACAGGAGGCTCACAAATTCAAGGCCAGCCCAGGCGAGGTAGCAAGATCCCACCTCAGAATAAAAAGTAAAAAGTACTGAGATGCAGTTCAGTGTTAGGCTGCCCCGAATTTGATCCCCAGTGCCATAACAAAATAAAACAAACGACCAGTCCACTCAGCTATGTTTTGTATGAAATGCGGAAAAAGTATGGAAATGGTCACTTCTTTTACAATGCCTTGAAGAATTTCCACCATGAAAGTCTGCAGTGGGTAAACTGCTTCCCTGTGTTCACCCTGTGGCCTCCGGGCCTTGAAGGCATGTTCTCCCCGAGGCTTCACCCTGGCAGCTTCTCTCTGGCCTGCCCGCACATCGCACCCTCTCCCTGGGCTGTAGGAGTGTGGGCCCGGCACTGGGAGCTGCTTGCTTGGAAAGGACAGGGAGGGTCGCTGATGCTTCAGCTGCAGGAATCAAAGGTAGTTTCCGCACGGAGCTCACCCATTGGTCATGCTGTGTGTGTCGCACTAGGAAAGGGTTTGGTTTTGTGAATGAGGAAGAGCAGGCACCTTTGAACCACCTGAACATGCTAAGCCTGGGCTCTCACTTTGTTAGAGTATCTGGTGGGGGCGGGAGGTGGGACTACTTTTCTCATTATTTAACCCGAAAAATCTGCATCAGGGCCCAGCAATGAAGAATGGTTTTGTCACTGGGAAAAATGCAGCAGGCTTTAAGTCAATAACTCAGCGCCTCAGCTGTCACACATGGCCTGGTGGATTTGAGCTCAGACAGGTACAGGCAGGTTCTATTCTGTGTGGGTGGGGAGGGGGTGTCCAGCACCCTGACTGCAAGAGTGCCACGGTGCCAGGAGCCAAGGGGCCATGTGGAGCAACTGCAGAGGCATGGTCCAGTGGAGTTCGCCTGTGATGTGTTTGTGAGCTCGCACTCCAGGGTCGGTGACTGTGTGGGAAGTGACTGGGACTGAATTCAGTGCAGACACAATAGAACTGTCTGGCATGTGAAGGTGTGTAAACCACACTGATAATGCGGTAAAGAAGTCATCCCTGGGCCTTGCCAGGTTCTGCCTGCTTTCCTGCTCCTTCCTGTCCTATCCCCTGCCCTCTGGCCCTCAGCACCTCCTCTTATTAATGCATTCATTCATGTAGGCAGGCTTCATGCTCATTTTTCTCTCCTCATTAGCACTCGGGAAAGGGCATCAGTCATTCACATGCCGGGATATGTTAAAGCCAAGCTCCTTGACACAGGGTACCTGTGCTGAAACATCAGTCCTCAGGGTGGCGTAGAAAACTCCGTCCCCTGTTTATGTAGATGTTTTGTACAGGAAGTTGAGGAGCCAGAATGAGGAGAGACGAGGAGGTGCTCTGGGTAACAGGCCTGCCCCATACAGTCCTGCCTGGACCTGAACAACGGAGAGAAGAGCAGACCATGGGTGCTGAGGGGAATTGAATGGCCAGTGGTAAAGAGAAACAGTGCTGACCCTGGTTAAAGACAGTAGGAGTGATATTCACACAGTAGGGGTCAAGGTTATCGCAACTCAACTTCAAATTCAGCAGGGCCAAGTAGAGATTATAACCTCTGAGCAGGAGAAGAGAGGATGGGAAGCTACTGAGAGCAGCGGAGTTAGGTATGGGGTGGGGCTGGGGGGATGGTCTGATTGTTGTCAAATGAGAAGAGAAGCCTGATTGGCTGTCAGGCCCTGGGGATTGTAGATACATTAGCTGAGCAGGGTCCTTGGTTAAACCTGAGATCAGCAGGCCAAGGGCAAGGCCCGTAGAGACAAAGGCTCAAAGGATCCTGGATTAAACTTGGTCTAATCTTTGTCAGCAGGAATGCCCAGGGTGGAAAGTAATCCATGTGGCCACTGGTCTCAGGATTTTTCATAGGGGCCTCATGCATAGTAAAGATGGTTCAATCCCCAAGCCCTGGGAGAGGCTTTCTGGCACCACCTCATGATACATTCATTCCTCAGCCAGGCTTTGACAAGCAGTTGAGGCCAGACTCTGGCGGCTTCTGAGCTCCCAGAGTACAAAGGGTCTCAAGGCAGATCTCCCAACTCTGGATCGCAGGGCTTGGTCCAGGGGCAGTTCAAGACCTGGGTTCCTTGTTAGTCCACCTGTCCCCTTAGGTTAGAGAGACACACAAATGGGCTCAACTAGTAGGGAAAGTTATTTCCACATATTTCTAAGTCCTTGAGTAGTGCAGGCCCAAGCTTAGAACTATCAGTGGTGTGGACCCATGTTTTTTCTCTCCCATCCTCCACAGAACAGTTGAGCCCTTCTCCTGGCCCCACAGGGACACACACACACACACACACACACACACACACACACACGCAGAGCAACCTCAGGAAGGAGAGACTATCTCTTCCTAATGCTGTTCTAGTGCCCTCACATTTCACTCTTCAGGATAAGTGAACAATGAAACACGCCCCTTCCTGAATCAGTTTTTGGCCTGGAAATGGGATTTTAGGTATGTCTTTGACTCATCATTTAGAGTGAAATGGAGACTGTGGAGTCAGCCAGCATGCCCTCCACACACACTACCTCCAGTCCACTTGAGCTGAGTGGCTGATAGACTCAAAGATAAGTGAGGCGTTTTCAGCATCTTGAGGTGAGAGCAAGAAAGAGTTTTACATAGCATCAGTACAGAGCTGTAGTGCTTCCTAGAAACTCTCCAGGGCCTGAAGAAGTCGCGCCAGCTGCAAGGCCTTGCCCCCAGCAGTTGTATGTCCCACACCTGCTCAGCAGCACTTGGCCAGCTTTCTCTCTGAGGAGCTCCCTCTGTCATCAGAGCCCAGGGGCAGGACAGAATGTGGTAGAAGCAGACGTCCCTGAATTCTTTCCCAGGAAGGGTATGGCCGTGAAGGTCTGTGTCTGCCTTTCTTTACCCCATGGCCCCCTCTGTGGCCAAAGCCTGTGACACACTCAGGACAAGGCCAGATGGGTTTTGAAAGTGGATCATTCACTTCATTGCCTGAGGCCTTGGTGTACATGTCACGCTGTGGCTGGCAGAGGAGGTGTTGTCTGGCCTGGCTCTTCCTTCGAACCTGCCTTGACCTCCTTAGAATCAGAGATTCTGAGGTGTGGTTATGGGAACAAGGAATCATATTGTTTTTTAAACATCCTAGGTCATTAGGAAGAGGGTAGAGTTCTCAAATGCAGAAAGTTTCAAGGATGTATTACTCAGGTGGGTCAAATAGCATAATAAATCATATAAATGGTCTAAAATACACAGATATAAAGGACACAGTAGTGACTAAATATTGAGCTTCTGACCCCTGGCCAAGAGCACTGGCATAAAAATACTTTACTGGGAATCCTAGCTGTGTCCAGTCCAGCAGCATCAATGATGGCCTATAACTTCAGGATTTCTTTGGTCATTTGGAGCATGTCTGCTTGGAGGGAGGCTAAAGCTGCCTTCATCCCCAGATGTTTCAGGACAGACAGCAACAAAGGCTGATGAACTGAAATGGGATGATGACACTGGAGGTTGGATGTGGAACAGGAAAGTTTTAAAGCCCCTGTAAACTTCTTAGGAATTGAATTAAGTCCCTTGAAAGAGATCAAAATGCTGAGAATGTGAGAATCACCCCATTTTCTTGATATGCCACTTCAGAAGGCAATGAGTATGTTACGATGGGGAGGATGGATGGCGGGTCCCAATATTGAGACATGGGATTGGAACTCACACTAGTTGTGGCATTTTCCCTGTAGACTAGAAATTTTAACAGCAGAGCAGTGCCAACAGATGGAATTTGAATGAGTGATTCATGCAAGCCATCCACAGTTCACAGGAGGGTTTTGGTCCCAGCAGTTTAGCATCAAGGCATTGTTTGAACCTTTAGAAACAAAAATGCATTTTTTTCCCACAGAAAAATACTCCTCCAAATGTGGTTTGATGTCTGGACTAGCATCCAAAACTTCATTTAACCTTTAAGGTCACTTAAAAGCATATCCTATCAGTAAACCAATAGAAATTAGTAATATAATTATCTTAGCTATCTTGTGTGTATGTGTATTTCCCTTGTATATAGGAAATATGTATATATTGTATATATAAATTATGTATTTATATTTCCCTTCCTTCTCTCTTTTCTTCTTTCCTCCATCCCAGTTGTTCTTTCCTTTTGAGCAGTTTCTTTCCCTCTCACAGTATCTATTGTACCTTTCAGATCTTATTTACTCTTTCAGTTTCTTATGCTAGGGAGACAATACTATGTTTATGCATGTAGATCTGATTTATTTCATTTAGGAGTATGGTCTCTAGTTGCATCCACTTGCCTATAAAAGCCTTCCATTTATCTTTCTTTATAGCTGAGTAATACTCCATTGTATAAAAATACATCTTTTTATCCATTCCTCAGATAATGCTTAATTTTTTTTTATCAATTTTGCATGCCTATAGCTGGTAATCCAAACAACTACTTTGGAGATAATAATGTGCAGTATAACAACCATTGCTGATTTCCTATCATCTGTTTTGAAATTCTATATCATTTTTAATGTTCTTTTTAAAAATTCTCTTTAAAATAACATTTTTTGAAATATATCCTACACATGTAATTAAAATCCGGGAACTTAGTGTCGCAAGTAAAATAGTAACATGAAGAGGATATTGGTGCAACCTGAAGGACCAGGCTTGGCTGGGAAGGGAGAGGCTAATCTCATCCCTTGCAGGAGTGGGAAGGGGTTTGAATGAGGGTTGTTTCCAAGCTCTTCCTTGCTACCTGAAGCCATTGTGACTAGAAGCCTGGTCCACCCTGACCCAGAGAATAATGCCTGTGGGAAATTTCCACGGCGATGACCACATTCGTTCAGGGTAGTGTTGCCTCCCACTAGATGTCTGTTTTTCTAAGTTTCACCATAAAATATCTCCTGTTCTTCCGTTGGAGATGGGGCTTAGGTCTGGGAGCAGAGCGGTGAAGCTCACAGACAGCAAGAAGGTCAAAGAAACGCACATTTGTGTGAAAAACAACAACCAGGTGAAACTAACTGAGCTGGAAATTGCAGGAATCGGGAGCCGAAGATGTGGAGAAGCAGGCTGGGTCCAAGGTGGATTTAAATAGATTTGGACTCCCGGTCAGGTGGAGGCAGATAGTTACCGCTAGGTGGCGCTGTCAACCCTCTCACCCCCGCACCCCCACCCCAGGGAGCCTTATAACTGCCCAGCTTGGAAACAGCCTCGAGGGACAGAGGGGAAAATGTGAGGCTAGTCCTTGCCTAAGAAAAGGGGAGAGGGTCATCCAAAACAGAGCTCACCGGTTACGTGTGTGTCATCCTGACCACATCAAAGTTAAAGTAAGAAATAAAAGCCAAAGCGTCTCATTCAGCATAGCCGACGCTGGCCTCCAATATGCGTGGGGCACTGGGGAGGAAGGGTACCCACAGGTCCCCTCTCTGTGCGTATAACCCCTCGCCTCCCACCGCAGACTGCTTGAGGACAGAGACTGTTTTGGTTTTCTCTCTCTCTCTGTTTTTTGTTTTTTTTTTTTTTTTTTCCCAGCTCTCTTGATTCCTCAGCAGACATTTGATACTATCCATTGAATGAACTTGCTTGATTTTAAATAGCTTTCTGACAGCAACACATTTTTCAAATAAGATTATTTAAAATTGACACTTGAAATTCTAGACACATGCTTCTTCAAAATCTAGAATTTAAAAACGTTGTCTTCATCAGCCTGTTGGAATGGAGACCATGCCCCAGGCAGGGTCTGCATGTAGCTGCCAGGGGGCTGCCGCCCTGCGCACCCCATCCCTTATTTTCAGCCTCAGAAGAAACACACATGCCCTTTGCTTTAGTCACCCAGCCCCGGGCAAATAGGGGAGAACGCGGAATCCCCCAGTTTCTAGAAAGGTCCCCTAGAGCATTTGCCCCCTCCCAGTTCAGAGGCTGCCTGAGTCCCCGGTGCAGGGACAGTGACAGTGCACCCCCCTTAGAGGCAGAGATCTGAGCCTCCATCACTGCCAGCCTGACCACAGAGGTCCTGGGAACTGGGGTGTCCCGCTTCCCCTGAGCATCTCTACCCATCCCTCCAGACCATGGCGTGGGAAGCGTTATCCACTCCTGCGCCCCTGGGCTCTCCAAAGCTGTTCCCTGCCTTCAAGAGAAGCTGGCCGAGCCAAAGCAGTTGGAACAATCTGAGGACTGCAGCGCTACATCTTCCCTTTCTGCCCTTTCTTGGGCTTTGTGATAATGTCCCGGCGACGATAGCAGTGAGCCAGCCCTCTTGCCTGTGAGGCTTCAGGAACTGGCAAAGAACTATGCATCCGCTGGGCATGCCCACAGGGCCGGGTGACGCAGCCCACAGATAGGGCACGCGGCTGGCCAGATGCAGTGCGGGGGAAGTCTACCCCAGGCTCCTCTCTGGAGTTCCATGGAGCTCCTTCCTGAGATGCGCAGATGAGGTGCCTTGGCCAGTTCCACGGCTGACTTCAGTGTGGGGTGAAGCCAGTAAACCAGGAGGGAAGCAGCTCACTTTAGCCATGCAGGTGGGGCGGTCGCATCCATTTCCTCCTGGGTGTGCTCAGCTAAGACTGCAAAACCCAACTCCTGCGTTTCAGGGCTCCCCTTACTGTTTTCTTAAAGACAAAATCACTCTTTTTTATTAATATATAAATAACTTTTTTCTTGAGCTGGCCTCAAGAAATGAAGCACAGATAGATGGTGATAATGTTGAAAATGTTTACCTATTTCCTCTCGGAGGACATCAGATTAGCCCTTTTTGTGGGCAGAATGTGTAATCTGCTGGAAGACAATATCATCCTTTTGATCTTGCAATACATTTTTCATATCTTTGCCGCAAAAGCTGATTATTATCGTGACATTTTTAAACAATGACTGTTCACCATGCAGAATGGGAGAGGAGAGCTTGGCTGAACGTGTAGATAGATGGAAGCTTGTCGAAGGCCGGGCTGTGGGGATGAATTTTCCCTGTGTTTCTCTTGCCCAGTGACATTGGCGTTAACTCCTTCAGCCCAGGATGCGGTTTCGCGCACTAGTTGGAAGCTGATGCTCAGCTGTACACCTTGGCCTCTCCTCTGTCTTGATGAATGGCCCCGTCCACTCCTTTCAAGGTCACTGTGTCCCCTTTTCCTCTGGAAGTTAAGAACCCTTGATTAAATGGCAGAAGCAGATTGAGTGGGGAAGCGCATGGGGAAGGGGGGATGGCACGGGGGACGTAGACTTGAGATGCCGAGGACTGCTTTGTAGCGGGCCTGGCAGTGTCCAGAGCACAGGCATCAGAGTGGTCTCGCTGCTGGGCGGGCTAGCGTGGACGTTTCTAAAAGGCTTCCGGACACCCTCACTCACCTCCCTCAGGGCTTCACAGCACTTCAAAGGGATCCTGGAGGAAGTGGTGGGAACAGGAAGAACAGGGATTGCAAACGCTGTGCCTCACTTTATCTCCAGAGAGCAGCGACTGTGCAGGGAATAGACAGGTCTTTCACACCAGGTGCACCCGCCTGGGTGCCCCAAAAGGGCTGTGATGTCCTGCCCAATTGTGCAGCGTGGTAAGGACTGAAAGAAACCAGCAAAAAAATGTTCAACATTGACTGAACTGCTCGCAGCTGCATGGCATGTGGCACTGGGCACGGCAAGGCCACCCCGCAGTAGAGTTAAAATTCCCCTGCAGCCACGGGCAGGGAGCAGATAAACCATGAATGAATTTGAAATTATGTTTCCTGGTCTTAACTTTCCTTTCTCTCTTCCCCCTTCCCCTCCCCCTCCTTTCCCCTCCCCCTTCCCTTTCTTTCCCTTCCCTTTCCTTCCCTTTCCTTTCCCTTCCCACCCACTTCAGGAACAATGTTACAGAAAATTGTAGGCTGCAAATTAGGGTATGTGGGATGGAATCTCCTCGGTCATATTTCACAGGGCCTTCAACAAGTTCTGCATTGTGCAAAGGTCTGAGGGGTGAAAACCAGGAAGGTACCAGAGAACCAGGGAGCTAGATACAGAATGGGCTCAGGTGTCTGGGGGGCCAGGTGTTCTGTCACCTCTGGGAGCCAGCGGAGATCTCAGATAAAGCACCTTTCGTGTCACAGGACTGGCATGCTAGGGCTTTGCCCTGTATGCTGGGGCAAAGCTATCATCAGCATGGGAGCTTATGAGGCTTGTTACTTAAACTTTTGTTTTTTGGGTTTTTTTTTTAAGTAGAATTGCGTATAACATTGTACTCTGACTATTGACATCTTTCTAGAAAAAAGAAAGAACTTTTTGGACCTAACCTGAAGTGCCAGGATTGTGTCTGGAGCAGGGAAAGCCTAGCAGTGGGTGTCAGGGGCAGTGAACCAGCCAGTTGTCCACGTGAGCTTGCTCACACTCATACACACACCCAGTTGCGTTACGTGTGTTTGTATGAGTCATTGAGCGATGCTTGTGTTATGCTGTAAAAATCAAAGCTACAGAAAGGCTGTGAAAATCTCCTCCGAGGGTCCTGGGGTCATCACACATCAGGCATGTACCTACAAAAGCCTAATAATCCCTGTGGCTAGGGATCCTTACCGGAAACACCCAAGTTGCTAATGTTACTGTCCCCAAGACAGTGGCCTCTGCCCCAGGACCAGCAGCTGTGGAAGTTGCTGATGGCAAGACCCAAGAGGGACGTGCTCGGCGACCACAGCTGCCTACCAGTGCTGTCCCTCTCCAGGCTGCCAGGGCTCTACAGCTGTGAACGGGTCAGCCAGTGTTAAACATTTTGTTGCTGCTTGCTTTCAGCTCCTACCGTACTGCACTGGGGAGGACATCGCAGGCTGCGGGGGAGGACATTGCAGGACTGGGGAGGACATCGCAGGCTGCACAGGGCCTCACTGAGAGGGGCTCCCTGCCAAGAAGCCCCATCCACAGGCCGTGCAACCTGGATGCCAGGCCAGGGGTCTGCTTCATAGTTCTGCATCCCCAACTCTTTGCCTGTTGACTTGATCATTGCTCCTCCAAGCTGCCCAGATAGAGCCCTCCCTGAGGTTCTTCTGAGCTCCTCTCCCTCAAGATGCTTCTCTCTTGCAGGTCTCCTCCCCTCAGCCTCAGCTGGTCAGGTCTGTGTGCCCGGCCCTCACTGAAAGGCCAAACTTACTTGAAAAGGCAGTCAGCACAGGTGAAGCAATGTGATCCGCGAGGCGCACACACATGTTTGAAATCAAGTTCCTCTCATCCTTTGGCGCGTTCTCACGAGCAGTTGCAATGGATTGTCTCTCTCCGGAGCCCCCTGTGTGTGGCAGCTTCCCACTTGTTCTTTGGGTGAGCTTTTTTCTTGCTTTTTACTCTCTGGGACAATAAAAATACCTCTCAAAATAAAATGCTTGGTGCTTTGAGATGACAGGCTTGTTTTATTTTTCTAGCAAGGTGAGGAGGAGCCTGGGAAGGAGAAGGATTTCGGAGGGAGGGAAAAGCAGGAGCATTCTGACCTCTGTGCACCTCTCTGCCCTCCCCCAGCCCATGCACAGAGGTCTCCAGGCTGCCTCCCCTTCTTGCTGCCTCCTCTCAGAATGGAGCCTGCACTCACGCATTTGTTTAATCAGGCTGCATTGATTGAGGCCTGGTATGTGCCAAGACCTATGCTGAAGTTGGGACACGGAGTCCGGCAACATGTGGCCCTGCTCTCAAGGCACTCGCAGTTTTTGAAGGGAATTATTTCTACCTTTTTTAGTTAACTGTTCATCTTTTAGATGAACAGATAACATACACATTTTATAGGCACAGGATGCTTCCGTGTGTGCGCACCTTGCACGTTTATTAAATCAAGCTAATTCACAAGCGCATCGCCTCCCACATTTATCAGTCCTGTAGTGAGAATGCTTAACATCCATTCTGTGCATTCATCAAGAAAACAATACATCACCGTTGACCATAGTCATCATGCTGTACGATAGATGCTTTGAACTTATGCCTTCTATCTTATGGTGACTATGTGTCCAATTCCTCCTCGGCCTCTGCCTGGGCTCTAGCGACCAACAGTCTGCTCTCTGTTTCCTAGTAGGTTGCCTCTGTAAGACTCCACACATGAGTGAGTTATCTCTCTGTGCCTGGCTCGTTCCCCTTAGCACCCCACCTTCCAGGTTCATCAGTGCTGTCACAATGCAGGGGAGACAATCAGAGAACAGGAGATCACAGAGTGCGTCCAGGAGGGCCCTGTGACAGCAGAGAGCCCCCTGGCAGCTGTCATGTCTAGGGGACTGAGCAATTGCAGGTCCACTCTGGCTACTGAGGGACCCCCCACACCCCCCAAAAAAAGAACAAAAACCCTCACATCACAACCAGTGACATGTGGTCTTTGAGTGGGATTCAGAATAGCCAAATTCCAGGTTTCTTGTTTACTTTTCTCATTGCTGGGGCAAAATGCCTGGCACCCATAAGTTAAAGGAGGAAAGGTTTATTTTGGTTCACATTGTGTAGAGGTTCAGTCCACAGTCGGCTGGCTCCAAGGCAGCGTGGCATGGTGGAGGGGCGTCGCAGGAGAAAAACAGTCTGTGGCAGACAGGCAGGAGACAGGAAAGCAGCAACCAGCCAAGTAGCCTCTTTCTGTCCCTATACTCCACCCAGGAATATAACCTTTGTTTTTACAATACATGCTTTATCACAAAACCAATTTCAGCAAAGTATTGCAGATGCAATGTAATCTTTATGCCTTAGTTGTCATTGCTTTTTTTTCCTTTTTCTTCTTTGGTTCACATTCAGGGTAGAGCACTCTTAACCCCAGCATCACATCCTTAATCCCGGGATCACACTCCTAGATCCAGCCACCTCCAAAAAGCCCCACCTATGACCTTTTGAGGGATGGATGTCTAGACACAAACCCTAACCCCAGGTCAGCAGAGATTGTGTCGTGGTTGAGATCCTAGTGTCCTAGGCACTGTGGCTTGCACAGGGCTACCAAGGGAATCCCCTGGAGCTCCCAGACAGAGAGAGGAAGGCCGCCTTCCAGAGTGGACATGTTTTACCTTCTTGATAATGGGCTCATGTGTGTGGGCATCCATCTGCCATCTCTGTAAGCTTCTGAGCTTCAGCAATTGCTGCTGACAGTTCAGGTTCAAAACAGAGGCTGAAGCTGTGAGGGGAAGGAAGGGTTCCTTCATGCAGACACCCCCATCAGGAACAAAGCACACACCCAGTGCCTTGCAAACAGAGCTTGTCCTGGGCTTCCTTGCCAAGTTTCATTTCTAAAAGCTCTGCAACTTTACTTAGATGTATGTGTTTTTGCTTTGTAATCAGATTTCCACCAAACATATATCATTAAAGCTTTGTTTTTACAATACATGCTTTATTGCAAAACCAATTTCTACAAAGTATTGCAGATGCAATGTAATTTTTATGCCTTAGTTGTTGTTGCTTTTTTTCTTTTTTTCTTCTTTGGTTGCTAGGGTACCAAACACTTTTGAGAAAGTATCTTGATAGTATCTATAATATGGTGGTTTTCTGGATAAGAGATTGCATTATCCCCATGTAATATATTTGGGCAAACTGTATCCATCATGGCTCAGCTAGATAAATACATTAAAACTCACTGATTGAGGAAGAAATGTGATATTTATATTGCCAAGAGTGGTTTGTGCTTCTCCTCTGACAGCTGCTGTGTTGCTGGTGTGCCTGTTCCTCCCCAGACTTAGCCATTTCTACTTCTTCTGAAACATAAAAGCATTGCAGTGGGTCTGGGAACTGAATGCCATGCCTGTGAGGCCACTGGCCCTCCACAGAGCTCCATCTGCTCCACCTGCTGTCCTTTTCCTGAGAAGTCATGAAGTCAAGTTACAGTCACACAAAGTGCATGTACCACATGAGGGCCTTCCAAGGAGATCAGCTGCCCTTACTTGGCATGAGCTATGGCCCTCAGCCATGGACTCCAGCTGGCAGATTTAAAGAAGGTCTCCTGCCTTCTCTTCCATCTCTTTCCCCATGCTGGAAGCCTTGGTTGGGAAAGAGTCAGAACCAGCATCAAGGTCTGGTCCTGGGGCAAGAACAGGGCCTTTTCTTGAGATAGCACAGATAAGGTAGCATAGTTCTTTGTGAAGCCCCTCTGCTGATGCAGAGCAAGCCTACTCCCAGGGACACATCCCATTGTCTAGGGGTGAGAACCTGCATTCATAAGTTCATCTGGTCTGAATACAAGAATTTGAAAAGGCTACAATGCAGCCTGTGTACACCCAGATACAGTAATACCTCAGTTCACAAATGCTTCTGTTTGCAAACAATTTGGTTCACACAAAAAAAGCATCTGGCAAAATTTCGCTTCTGTTCACAAACTGCACATCAAGTGACAAACATGACCAGAAACATGTTCCCCAAAATCATAGAACAGATTAAGTTCATAAGCTGAGGCACCACTGTATTGTCACAGGGAGCCCATGGGGACGATGATGATGAACCACAGACTTCAGAGGGCATCAGTAAGTCCTGAACCCTAGTCCCTTTCCATAAATGAGGCCTACAGGAAAGTGACAGACTTCGTTTCCTGGTCCCGCCTTCTTACTTCCTGTTTGTCATCAGATGTAGATGAGTGGCATGGGGGAGGTGCAGTACAGCACACTAAGGAGAGGCCTGGATCCATTCATTTGTTTTTTCATCTGTTCATCTCTGAACATGTGTGTGCTCCAGCAACATCCTTGGCACTGGTATCGGATACCAGTTCGTGGTGAACTATTTGTAAACCTCTACCAAGTCACCCTATAGCTGAGCCTTAGTTCCCTCCGAAGGTTGTTGGGAGGATTGAGAGACTAATGGGACACAGCACAGAGTGAGTCTGCCAGAAAGAATTCTCACCATCACATCTGCCTTTCAGATATTGTATTAGTCAACTTTCTTGTTACTGAGATAATACCCAACATCCATACTTGAAGGAGGGGAGGTTTGTTTGGCTCGGTATAAGTCCATGTTAGCTTGTTCCAGAAGAGCAATGTCATGGTGGAAAAGAGATGGAGCAAAGCAACGCAACTCTGTGCCAACTGCCACATCCCACCTCTTTTGATTTGCTGTCCAGATACATCTCCGTAAGCCATAGCTAAGCTCCAAACAAATAATAGCAAATCTACCAAATATAATTCATCATCCTGTGTACAAGAGAAAATACAAGAACCCCTTCCAGAAAGTCTCAGTAGTTCCAGCATTTTTCTAATGTTCAAGTCCAAGTCTAATGTGAGATTCAAGGCATAATTCATAGCTATGAATCTCTGTAAAAATAAAAAAAAAGAATTTAAAAAGTTACATAATCCCAGGGTACAATGGCACAGGGTAAACATTTCCATTCCAAAAGGGAAGAATAGGAGGATAGAAAAGAACTGGACCAAAGCAAGACCAAAAACCAGCAGGGCAAACATTAAATATGGTAGCTCTGTGTTCAGCATCCATGCCACATGGTGAGAAAATATGAGCTCCAAAAGGTGTGGTTGACCCCACCCCTATGACCTTACCACTTACAGTCCACAGCCCTCCCTCTTGGACAGGCTTCACTCATGACCTGTAGCTTTTCTCAGCTGATGTTCCGCATTCTGGCATATCTGGCTTCCTGGGGTCTTCACTATGCCTTTGGCTTCATTCCCACAGCTTCATGCACTGTTCTTTCAGGGCTCCTTGCTTGGCTTCCCAGGCCTTCCTTTGAAATTGGAGTAGAGCTTCCCTGACCCTACAACTCTTGCATTCTGCATGCCATAAAACTGGCACCACATGGATGAAGCCAAGTTCTGGTGTCAGAAGAAGCAGTAGCCAGGCCCCCTTGGACTAAAATAGAAATATTGACCTCTAAATGCCTGGGTGGCTAAGCATGGAGCAATGAATTCCAGGGAACCAGTTCCCTGGGAGGCCCTTTCTTTGTAGTCTTAAGCCTCCTATGGGTGGGGTCTTGCTGATTCCTGAAATGCCCTCATGGTATCTTCTTTTCCCTGTGCAAAGTACTCAGTTTCCATTTAATGGCACCAATCTCTTTATCAGTCAGACTTTCTTTGCCCCCAGTGAAAAGTTGGTATACATGATTCCCTCTAGGCTAAAATTTAAGGCTTTCAAATTTTTCTTTTCTGTCTTTCACCCCTGATTTTCACTATCAATCTGGCTAGAAGCAGCCAGCAGTGCCCATGCCACAGCCTATACATTAGGTCTTGAAATTTCCCCCTCCAGATCATTAAAGTACATTGCCCTTAATCTTGGTCTCCCACAAAGTTTCAGGACATGGGTAAAAGGTAAACAAAATATTTGCCACAGTGTAACACATATGACCTATAGTCCAGCTACCAATAGAGTCCTTGTTCCCACTTTAAACCTCCTGTGCCAGGTCTTTACTGTCTGCATTCCTATCAACATTCAGTCTTCTGAGCTCTGACCAGAATCCCCCATCAGGTTCTCTTTGCAGCATTCTAGGGCTTCTCTAGCTCACTTCTCTAAACCTTTGCAAACTTCTCCCACAAACCAGCTCTAAAGTCTCCTAAACTACATGATCGGGTATAGTCAGAACAACAGTCCCTCTCCTCTGGCACCAATTTTCTGCATTAGTCAGCTTTCTCATTGCTGAGACACAATACAACCTAAAGGAAGTGAGGTTTAATTGGCTCACAGTTTTGATCCATGATCAGCTGGCTTCAAGGGACAGACATGATGGCAGAAGGGTGTGGTGGAGCAAAACTGCTTATCAGTTCATGGCCACTGGGACACAGAGCAGGGAAAGAGTGCCAGAGAGGAAGGGGCCAGTCATAGGCTCTAAGACCATGCCCCCACAGCCCACCCAGAAGTGAGCCTCACCAACCCCCAGGGAGGATTCTAAAGCCAATCAAGGTGAGGCTCCACTCTAACCACCTCAGATGGGCTGGGGTCTGCAGAGCTGTGTGGCATGTGGTGTCTCAGGGCAGAAATAGCACCAGCATACCCACTCAGCTAACTGGGGTCCCCTCAAAGGGTTTCACTGGGGCTGCCTAGATGCAGCCCCTGTGTCCCAGAAAGACAGCATAGCCCATTGTTCAGAAGGCTTAGAGCAGTAAGGCACATACATTCTTCCCTACTGCAAAAGCCCTCTCAAAATTCTCCATGACTATGTTGAAGTCTGTTAAAATTGCCTAAAGGAATCTTTCTGAACCAGCTGTGCAGAACACTGGGTCTACAAGCAATTCTTAACTCACTGCTTTCTAGTATTTTAGCATTCATAGCACATTCATGGATCAGATAATGGATTCTGAAGCCATAGTATCTGGGTTCAGATCCTGACTTTGCTACTTACAAGCTGTGTGATGTTGGATTAATCACATAACCTCTGTGAGCCTAAATTCCCTCATCTATAAAGTAAACCCACCTTATCAAGTAGTTATGAGATTAAATGAGTTAATGCATGCAAACCTTTCAGTTCCCAGTACTTAGTAAAGCACTGGATGTGTTAACTATTGTTAGTCTTTCAGGAAGAATTTCCATTTAAATAAGAAATGCCTATAGAAATTGCCTGCGCAGAAATCTTTTAGCTCAAGAAAATTTCCCTGGGCTGCATATCCTGCTAAGTATTCTTGTGTTGTTTTTCTTCCATTGCTCAGTGCAACACAAATACCTTTGTCATCTTTTAAAAAATTCAATTCTCTGGCTTGGTGCTTGAGCGAGATGAGCAAAGGATGATGCAACACGTGCATCCTGTATCTTCTTAGACAAGCTTCTTCCCAGGGAATCAGATAGGCACGAGTGACATTCAGAGCACAGCTGGCATTTTTACATTTCCCAGAGGAATGGGTCCTAATGCACTGTTGCCTTCTAAATGTCCTGATAGGCTTCAGTCTGTGAGGGTCACAGCTTTCAGCTCCTATAGCCATGGTTGTAGCCATATACTTTGGCCTCAATGCATGTGCACACTTAGAGAATACATTCTCCCCCAAGACAGCAGTCCCTCAGGTGTATACTAGGCCTCCCAGCAAGGCTGACAAGAGGTACGCCTGGCCCTTGGAATTCTGTGTGCTATCAGGGGCTTCCTTTGACCTTCGTCATCATCCAGCACTGTTCCGCAAGGTCAGAGTAGCTCCATCCTCTGTGCTCCCATAGCCCACCGAGTGGAGTTTGTTCTGAAGGTCTGTGTCATCAGCCAGGCATGTGCTCTTAAAAGAAAAGGGGACTTTTATGCCTGCATCTGCAGGTACAACAGAAGACACAGTTGCAAGGACAGGTAGATGCATCTCTCCTTAGCAATGGTCAGTCATCTTGATGCTTGTATCCCTGTTATCTCTGTGGAAAGTTACAGCAGAAAAACAGAAAAGTCCACTTTTTCTGCTTCAAAAACCAATTCTAGTTCTTTCTGTCTTGCCCCAGGGGCCGTGGAGGAGTCCTTTCAGCTCTCTGGGCCTCAGTTTCTCCTCTGTGAGTTAAGACTGCTCCATACTCAGCAAAGTACTTCAAAGATCCTGGCCGAGCCCCCAGATATAGAGAGAGGGGCTGGTGGTTCTGGGCCATACACGTGTTTCTGCTATCTCCACCTGCTGCCCTTTGCTACTGATGTTCTCAAACTTCCCCACTGTGTACAGCAGGCCTGCAAGAAACTGATGAAAATGTACAGGCCCTGCCCAAGTCAGCTCAACTTGTCCTTGAGGGACTTGGCCAAACTAGGCAGAGGCAGCGGGTGTCTCTTGTCCTAGTTGCTCAGGCCTGGAGCTCACTCCCCACATTCTGTGTTCCCCTCCTTTCCTCCCTCTCTTGTTCTCTCTCTCTTTCTCCCCATCCTTTTCCACTAGTCTCTCTCCATCCACTCCCCACATGTTCCTTCTAGTGTGAAGAGCCTGCTCCCTGGGAATACCTGAGTCCAGGGCTGGTCCAGTGTGCACTCCACACTGGCATCATCTTGCTCTCTGTCCATTGTTTGCAGCCTGCTCAGCCCCTCTGCTGTGCATGCCCAGCCCCTTGATGGATTTGATCTGAAAGGGCACCCACAGACTCCCACATCAAGTGCCCTGGAGTGGTGCTGAGATGACAGGTGTGATGTTTTCCCAGGGACATTGAACTGGGAAAAGCACCATCTCCTGTCGTAATGGAGCTAATGGTGTTCCGCTCAGGACAGCTGCACTTACATCTGGTGCGAAGCCACTGTTATTTAAACTTTATGATGCAAGAGGATGCCAGCCCGTCCACTTGCAGCATATAAATGATGTAGATTGCTCCTGCACTGTTTTTAACCCTGATTCTCCTGAATTATGAAAGATGGACAAGGCTGGCGATGGTTCTCGGGGCTCTCCTGGGCCCTGTGGGCCGTGAGTGCTCTCTGCACAGATGGCTGAAAGGAAGTGGCAGCCGGAGCCCACAGTTTGCCCCAGTCACTAAGTCTCAGGCCTGGCTGAGCTCTGAGCTCTTGAGGAGCCACCACTCTGAGCTCCCAGGTTCACCCTTGGATGACCTCCTTCTACCTTCTCTTGGGAATATCCAGGCTGTGGGTCATAAAGTGGGTGAATCCCACAGCTTGTCTATGTGCGAAAGGTTTTCTGGTAGAAATCAGTGTGATGGTTATAGGTTTGCATCCTGGATTTTTTCCCGCTATAGCACAGAAAGAGAGGGAAGGCTGGCATTTGTGTTTGGTGAAAGAAGTGGATGGAGCTCTTAGCAGGAAGAATTCTTCTTTCAAAGGCAGCTGATAAGTAGGTGTTCCAAAGCCACTTAAATCATAGCTGCCAAACACAGAAGCACTTTCACATAGTTGAGTCAAACTTGACCTAAACCCAGGAGAAGGAGCCTGGATTGTAACTTCAGCTGGAACAAGTGACCACGGCATGTCCCTAGGAAAGGACTGGTGGAACCCCAAGGGCAGGGTGCTGAGGCCAATTGCTATGGATTCCTTTTACTGAGGATGAAGTCCAGCTTGCCCTCCATTTCATTTTCTTTGAATTTCCTGCAGTTGCCAATACTTAAAACAGCTGCAGGAAAAGTGAATTTTGCAGTGATGTGGGAGGAGGGGGCAGAAAGAGAGGCCCAGTGGGAAAGTGGGCCCTCTGAGAAAGACCGGAAGGGCTGTTGCTGTAGAGCTTGAGAGGCTGAATGAGGTTGTTTGCACTCCGGACCTCCCCCTGGGGTGAGCTTAGAGAAGCTCTCTCTGTAACTTTGTCCTCTGAGGTACTTGAGACCTGTCTCCTTTTTTTTCTCATTCATTTGTTTGTTTTGTGGTACGGGACTGAACTCACAACCTTGCATTTGCCATGCACGCACTTATGCCACTGAGCTATTTCCCCAGCTGTCCTCTGAGATGCTTTTCCCGGTTTTCCTTGGGCAGAGATCGCTCCTCGCTGCTTTCCTGGGTCACAGCCCTGGCTCTAGTCCCCTGCCCCACCCCTAGTCCACTCTTTGGGCCTTTAAGGAGCACACGTGTCCAGCCTGTTCGGCAGTGGTCACACTTAGCTTCGCCAACTCTACAGCCCCGAATGTTGCATTAGCCTCTTTTCCAGGTCTCCAAAGGGATCTGTGATTCCAGGGAACCCCACATGCTGGTCAAGTTTCTCCCAAATAAAACCCCAGGCCCAGTGACCTTAAGAGACGCCCAGGGCCATCCAAGTGCCCATAATGCTTCAGGCAAGGCTGACCCCTGCGAAGGCACTGAGGCTGGGCGAGCAGCGAAGGCACAGCCCCTATTGCACTGGCTGGGCCTGCTTAAGGCGGGATGGGTGGAGCTGTGCATGTGCTCGAGACTGGACAGCAGGCCAAGGGGCTGGCAGAGGGATGTTTCAGGGATGTTCCCCCTTCTCTTCCAGGGCCTGTCTATATGCCTAAAGGCCCCTAAAATGGAAGCGCTACTTGTGAGGGGAAACCTGCTACCCCACTGTCAGAATTACTTCCCCACCCATTAAACATTGGGGTGTGAATTAGTGGATTACCTGAAACACTGGTGACAGCTCATTTTAAAAAGAGCCTTGGGTCTGGTAATCTGAATTTAAATTTTCTTATCAAGGGACCAAACATCATTGTGCCAGGAGCACCTGGGAAGGTCGTGCACAGGACAGGACATTCAGAGCCCCCAGCCACCCTGTGTGACTCGGAACTGCCGGCACCCCATCACTCTTCTGTCTCTAAAGCAGGAGTGCTGACATGCTCCCCGCAGCGTTGTCCTGAAGAAACTGACAGAGCTCAGGGCAGCATGGACAGCTGCGAGCACCCCATGCTCCCTAGCTGGTGTTTGCTGTCCTAGCCCTTCGCTCTGTGAGGAGGCACTGAGCACAGATGCACTGACAAGCCAGGAGGGGCACGTGGGGCCGGGGGCAGGCGGCGGCAGCCCTGCTGTGCGCTCGGGATTGTGGCACTGGCAGTGGGGCCCTGGATGGGTGCTGGGCTCCAGGCGCCCCTGGGTCACTAAGGAAGGTGGTCGGGCCCGCGGAAGGCAGATGATGTAGAGAAAAGGCTGGAAGCCATGGCTTTGCCAACAGAGTCAGCAGAAGCCTTTCAGAGGGGCAGCTCCAGGGAGGGAAACGGCATATGGCTTCAGCAGGGGCAGACGAGTGCAGTGCTGCCTTCTGACTACTTTATGAGCGCTGTTTCCTGGTGGCACTTAATTCCAAGTGTCTTCTCGCATCTCCAGTGTGAGCAACTGATTAAACACAGCCACTTCCATGCTAATATGTGAAACACGATGTACTCACACATGCAACAAAGGGTAGAAATAACAGTTTCCTCGTTGAAGTTATTTCAGATAAAAATCTTGCCATCTGCTCCAAGAAAGAAAGAAAGAAAGAAAAGCCCTGATGAAAAATTAGGGAAATTTCCAGTACCGTGGTGAGATTATGTAGCTCACACTGAAATGATGTTTTAAAAATAATAATCCTGCCTACATGGCTGCTCCTGGTGCACTTCAGCGAATTTGAATTGTAGGAATCTGTCTCCGGATGTGACCAAGCATATTGTTCTGTCCCTCCTGCCAGCCAGGGTAGCTCGTCAGGCATGGGGTTTGGACATCTGTGGACATGCACTGTATACTTCTTTCACATATCAGAAAAAAGATCTGCCTTCAGAAAAGGCAGAATTGCAGAGTGGTCTTAAAGGGCAGACTTGTGGGCCCCACGCCAGGGCCAGAACTCTGGCCATGTAGGGCCTTGGCCAAGTGACATCCCCGCTCTGCACCTGTTTCCTGAACTGTAACCCTGGCTGATAATGATGTGACCTCACACACAAGGCCGCACACTGCATCACACATGTCAGCTGTCACATCTGCCACCAACCGGAGGTGACAACCCCTGAGTGACTCCAGGGAACGGACAGAGGAGCCCTGCCTGAACAGTGTCCCAGGGTCCCGACAACTTGAAAGGAAACAGTGCTTCCCCAGGAGCCCCCTTTTCTCCCCAGCCTCTATATATTACTCTCTTGCTGATGTCTCCTGCTGCCCTCAACCTGCTCCACAGCTGTTCTGAGCGGTCTGAGTGCTGGAGGCTAAGGTGGGGGAGGATATGGGATGTGCTGAGCTACACAGCTAGTGAGGATGGGTCCCGTCCCAGACAGGGACGTGTCTGTCAGGAGCCTCAAATGGAGACTTCCTGGAAGGCTGTCTGGACAGCACCGCACTGTGGGAAGGAGTCTGCCCAGAGAGAACCTGCTCCAGGATTCCCTGCTGCCAAAGGAGACACCGGGGCTAGGGACATATCAGCTCAGAGAGGCAGGTCCAAGTGTCAGCATGTTTGGGGGCAGAAGCGAGCCGCAGGGTGTGGAATGGGCAGCCGTCAGACACTGCCTGTGGGCTCAGGGCTTGATGGGTCCTTTGAGCAGCCCCTGAAGAGAAATGGGTAGGAGTCCTGACGAATCTCCTCAGGAGAAATGAAGGTCATGACTGTTAACATTTTTATACCTTACAGTCAGTCACTCAGGGAAATCACCAGCCCTTGAGTTTATAAACCACCTATAAACTTGTAGCATCCATTAAAAAGAACTGCTGGGGGGACACATGGTTTGCCTAGAACAGTACCCAGCCTGCCATCTGCTCCCACATGTAAATTATCTATGTTTTATAACCTTTCCTAGAAGTTGTTTAAAGACGATTGTCTTTTTCTCCTTCTTTAAAATTCAAGTATAAATTCAAAGCTCAACTCAATAATCCCCAATAATTTCCTTCTGCTTATTTCCTTCTGTTTATTATATATTGCTGCAGCTCTGATGGGCGGACACGCAGACCTGGGAGGCCCTGGAGGACGTACTCCTGGGGAAAAGGGTCCCTCGCTGATGCCCATTGAGTGTGGCACACACTCACACACCCATCCCGACCTGCACCCAGAGGATCAGGCTGCTATCAGCCGGTATCTTAGAGGCCCCCAGGTCAGCCCAGCTGGCCACTAGGAGTGCACTTTGCCCCTCAAGGTTTCCTAGGAGACCCTGGATACAGGGACCCGGCTGAGACAGTACACTCAGGACTGCAGCCAGCCATCAATCAGGGTAGCAAGGGTGATGGGTAGCACCAGACCAACAGGGGACCCAGTTGAGGCCAGACCTATGTCCACAGCCAGCGCTGCATGGGGCAGTGATCTGAAGGTACACTCCTGGCAGCTGCCCCTCGCTTCTCTGAGTTTTAAAGGTAGGCAGTGTCTTCCGTGTCAGAAGAAAGCAGACCGGCTCCTTCGCTTCAGTGTGATGACACTGGAAAGGGTCTGGGGGCTGGGTGCTCCGCCCTCCCCTCTGAGAGGGCTGTGTGTTGGTGTTGGGCCTGTGTTTTCTCGTATGGCATCCAGGCCCAGCTTGGAGGCCACTGCCTCTCCCTGTCTGTGGCTATGCCCTGAGCTCGGGGGCAATAGTTGGGGGCTATGGGGGTTGAACATGACAGAGGCAATCAGGCATCTTGCCCCTTCCCTGGGCCTCAAAAACAGAAGCAGGAAGGTGGTGCTGTGAGCTCCGAGGAGCAGGCGAGGGGCCCCTCACCTCACACACTTTCACCCCAATTCCTCGCTCCACAAGGCCAACAACTAACAAGGACCGTGAGTTGCAGAGAGCTCGTCACTCTGAGGACAAGCCCACCCAGTGTCCCCCGGAAGCCTCTGCCCAGCCCCTGAGGGCCCGCGGACTGCATGGGAGCAAGAGAGGGAGCCCGGATGTAGAGCTGCTGCTGCAACCCGCAGCTGTCCAGGGCCTGGGCAGGATAGCGGTAGAGGGGAAACATGGTCCTTGCAAGAGGGAGGAAAGGAAAGGGCAGAGCATAGAACTTTTGTGATTGCCCTGCAGGGAACAGGAAGTGAACTGAGGCCAAGCATAATGTGCGTGTGGAGCAGAGGTCCAGTGTCATCCAGCAGGCACAGCTGCTGGGTGCCCGAGCCCCTGGGCCACCCTTGGCTGGTTGCGATCCCTGGAGAAGCTGCTGGGCCAGCTCTGTTCATCACATCTCACCACTCTGGACAGCCGAGTAGGCTTAGCCTCCCGTGGAGCTGCAGAAGAGAAGGCACCTACCTATCTGTCTGTCCCTTCTTCCTTCCTTTCAGTTGTTTGGTCATTTAACAAACATGCACCAAGTACCTGCCATGAGCCAAGCACTGAAGAAGCTGGGGGCAGCTGTCACAGCCCAGGCCTGGCTCCCCCTGCTCCCGCGTGTTCTGTTCCGATGGTGAGCAGCAGCTACAGCCCAGGCCAGATGCCTAGGAGGATCAGAGGAGATGCTGTAGGCAACTCTCCCCAGTGGAGGTTGGGTAAAGTCTCAGAAGAAGAGAGGTCCACAGTGAAAGCCAGTTGGGTCTAACGCAAGAGGATCCCGGGAAATATTTTGAACAGAGAAAATGGAGTGTGTAAAAGTCTAGGCCAGACAAGGCCTGGTACGCCCTGGGGTGGGGATGGGGGCGCTGCAGGTAACAAAGTTGAGTTGGAATTTGGTTCAAGGAGAGAGATGGACGTGGGACCTCCTAGACGCCAGAGGGCCCCCGTGTACAGTAATTGGCCTCCCAGTGACCAGCTCAGTCTCTGCCCCACCCCTGAGAACATCAGGCTGAGCCCACAGAGGGCTGGTCTAGATTTTTTAATTAAAAGAGTCTGAGAACCACCTACCCACCCCAGGCACAGCCGTGCCCAGGCCAGAGATTATCTGGAAACTCACTGTGTTTGGGAGAAGCCTAATGTTCCCCCATCTGGCAGAAGGAGTCTGAAGGTTACCATCTGCACTGGCTTTGAGGAGCAGACACACTGGCAGAAGGGGCCAGGGAACCCCCAACATGCGTTGCCTCAACACCAGAAAGTGTGAGGACTCAGCTCCAGTTTGGAAGTTCAGAACATTTGGGTTTTTCCTTTCCCAGATGGGAATCCTTAAATGTTGCAGTTTCTTCTTCAAGGCAAATTGGAAGAACTGAGTTCCCCTTATCACTCTTTTGCACCTGGAAAAATCTCAGATAGGGACAATTAGATATTTTTGGACTTCCAGTGCATTTAAATTCCACATTGAGACTCCACTACCCATGTTTGATTTTTAATTAGAATGTCACACTCACCTGACGAACATATGGTATTGTGCAGAAGACATTCTACGGAGGAGTCTGAGGATGGGTAGGGAGGACAGCGGTCCACGTGGAACCAGGATGATATTTTTGCAGGTATATTTGGAGCATAGAGTTTTCTGATAAACTGGATCTGGGAAGTTATGCATTAGACACCAACAGATTTGATTTAATATGCTTTGTTCGCATTTAATAAGATAAGAGTACCTGTCGTTGCTTTGAAGTAGATGTGCACAAAGTTTTACACTGCAAAGAAAAGTGAAACAGAAAGTATATGGAGTGTGATGGGGTTGGGTCAGCTGATAACGCTGTCTTACCCAGGGAGCGGTTGTTGTCCTGCTGACTTTGAAAGCCAGATTGGGCTTCTCTGATTGAAGAGAAGTGAGCACATGGCACTCGCAGGTCTTGTGATATTGAGGGGTTCATAGCACACATGCCTCTGTATTTTTTTCCTTCCCATTTCTGCCAAAGTTCAAGATGATGTATCGCTCTGTGGGAGTTTTTAAAAAAATAAATAAAAGAGTGAAGGAAGAATGACCATGCTGTATTGTATTGGCTTTGTTGGATGTGTTTTTATTGACTCTGGTCAGAAACAGATGAGGATTTTTTTCTTTAATCTTGATGAATAGAAGTAGATAAAAAAAAATCAACATCACATCTCAAGAAAAGATGCAGAAGAAGAGATTCAATAAAAATGGATCTGAGTCCATGCAAGCATAGATCTATTTAGCGTCTTTCATTCTAATGACTTAATGGCCAGGTCTCACAACTATACAATTAGCAGCAAAAGGGAAATTATTGGGAGCTGAAAGGGAGGCCTGTGTCATCGATCTGCAGTCTTGTTACACTTGTGTCTTCTCATAGCCAGAGAGAAAGATGGCTGGGGTCTCGGGAGCCACATTACTCCATGCATCGACAGGTGACTGTCCTTAGCCAATTCACCATCAGAAGGTCATTGCTACCTCAGACTGTCAGGTGAGACATTGCAGGGAGATACGATGCCACCTGGCCCTGTGGGTGGCATCACATCTAGAGCACTTATTGGCAGCTCACACCCAGGGAATGAGGAGCCAGAGGAGCGGCAGATCCCCGTCCCTGCCAGCCCAGCTCTCACCATCACAGACAGGGTACTAGAAACTCAGTAGTGACTGGCAGCACATGCCCACTCAGACATGAGGGCTCTACCCATGAGCATCCGCCCACCTCAGCCTCTTCCAGCTTGGACTGAAATCCCCGCAGGACAGAGGCTGGGCTGCCCCAGGAGAGAGCAGCTTGCTGTGTGATGCTGGTATGTGTGGCTCAGAGTTGGGCATCCCCGCTGTGCTGGAGCGTCCCTGCAGGAGGGTAGGAGGCAGCCAGCTCTGGCGGCCCCATCACAGTGGGACTTGGGCTATCCGGGTTCTCTGGTCCTCAGCTTGCCACCACCATCTCTTCAACCTTCTAGCCCTGTCTCACTCTGGGGTCATCATATCTTCACTAAACACATCTCAGCCACTCCAGCCGGGGCGAGCAGCAGCCCACCCTCAGCCCCGTCTCATTGTTCCCTACACACTGAAGGCATCAGTTGCAACTCTGCACCCTTCATCAGAAGCGTCAGGAAGCTAATGTCCCCAGGAGCCACCTTTAACCAGCGATGACTTAGTAGATGGCTATGTACCAGCTGGGCGGGTACTTTTTCAGATATAGGAGCTGAGTTCCACCTCCGTCTCTCAGAGGTGTGTGCCCAGTGCATTTGAGTCCATTACCTACGTCAATCAGAAGGCCCTCCTGTTGGAGTCTTCCTCTCCCTGTCACATTTCCCCCATCCACCTACCAGTGCTTCCTGGGATCTCCTCCTAATATACTCTTTGCACTCAGATCCCACTGAAGGTCTCATTCTGGTGGATCCACTTATTCTGGGGACAACCCAAGACAAACCTCATGCCTGCAGGCCCCAACACCAGGAGTGTTTTCTTCTTTTTCTCTCCATCTTCAGAATAGGACTGACCTTGTCCTGGAGACAAGAGACCAAGGCCATCAGGGAGTGGACAGTTGCATCATAGCCTCTGGGACACATAGCTCCTCTGAGTGTTCAATGGTGAAATGGCAGGTGAGGGCCAGGGTCTGCTTCTGGCTTTCATGTCATCGCTAAGCCTCCATGCTGCATGTGGGCTGGGCCCATTGCAAACTCCACTTCATCTCCTCCCTCTTCTCAGGCTGCTCAGAGCTTGTGCTCTGCCAGTGGCATGAGCCAGGCCACTGCCCTGCTGGTGAGCCTCCATGGAGGTGGCCCAGCCCCTTGGAGACCTGTTAGCCCTTCCATCCTGGGGATGCACGAGAGCTAAGGCCAGCACTGATTGTTTCCTACACAAAACTGATGTCTTGGGTGGAGCCTGATATCGCCATGAATAGCTTTGTCAGTCACCCAGACAGAAGAGCTCAGTGTAACACCAGGTCGCTTTGGGTTGATTGTTCAGGACTCTGCTGGGGCCCATGGGATAGCAGCTCATAGACGATGACTCTCTCCAGGAGAAAGTGCTTTGTAGTCCACATCCCTTCTGGATGTGGGTGAGGTAAGACATCCAGAAGCACCCTGATTGCCCACAAAACATACAGATCCCGTGGCCCTATGATGCCTCTCCCTTGTCAGCACCCAGTATGTGGGTGGCTGTGCCCCGGGGGTCCAGCACTGTTTTCCTGTACCTGCTCCCAGCTAGACTTGCCATTTTTCTTGGTCAGGGCTGTGCTGCAGGACTGGCCTCTTTCCCTTGTTCTTTTCCCTCAGTGTGTACCCCTGAGGGGTAAGGGCTCTGCTCACCAAGGTTCATAGTGTGACTACCAGTCTTCCCTATTAGAGCCAATAGATCAACACCTGACTCCTCCCAGGGGATCTGTGCCTGAATGAAGTCAAGCCCTATAGCTGAGGGGGTGAATTCCTAAGACAGGGATTTCTAGTGTTCTTGGTGCAGGCTTGGGGGTGAGTGGAGATGGGCTAAGGCCACAAAATCCCTCACACCTTTCCCCTCGGCACAGCCGAATCTGCTGATGTGCATCTCCAGGCCTGGCAGACCATCGGCACAGGCCATCTTTGGACAGCGACTCCTCTGGTGCTGTCACGGATGCTGGTTCGAGGCTTGGAGCACCTCTTCCTCCAAGAAGGAAGGAGAGTGCAGCCCCCAGAGGAATGGGAGGGTCCCCAGGGACCCCTGGACGTAACACGTAAATATCCCTGGTGCCGGAAAGACGAAGACAAGGTGTTCTCTTTCACATCTCTAGCAACCTAATAATCCCGAGCCATTCATTTTTATTGATGTAAGGGACAGTTCAGCTCCAACCTGGTGGCAAGAGGATGAACGCTGTCGCATGGGGCATTCGTTTCTCTCACCCAGCGGCCTGGAGTAGCTTTTGAAGTGCTATCAAATAGAAATGCATATTCCCGAGGAGTAACCAAATATGGGCACGTCTGGGCCTGGTCGTGTGAAAAGGCTTCTATAGAGAAGGTTTTATTTAAATGCAATAGGTAATAGATTGAAAGGGCTCATATAATTGTAGGAAAATTAAGAGATACTCCTAGACATTCTTGCTGTACTCCAGTCATTCCTCTGAGCTCCCACTGGTCCAAAGCTCCTGGACATGAGCAAGGGCTGGGAGAGGAGGCCTATTAATAGCTTTGCGCTGGTCCCAGGCCACAGGAGAGGGTACTGTGTCATGTCTCTGTGCAAGTGCCCTTCTGGGCAGTGTCACTGATGAGTGGAGGAAGAAAGACTCTGTCATCACAGGTACACAGTTTACTGTCTCCACTGACTCCTGCCGAAGTGGGCAGGAGAAATAAAAGTGTGAGATTCCATCCAAGCTCATCCTGACCCTTCTACATGTGATGCAGATTCTTTCCCCCAAAGCCCCATTCTTAGCCTGTGGCCCAAATGCATTCTTCATTCCTCTTCCTCCTGGAACCCTCCCCAAAGGTGAAACTAACTAGATGGGTGCTACTCACTCTCTAATTCTAACGTATTTCATTTGCATGTGGGTTTTCCTCATTAAAATGTCATCTCCACAAGATGTGAGCCCCTTTGTCACTGTGATCGGGATGCCAGATCTGCAATTCAGCCTTCACTGAGTCTTAGTCAAACTCCCACCACGTTCCTCACTCATCCCACGCCTGTGATCTATGAATGTAGAGGTCCTATGGTTTCCACAGCACCAAACTTCCCACCACTTGTGTCTATTCTCTGCAACATCACAGTGACCCATGCATGTGTCCCTCAGTAGAAATGCTTTTCTGCTAGCAAGCTCTAACATAATTCCTTCCATCAAAACAATGTGTTCTCCTTCTGATCAATTCTGCCCACTCCATACTCCCATCCTGGAACACATTTTGAAATACACACACACACACACACACACACACACGCACGCACGCACACGCACACATTCTGTTAGCATTCTATAAGAAAACTCAAATCAATTCACGATTTCTTGTCCATAGGCACTGCATGCCAGAAGATAATGCATCAGTAGGTAGAGCATTTTCAGGACAAAAGGTTATAATCTAAGAGTCTTGTGCTCTGTCTAGATGCTGTTCATGTGTGAAAGCAAAAGAAAGCTACTCTGAGATGTGCAGGAGTTCGGGTGTAGACATTTTTCTTACTTGGAAAATAATGTGCCTTAAGTCAAACTCCACCCATTGATAAATGAATTAAAGTAAATAATTTAGGAAGAGAAGTTGTGTCATAAACATAGATTAGATTCAAAAACCAGTCAATTATGTAATTAAGCATATATAGTCACAGTTATATATAATAATTCAGTAACTATAAATTCTAAACTGGAAGGAAGGAAAGGAAGAAACTGGTTCACGGAGCTGAAGATAAAAAAATAATTAAAAAAGGAAAAAGACAAAGCAAGGAAACACTAATCACTGAAACAATGAAAAATGTAAAGCAAAGAAAGTTTAAATATTCCAAATGTAGAGGTGAAGGCTTTCAAATTGACTCAAAGTAATACAACCTAACTATATACTGTTTGCATTGTGTTCGCTATTAAATATCCTTTCCTCAAATTCCAGTGTCGAAGATTAAGCTTTAGTGATCCTCTCTCCTGATTCTATATTCTCATCTTAAGCCGCTTCAACCATGCCCAGAGTTTCAAGTACTTCCCGAGCCCCGCGATGCTCACATGTATAGCTCCTGCCTAGACCTCTGCTCTATTTTCCAGGCCCATTTGTCCAACTGCCCACTTGGCCACTGCAACTGGAGCGCCTCACAGGCGACTTAAACTCAAAATGCCAAATCCGAACTCCTGGTTTTTCCTGTCACCAGCCTTCCTTCCTTGGAAAACCGCAGCACTGTTCCTCCACCTGCACTTACCTCAGCGAGCGATCCCACCACCCATCTATCCGCACAAGCCAAGGTCCAGGGGCCACTTTTGTCAGCTCTTTCTTCTGAGCATCCTCGTCTAATCTATCCCTAAGCCCACTTGGCTGCGTGTCCTATGTTCCTCAAATCCGTCTTCTTTTCCCCATCTCCCACACCCATTCCAATTCAAGGCACAGTTATTTCTCACCCAGGCTCGTAACCTCGTAATTTCCTAACCAGTCAGTCTCCCTGTATTCTTTCTTGCTCCCCCGGAATCTACATTCCACCCAGATACCAGAGTGATTTCTTTCCAGAATGCAGTTGATGATAACCTCTACTGGAGGTGAACAAGAAATGTTTAGTAACTGGCTCTCCAGGGAGAGCACTATAGCTCTCCTTATAGCACTTGTCAACTTCCATGGTGCAAATTCAATCAGGTGATTTCAATTGACCAGGTCAGTGACGTCGCAGATGCAGAGGTGGAAGAGCTGTGCTACTTTCACGAGCAGCCATCTCCAACCTACCACTATCCGCAAATCCCCCACTGAAAATTTAGTTACTGCTTATTCCTCCTAAAACCAAGCCCCAAATCCTCGGCAGGACCTAAAAATTGCTGCATGGTGCAACTCCCATCAAAGTTTCCAGCCTCGACTCATACCCTGGTCTCACTGTTCCCTGTCCCTAGCCCCACCAGCTGGCAGCAAGCTCCTGCCTGGCCTGGGTCATCCTCCATCTGCCTGCTCCCTTGGCTCCCCTATCCCCAGTCTAGTTAGCAAACACATCCTTCAAAACTGAGCCCAAAAGTCCCTTCCTTAGGGAAATCTTTCCTCAGCATTTCACCAAAGTAAAAGAAGTCAGCCCAGTGTCAATTTTTATAGCACTCATAATGCCATGTAACGTAAAACATATACCACCATCGTAATTGTACATATATTTATGAAATTATTGATGAATGTCTTTGTTTCATGCATCACTTTAATTTCTATGAGGGTAGGCACCATATTTGTTTTATGAGCACCACTGTAATCCCTAGTGCCTAACACTTGGCATTGTACAAAGGGCTCGATAAATTTTTGATGAATCAGAGAATGAAAAGATATATGCTTAAAGCCAAATGGCCCAGGGAGGTTAAAAGAAAAAGAATACAGAGATCTATTAGTAAAAAATACAAAAGAGAAAGCAAGGTAACAATTTTAGAGACAAAGTAGAATTCAAGGTAAAAACATTAAATGGGAAAAAGGTCATTTTATAGTGATAAAATCCATGAAGTCAGTACAGTGGTCATGGAGCTTTATGTACTGAATAACACAACATCAACCATCACTGTTTGGAATAGAAGGAAAAATAAAAGCAAAACTGTAGTGTGAGGATTTAACATACCAATAGAACTGAACTAAAAAGCCAGAAACAAACTTTAGAATGCATAATGCTAACTTTCTCCCTAAAATGTGAGGAAGGGGTAGATTAACTTCTATTTTGTCTTTTTGAGACAAGGTCTCACTTTGCAGTTCTGGCTGGCCTTGAGCTCACTTTATAGCCCAGGCTGGTCTCGAACTTGCATCGATCCTCCTGCCTCAGCCTCCCAAATGCTGGGATTACAGGTGTGTGCCACAACACCCAACATAGATCAAGTGATCCTGGGATAAAAGATGAGATCCCTCCATATAGCAAACGGTTACAATAGCACTTATGAAGTTCTTGTGCCAAAACACTCATAGGACATCAATAACCACAACAGGGAAAGGGTCCTAAAGTGAGACAAATCAAGGAAACACTACAAAAAAGTTAAACAGATGTCTTTATTGGAGGACTTTAAAATTTGGGGTTGTTACTGTGTGCTACACAGCTCCAGGAGGGAACTATGGTACACACTGTTCTCTGGACTATGGGGCCGGAGAATATCTCATGAGACTTGTTTCACATTCTGCATAAGTAATGGGAAATGGTGACTTCAAAGGTTAAATACATAAACTCATTAAAATACTCAAAGGAATGAATAGGTGTTTGGGGACTTTTGTCCAAATGAGGCTCTTCTAATCCAAACAAAAAAGGAAGATGTAAGTGGGAGAATAGTTGATCTATTTGGAAAGACAAAATCTTTTAATTTCTTAGTATTGTAAGACAAATGAAAAACTGGGGGGAAATGGTGGGAGTTAGGGAAGTCTTTACTATATCAACAGCTCTTAGCAATCAGTAAAAAATGGCCACCCAGAGAGAAAGTTCGCGGAGAGTGGGAACAAAGTGCACGCATGCACACGCTCACATCTATCCGCATTGTACATAATCGTTAGCTATTGGGAAGATGCCAAACCTCCCTAGTACTCAGAAGCAGGTGACTCAACCCTGTAGCATAATATAGTTCTTGGCTGTGGGATTGGCAATTTTTAATGATAAACCTTGGTTTTAACAAAGCCAGAATGAGACAGGATCACTCAAATGCAGTCAGTGAGAGTACGAAATGGTACGAACTCTGTAGCCAGTCATTTGGCAATACCTATTTATCAAATCTCTTTTTAAAAAATGCTTTTGATTCAGTAATTCCACTTAAGGCAATTTATTGCAAGGCAACAAAAAATCAGAGATTGCCTAAAGATTTATGTGCATGAATGTTTATGGTAGCCTTGTTTATAATAGCAGAGGTATTGGAAGAAGCCCAAATGTCAAGCAGTGATTGGTTAAAGAAATTATGATAGGCTCTACCCGATGAGATATTATTTGGCCATTAAAAAATATGACTTGTGGAAATAGTCACAAAAAAAATGTTAACTTTAAAAGCATGATGTAAAACTACTTCCAGATTCCAATTTTGTAAAAAGAAAAATACATATGTATGTTTATGTAACTAGAAAAGACTAGGACGAAATATACCCAAATGCTGAGTTATTCTCTGAAAACACACTCCATTTATTTTCTCACCATCCCCCACAGCTCTGCATCTAATCCATCAACCAAGTCTTATCAACACTACTTCCGAAACATACTCTGCATCTTGTCTATTTCTCTCCATCCCAAGTTCACTGCCCTAGTCACAGCCACTACCATCTTTCATCTTGACAAACATAAAAGCAGCTCATTGGTCTCCCTCCCTCCTCTTTTGCCCTATTATGGTCCAATCTCCATGCGATAGCCAGAGTAATCCATTTTCAATGGAAATCAGATTACATTGCCTCCTGCTTAAAACCTTCCAGCATTTTTCCATCACACCTCAAATAAAACCCCGAGCTGTTCTCTTTCCTAGGCATGAAGCCCCTGGAATTCGCACCACACTACCTGTTTGATCTTCGTGTCTCCCACCACCCTCCCCTCCCCTCTGGAGCTTCAGCCTTTCTCCCTCACACAAGCACTGTAGCCTCTGTTGGGAACACTTCTGCTCTATACAAAGTCAACTCTTGTCCCACCACACTTCATGTGTCTCCTCCTCCAAGCAACCTCCTGATCACCAAAATTATCAGTGGATCTTGATTCTCTACTAACCTACTGCTCCTAACCATCTGATTTTTTCTTCTGTGTTGATTTCTTTGTGTATTATCTAAGCTTCCCCACTGGAATATACAAGCTACCCCAGCCTGTTGTGTTCAGTGAGGATTCTGCCTTTGACTTAGCTGGCAATAAACACTTGCTGAATGAATGAATCGAAAAATGTAGAAAAGGAAATCATGACAGGAAACATGACCAACAGTCTTCAAAAAATCAAAGACAGTACTCTGCTAAATCTCCAGGCCCGAAGGGTGCCCTTCCCTTACAAGGGTGTCCCAATGCCACTGAGCAGGTAATCCCTCCCCTGTCTGGCCTACCAGACCAGAAAATGACATTAATGTGGACAGGCAGGTGGAATGGATTGGCTCGGTGTCCCCTGTTTCAGAAACAAATAGGACTATTAAGCTTATGCAGGTCTCTGGGGAACTCATCTAGGTTTTGGTGAATTCCAATGAGCTCCAGTGTTAAGCAGGCAAGATTTCAGCTCTGGCTTTTAGCTCACTGAGAGATAAAGACTTAGATTTTCCTTGCATTACAAAACCTGGAATTTCTCCTTCCCCTGTGACAGCCCGAGGATTCAAGGGCAGAGAGCGTAGTGGAGCCAGATGCTTTTTAATGAGATGGAATCCAAGAGTCAGTCTCCATTCCCTCTATAAATGTAAACTATCTGGGCCAGGGCCACACACAGCACAAAAGCATCTGAGAATGGCCAGAGTTAGTGGTTGTTGTTTTGGCTGTACAGTCAGGATCCTCAAAGGACACTGGTTTGTCATGGGATAAGTTTGAACAGGGTATAATCTAAGGCTGCTGTGTGAAAACTCAGCTAGTGAGTGGGCCTGGCCAGCCACACAGCCGTCCATCTCACAGAGCTTTGTCTTAACACCAGAACATCAGATCTATGAGAGACAGATTCCTGTCTGTGTTGTTCGCTCCTGAATCCCCACACTGCAACCATTAGGTGGGTTTTGTAGAGGAGAACATGGAAAAGCAGGCATTAGGAACCTCTCAGGCAGCACCTCTTTGAAAAGTGACAGCACCCTTGTCTGACCCTTCTTGTGTTGAGTAGACACTACAGAGATGTAGAAATGTGCTTGTGAGGAGAAGCTCTCTACTGGCTATCATGTTTGGGGGGGTAGTGTGTGGCAGGCAAAGGCCACTGGCCATGTGTTCAAATCCTGTCTCTTCCATTAACCTACCTGAAATCGACAAATTACAGCCTTTCTGAGCCTCACTTTCTTCATCTATTTAAAAAGAAAAAGGAGGAGAAGGAGGAGGAAGAGGAGGGCAGAATGAAACCAGGTTTGCCCAGCTCCTATGAATATAGAAAGGAGAACCAAGGAGGGGAAAGGATGTGACTGGATAACCCAGTTTGAGTCCTCCATGACACCAGTGCGGTTATCTGCATTAACTGCCCATCCCTCTTTGTCTTGGTTCATAGGGTTGGGTACTTAGCCTTGGGTACTCAGGGAAGTTTGCATATAAACAAATTATTCCATAGAGAACGTTTCCAAAATGCCTTGCCTAAGAGCTTAAGTAAGCACTCAGTAAATGCTAAGATTACCAGAAAGTCCCCCAAGAACTTGTTCTGGGCCCTGGACACAATTTTTACCTAGTCCCAGGTTACCAATGAGTTTTCTTTATGTGGTATTCGTGCATTGACTGACACATAATAAATTACTCCAAAACTTAGTCGCTTAAAGCAGCCACCATTACATCATACCTCTCAGTTGTGTGAATACAGACCTTGTATGGTTCTCAGCTGGGTGCTTCTTCTGTGGATGTGTTGAGTGAGTACTCAGTAGTTTCCGGAGTGTTCTGGGGCTGGCCAGGCTGTCATGAGTGACCCTCTGGCATCTCAGCAGGTTAACTGGGCTGGACTTGTCACTGCCCCCTGTGGCTTCAGAACGTCTCCACCTGCCCCTCCTGCAGGAATGGTGGAGACGCCGACCTGTGCTGGGGATTCACGTCTTTATAAGATGCCCTTCTTCTCTAAGCCTTGTCCACAGAGCCCTTTTTGAAGACTTTGCTAAGCACTCTTTGTGGTTCGCCAGGTTAGACTTAAGGACAGCGAAGTAGACATCTCTATATCCAATTGTGGGCGTGTTCTTCAATAAACAGCCACTGAAAAATATGCATGATTTTGTGATTTCTAATTCCCCCAAGTTGACTCCAGTTGAAAGGAATCAGTCAGGAAGGGAAGGAAGGGAAAGCTCACCTGCTCAATATTTTGGAAAGCCATGTTTCACCTTTTTGTTCTGCAGAGTACGACTGAGATATGATGAGTTTGTCTAAAGCAGCCCCCACAGAGACCAGGCATGCCTGAACAGTTATTCCCCCACTTCTTTTGCTAGCTCATGAATGCATTTGTAACTAAACTTTTAAGGGCTCTGCCTTGGCCACTGTTGTCCCAGGTCCTGCTGAGAAGACAGTGATGAACTGGAGACTTTATATTCATTTCCATGGCAACAAACATCACCATCCCAGGGCCACTCCTTGAACCCTTTGCAAATGCCACTTTCCTATTAAGCCCAGCCCCTGGGAGATAGTGGACTGTATGCAGAAGCAGAGAGACCCACCCGACAGGGTGCCTCCAACTGGAGCAAGTCTAGGCTTTGGCGGGAGAATATCCAGCTTTGTGACACATGAACAGCAGTTGAAACAAAGACAATTAACTAAATTGGCTTTCCTCCACTTGTTTCTTCTTTTGTAAAGTTTGCCCCTAGTGTGAAAATCTCACATCCAACTTGGATTCCACACCCACGTAGCTTTATATCTAAACATTGGAAATTGCTTGGATGAGGGGAAATTGTGCCTCACATTTCCCAAGAGTTTATCTCATGGCTGTCACATCTTTCTCAAATATGAATTGTGAGTATTTATTTACAGTTCGCATCTCAGACGCCCATGGTATGCGATGTGCATCTATAGCCAATGACTTGCTATTAATCAATAATCAGAGATGTGAAAACAAGCATGTGTGAACTATGCTGCAGACCTAATTACTCTGCAACAGGATAGGACGTACTTTATCCTCTGCGTTGCATCTTGGAGTGGAGCACGCCAGTGGGTTCTGGAAGGTCACCGGAGATGGTGACCTCAGGCAGAGCGGATGCCTCACAAGGAATGAGTTCTTGACTGAGTAAGATCTATCCTCCATACCCCCAGGCAACCTGGGGAGCGCAGAAACCCTAAATATAGTGAACACAAATAGTCTAAGACATCTGGGAGTTAGGAGTCTAAGAATCTGCAATCCCAGAGGGCAGGCCTAACTCTGTGGAAGAAGAATGAGCTTCGAGTGAACCCCTATCCTTGAAGTTGTCTTTTGGTTTGTCTGCTGACTCAGCTTAATTGCTTTCTCCCATATTCCTAGGGTGGTGGTCATGATCACAGGTCTGATGCCAGGCAGTCCTGCCAGAGTCCTCCTTTGGTCTGTTTTCCCACTGTAAAGGGGCGTGATACACCCCACCTTCTGAGATGATCAGGATGTACAATTAGGTCCTGTCCACAGGGGACTTTGCATAGAACCTGGTCCATAGAGGAGCTCAGCCTACCTTAGTCCCATCAGGGCCTTCTTCCTCAGCCTCACTTAAGTTGCAGATTAAGAGGGGCTCTCATGCGGACCACTGAGAGGGAAACCAGTTGAGTCACATCCAGGAAGAAGTTTGGGGTGTGCCACAGAAGAGGTTTTCGTAAGGTTTCATTCTATGGAGACGTCAGTATTTGAGCTCTTCAAACCCCTGTTTGGAGCCCTTAGTGGTCCACCACTAAAACCAGACAGAGATGAAATCCCTGCGTGTAGACAAGGTGGCTGCTGCTCATTTCTGAAAACCACAGCAGAGACTTCAGGAAGCTGCTTAGAACGGTGAGGTTTGCATGTCACGTGGTAACAGTGTCATGGTTTGGGTCCAAAATGTCCCTCTGAAACCTCATGTGCTCACAAGTGAACTTCTGGGAGGGTTTAGTTCATGGGGGTGCTGACCCATCAAGTGGGTTAATCCATTGCTGAATCCATAGCCTACTGTGCTGTTCAGAGGTGAGGCCTGGCTGGAGGAGGCAGGTCCCTTGGGGTGCGACTGGAAGGATCTATTCTTGTTCCAGGCCCCTTCTTCGCCTGCTCTCTGGTGCTCTTCCTGCTGTCTGCTTCCAGCTGCTGTGAGCTGAGTATCTTTCCTCCGCCGTGCCCTCCGCCATGATGTTTCTGCCATGGAGCCAGCTGACCATGGACTGAAGCAGCTGAGAGTGAGCTAAGATGAACTTCTCCTTCTTCAGGTTGTGGAGCTCACGAATTTGGTCTCAGTGAGGAAACGCTGACCAGTACAAATGCACATGGCGCCTCTGTGTCTTATAGTTTAGTCTGTTAACAGCAAAGCCATAGGGGGCAGGGGCAGCCCCTGCCTTCTGTGTCACTCATGTACACCAGTCCTGTGCCAGGAACATAGCAGTCCACAGGTAAAACGTTTTTAAGTTCAAGTTTAAGGGCCAAGGAGGAAGGGAACATCCAGAGTGAGAGCCCTCAGCTGTGCCCGGAGCCCTGGACAGGGATGCTTCTGTAGAGTGAGGACAGGAGCCCACTAGGTGGTGCCTCTGACTCCAGGCAGTCACTTCTTAACCCTGGTTGGCGGCCTGCCTGGGCTCTGCGGCTACTGCCAAGCTGAGCACATCACCACTGCCTCAGTTTACAGGTCTCATGCACTGGTCTGTCCTTGGCAGATGCCTCACTGTGGGCAGCTGGAGCCCAAAACAAACCTGACCCCGCCCAGCCCTCATCACCCCTGTTTTGTTGGCCATGTGTAGGGTCCTCCCCGTGGGCCTGATAAGCAAAAGCCCTGAGCAAGCCCCAGCGAGGTCCGGTCAGAGGTGGCAGCAGCGTGAGCTCAGGAAAGTGCCAGCTCTGGGAGTCTGGGACAAACTAGTCATAGATCATAGCCCAGGCACACATGAGGGTTCTTCTCTCCCGTGACATACATGAGGCCACATCACATGGGCCAGGAGTCCTGCCCAGTTCTTCATGTGTTGGCCACAACTCCTTTTAGATACACATAGGATTTCTCAGGGTGCAGGTGTGGGAGAAAGAGGATATTTTAAATACACTCAAAACCCTTTACTTGAAAAGTAACTTTCCCTAGCGTGGCACACCCCCGCGACGGTTACTCACATGTGACTTATGACCACACTACTAGCAGGAGTTAAGAGCTACTTATAGAGGTTGGTTCTTCTCCCTCTAAGGACTTCAGAGAATCATGGAACTATGGTCCCCACTAGCTCACTCTCGCTGTCTGCGCATGCCCAACTCCTCCTGAAGGCTCTGCTGTGGAAGGCAAGGGTCCTATGCACCTCCTCAGAGGCCCAGGTCCCACACTTCCATGGGAGCTACTGCTGAGAAGGGCATGTCACCCTGAGCACCCAGGGAGTGAAAGAGGTGAGGACTTTCCCGAGCCTTGGCTGGCCCGAGGCAGAAGCTGGAGCCCTGCTGGGCTTCCCAGTGTGGATTGCAAGACCACAGCTTCGGAACCTATCCTTAGCCAGGTGCTGCTTCCAAAGTGCGGGCCCAGACCTGCTGCAGCCCCAACTCCGTGCACCAATGGCTAGAAACACTGAGAAGAAGAGTCCTCATGGGCTTCTGCCTTCCTTCCTTGAGAATCAAATTTGGCTGTGGGAGCTGATACAACAAAGAGCCCTTCCAGCTACCACGTACCTTCTGCGGCCCCTAGTTCACGGGGTGCTGTACACAAGCCATCTCTCACCCTCGAGGAGGACACCGGTTGGAACCTGTGCTCTGTGGCTGTAGAAGATGAGGCTCGCAGAAGTTATGTGGCTGTTCAAGTTTACACAACTAGTGAAAGCCAAAGTAGAACAGCAACCCAGGCCTGTATGCCCGCCCCTGATGACACTGCTGGGGACCCAGGGGGACAGGACAAGCTGGTCCATAGGATGGAAATCCACTGTTTTTGAAGATTGAGGTACTTTCAAATTCCATAAAGCTGAGCTTCCCCTGGGCCTTGGGCAGCAGAGAGACCACTCTGAGACCAAGAAAGACACTCTGGGCGGAGGCTGCTTTACAACTTGACATCTCAGCATCCTCCTTCTGCTGCTGGCCCTGGCATTGGTAGCGAAGAAACATTTTCACCCTGGGCTTGGTTTTCGGTGATGGTGGCATTGATTTTGACTGAGCTCAAGGAGATTGGAGGTCCGTCCACGTGTAATTAAAGCTGGACCAGAGGCTGCCTGCTTGGAGGTAAACAACTACGGCTCACACCTCCAGCCGGAGCCTGTTCCTCGCTGGCCCCCGTGGCCAACACTTCTGCCACTTCTCATGTCCAGGCCTCCCACCGAGCCAGTCTGCCGGGAGGCGTGAAGCCAGTATTGATCATCCCCAAGCCATGGTCCAGCTCTGTGTCATCTATCGCTAATTGGCAGGGGGGGCTGTGTCCTCAGTAATCAGGCTTGTTGTTTGTCTCTTCTTTAATGATCTCTGCCTGGAGACCAACTTCAAAACATGGTCCAATTAGGGAGCAGCAGAGCCAGCAGGGCAGTGCGGCCCACCTGCCCCGAGTGCAGTGACAACTGCTCGTTATGCAGGAGACCCAGGTCCCCTGGTCCTGTCGGTCAGCAGAGCTTCAAAAGACAGGGGCCAGATCTGCGGCCCCCGCATCTGCAGACTCGCAGCCATGCTTGCTCTCACATCCTACCTCCATGGCAGGGGGGCTGCCACTCGGCGATGCAAAAGCACATCCTCTATGGGAACAGGTGGCTTCCTTGGAGAGCAGCAGCCCATATCTGGGGACAGTGGCTCATCGGGGAACACGGAGAGCTTTAGAGAAGCTGAGACTGGTCCATCTCCATCTCCATCTCCGTCTCCGTCTCCGTCTCCATCTCTGTCTCCATCTCCATCATCTCCATCTCCATCATCTTCCCCAACACAGAAGAGGAGCAGGCTGAGGCCAGCAGGGGACAGTCATACCCCAGGGGTCCTCAGCCCTGGGGGGCAGGAGGATAGCACCCACCTGAATCTCTGTCACTTCTGGTGTCTTCTGTGCAGCTCACTCTCATTTCCTGCCCCTGTTCCACCCTGGCTGTACCCAGGAGGAGCTTTCTGCCACACCAACGGGCTGTGGGACTGTTAGACAGTTGTCTCCCGGCAGCCATGTTCAGTACCACAGCCAGCTCCAGCGCCTTCCTCTAAATCAGGATTAAAGCACCCACTCTGGCAAACAGAATCCTCTTTGCATAAAGAAAATGGTGTCCCTCGTCCAGACAGTTTCAGCCCCACTCCAGGGTCTGGTGCTGGGCAAAGAGAGGAGCATGAGATGGACTGGTTGTGCAGTACACAAACCGCTCAGCTACGCATGGCAGCCATTAAGTTGAATCATAGCAGTGAACATGAGGCCCCTGCCTATCTTGTTCTCCGCTATACGTGCAGGACCAGCACAGGAACACAAAACTATTCAGTGAGTGAATCCATTAATTAACGCTTTTCAAGTTCATAGTTTCAGAGAAGAACCCAGACAAGCAGTTCAAAGAAATGAATCTCTAACAGTAGAGATTCAGATGTCACAAGAGTCCTGGAAGGTCAGCTGGGCCTTCAATCCTTCCCCCAGGACTCTGCTAATTACTTTTCCAGGTTTTCTGCTGAACAAATTGAACTCAGATTCAAAATGGCTTTCCCTGTGTCCTTTTCTTACTGTCTCAGCACATCTCCTGCTGTGCAGCATTCTTAAACCTCAGGCTGCGGGTTTGGTGATGCGGGCTAATGCTCTGGCTCCCAGAGCTGGCCTTGTCTCCTGCGTCTCAGAGTTGGGCGTGCCTTGCTCCTTGCCGAGGGGTGGGACTAGGGCGGGACAGACCATCCAAGCGGCTTGAGAACAGCTCCTGGGACAAGCCATGGGCTTCAGCTAGAACATATTTTTTGGTCACATTAAAAACATTTACTATTAAAACAATTTATAAGCTAAAATAGTAATTTTTTTAAATTGATGGCAAAAATCCCCTGTGATGATCATCCACAGCGGGTCTGGAGCATGATAAATGCTAAATAAACAAGAGCCCCAGGATCCCTCTTATCAACAGTCACTCGACACGGATGGACCCGCGGTCTAACATCTCACCGCACCCGATACAGAGGAGCGGTTCTGCTGTGCGAAGGGTCTCTGGGATTGTTCTCCCAGAGCTCCCACCAGTTCAGTCATCTGTTGAGTGGGAAAGGAGGACAGGCCCAGTGTTTTCTGCACCAGATGGCGCGAGGTGCTTTGTTGTCATCATTGCATGTGTTTTCCTTTATGGACTAAAGAGAAGGTTTAGTCTCTGATTTTCCAGATGTGGCACTCAAGACCCCCCCGCCCCAGCCAGCACTCCTTCCTCTTCTGGGGTTCAGAACTGTGCCCAGTGATGGGGCCGCTCCTTGGTGACCCCTGAGCCCAGACGGCTCGTGGTGATCACGTGGCAGTGCTGCCTTGCCCGTCCAGATCACCTTGGCATTGGTGAGAGGCCCACCACCACATCACCCCCGCATCACCAGCAGGGGACAGCGCAGGGGCAGGGAATTGAGGGAAGACACAGAGAACCCAGGTGCCCCTGGAGATTCCAAACACCATAGCCCTGGCAACTTCGGGGAAAATGATGTTTGCCAACATGCTTTTCCTTGTCTCAAGCACAGAGAAGAAAAATCACTTTCCCCACCTGCCACATGGTCACCTCAGGTCATATGTCTCTGACATCCCCGTGACCCCCTGGAACCATCGGCGCTCCCAGGAAGTGTTCCCGTCCTCCTGACAGGACAGCCGCTCTCTCCCAACGTCTCCACTAGCAACCACGCGCAGGGGCATCCGTCTGATCAAATGCTGCACTGTGCCCTGACTCTGAGCTGCCTGTGAGCTGCTGCGTGACTCGGGTATGAGGCCTCCCCTGACATCCAGGGATGGCGCTCCCTCGGATGGCTCGAGACAGAGCGGGGTCTCTCTGTGGAGAGCCACAGCCAGCTCCAAGTCAGGGAGCTGCTTTTCTGAGGTGCCCTTCACCCCCCAGCAGGTGGTGACATCTGCTGCAAGGTGGTTAATCGCTGGAACCAGAGAGCTGCTCTCAGCTCCTCCCTGGGGTCCAGCATGTGGGCTGCGTGCCTAGGGACGTGTCCCGGCATGAGCACACGCTGCCTGTGCATGTGTAGCGAGTAAAAGTTCCCGTGTGCTGTCTGAACTTTCCACGCTCATGCTGATCACATGGCAGCGCTGGCTTGCCTGCCTCGATTCTGCAGCTGGACTCCAAGGGATGAAGATGGCTGTCGCTGACCCTCTCTGTTACTGCCACCACTATCACCGTTCTCACCACCACCTCTGCCACCACTCACCGTCACCACACAGCACCCTGTCATTTTTCCCTGCCGCTCCCCAATGACCCCTACCGTCTTCACCATCGCTGCCGTCACCCACCCACACCCAGACTGTCCCTCCCTCGGCCTCTCCCTCTCCCGCTGCTCTGACGCTGCTAACCCCACCCTAGTCAGCGGTGTTCTTTGGAAGCTCTTACTCGAAGCTGGCTGGGGCTTAGTTCTTCAAACAGGGAGCACTGCCGCACAAGGAGCTCCGCCTGAGGAACTTTGGCAGGAGACACCCAAGTGGCAAGGCTGGGGCCTCCCCAGGGAGGGAGGGAGACAGGCTCCAGCTCGTAGAACGCTCACAGGGTGGCCCAAGGTGCCGCCCAAATGTGCCTAGGACTGAAGTTGCCGCTGATGTAAACAGATGCCAGGCTGCGGAGCAGTCAGACAGCGAGGACGGCGGGCGGGCAGCCTGGAGACAGGTCGCTGGCTAATTCGTGCAGACTCAGAGCCAACCAGAGGCCAGCTCCAACCTCTCACGGGGGAAATACCAGAGGACCGCTCTTTTCTCCTTCCGTTCCCCCAAATGGCAAGCCGCCAATGAAGCTTCAAAACTGCACCCCACTCTGCAGGGCCTACCTACCTCGGACCTGTTGCCGTGCCTTTGGTCCCGAGGTTTCAGAGCACCTGACTAAGAGTCTGGCTCATTAGAACAGGGTGTGCACCCGGGGGCCTGGGCATTGTTTCCAAGCTGTAATAGCTTGTAGCGCAGGAAGAAAAAAATAAAATAAATTTGGCAAGAGTTTCTTTTAAAGTAGTCTGAATAACCTAATTAAACATCCTTTTCAAGTCAAGCGCTTGATCTAATCAGAGGTGGAATTGTTAATTTCACAATTTCCACACTTGATAATTATCTAATTTGTACATTTTTTGAAGTTAACATTCTTTCCTACTTTGTCTGCTCTCAGGCCACAGGTGACATCATCCAGTTCCCTGTTTTTGAAATCTTCCAAATCTCTGCTGCTGGTCTACACCTCCCTCCAGATCTCCAGGTTCGCAAGGTCACCTTCCCCTTGATCCCAGCGTCTTATTTTTCATGTAACGGACAGCTTCTTTGATTCCCCCTCCCAATCCTGGTCTCGTTCTATTTTCCCTTTTTAGCGGATAGTAAACAGCATTCTCCCGTGCCTCAGCTACAGACATACACAGTTACTGTGGACTGCTCCCCGGGCCCCGCCTTCCCCCAGCCTCCACTCCTCTCCCCATGGGTTCACGCCCCCTGCGTCTCTCCTGCGGCAGCCCCACCAGCCTCTCGGCTCATCTCCCTGCTTCTCCTCTTGCTATGTTTCAATCGCTCCCGTACCCAGCAGCCAGCATGCATTTGTAAGAGCATAAATCCTACCTGCCACTCTCCCATGGCTCATCACCCTCCTTGGGGACTTGGCACTGGGATTGTCTTCAGGTTCTTTCTGGCTCGTCCCCACACTCCATGTGTGACCCTGCAGAAGGGCAGGTCCTCCAAGAGGTCCTCTCGGGCCACCTTATCTAAACAACCCCTGGCCCTTCAGTCCTCATCCCTTTTCCCTGTGTCCCCTCTGCTGGAATATAAGCCCCTGTGCGGGACTTTTTAATGCATTGTTCACTGTTACAGCTCCAGCATGGAATATAGCCTAAGGCTCCATAGTTGTTTGAATAGATGAATGAATGAGTGAATGAGCAAAATCCCACCCGACGGAGCTTGCGGGTCTTCCCGCCCACCTTATGCCCTGTGCACTGTTGACATAGGCCCAGCCATTATTCTCCTGAGAGCTGCATTAGGAGTCGTTCCTACAGAGAGCGGGTAGTGTCAGAGATGGCGCCCCCTCTTGGACCTGCCTGCCTGAGGTTCCCGCAGTTAGGGCTATGACCACCTCCTGAGGCTGTGCTAGGAAGAAGGCAGAGGGGCAGCTTAGCAGGTGGGGAAGCTGAATCCTGTGTGCTGACCTGTGACCACACAAGAGGAGAGTGGTAGGAGTCTCCTCTGCTGTGGCTGTTCCAGGGGACCTGCTACGTCACCTGTAGGGGAAGTGTGGGGCCCCAGCCAGCAGTGAGGAAGTCAGAGTCTATCCAGTGGGCTCCCTGCAGATAGGCAACACTCAAGGGCTCGTAGCCCCATACCAGGCTGCTAGGAGCCTGACTGGAAGATGAACCCAGGTTCCCATTGAATGGGCCACAGTCCTGCCAGCCTGGCTGAGGGATGCCTGGGAGAAGCCTGGTGGTGTGGGTCCAACCACTACCCTGCCCACCCCCCAGGCAAGGGTGGAAGGTGGTCGTCTTCCTCCAACATGATGACCACTGCTCAAGGCCCAGGTCTGCAGCAGTGAGCGGGGGAGGCCACCCAGGACACAGGCAGAGGCACACAGGCAGCAGAGCCAGGCTGAGAAGGGGAGAGGGCAACAAGCGTCCGATGGCACCTGAGCCGGCCTCCAGGCCTCCGTGCATTCTCTGCTGTCCCATCAGGCTTCTCACATTGCACAAGCAAAGAGAATTAGTGAGAATTTCAAGACAACAACCCCAAGGCATTAAATCTGAAGCACACTGCCTTCCGAGTGCAGGTCCAGCCTCGCACCCTTGAGCTGCCTGGCTGTGGTTCCAGAACAGAGCCATAGCAGCATCGGTCTGCGACTCTACCTGGCCTTAGAAGCACCACGGCTGCATGAGCTGCTCTGGACCACGCCAGACTCCTGCTCTTCTCTTGTGCGACCCCTGTGCTTCCCCTTGTTTAAAATACAGAGCTTGCTTAGGCATCCCCTCCCTGCCAGCCTCAGAACCTCAGTGCCGTGCCAGCTGGCCTCTGTAGGTGTGAGGCTCCAGGTGGCTGATTAGGGATTGGGAGAAATATTTTTAAAATCTCTTAAATTTCTGTTCATGGATGATCAGTTTTAAATATGTTGTGAACAAAACTAAAACCTGATTATACATAAAGATTCTATACATAAAGATTATGGTAAAATTAAAGCATCATTTATATACAATGAAATGCACAGATCTTTGTCAATAATTTTCACACGTCTACACCATCACTCCGGTCAGGATGTAGAGCACTTGCATCAGCCCAGTGCGTGGTCTGGTGGCCCTGGCCCGTCAGCGCTCCCCTATGGAGGCAAGCATCATTCTGGTTTCTAGTGCCCTAGATTAGGTTAAGCTGGTCTTGAATGTCACGTAAGTGGACCCATACAGTTAGGAGTCTTCTATGTGTGGCTTTTTTCATTCACCATGTTTCTGAGTTGTATGCATGGGTAAATCTGAATTTGCTCCTGTTTATTGCTGGGTAATATTTCATTATACAACTGCATCAGCATTTATTTAGGGATTCCTGTTGATGTATATTAGGTTTGTTTCCATTTGGGGGCTATTATACACAAAGCTCGTGTTTGAGTACACATCGTTTTGTGGACATAGGCTTTCATTTCTCTTGAATAAATACATATAGGTGTCAATTCTATACATAAAGAGATGCTCAAGATCATTAGCCATTAGGAAATATAGATATACTACCCTGCAACTATTAAAATGATTAAAATTTAATAGAATGACCATGGCAAGCATTGGCAAGGCTACAGGGGAACAAGAATGTTCATATATTATTGATGGGAACACGAAACACCACAGTTACTTTGGAACACAGTTCAGCAGTTTCTTAAAAGATATAAACATATGCCTACTATGTGATTCAGCCATTCTGTTCCTATTCAATCAAGAGAAATTAAAGAATAGGTCCATACAAATATTTGTACATGAAGGTTTATGGTAGTTTTATTTGATATTATAAACTATTAGAAACAACTCAAATGTCTCCTAACGGTTAAATAAACTAACTCTGGTATATCCATAGAGCAGAATATTACTCAGCGATAAAAATGAATGAACTGCTGACACATAGCCAAGTTTGATAAAGCTAAAATGTATTGATTTATACTGCAGCATTGATGAATCTCAAAGTAATTATGCTGAATGAAATACACCAGAAGTAATGAGAGTTATCTATTATATATTCTATTTGTATAAAATTACAGGAAACATAATGTGTAATGACAAAAGCATATCAATCTGGGGAAGGAGGGACAGGAAAGAGGATTCCAAGGGACAGAAGAAAACTTACTCAGCATGCTTCTTACCTTGATTATGGTGTGACTGGGCAGGTGCACAGGTGCAAACTTTTAAAATTGTACACCTTATATAGGAATGACTTACTGTCAATTACATTTTGATAAAGCTGTTTGTATAGAAGTCCAATGACCAGAGAGACTCTCGATGGACCTCAGTGATCTCTTTCTTGCTTCCTTTTAATGTAGCATGTGATCTCACTTGTTGTAGATCATGTTTATAGTAATTCTTGAATTAATGTAGTACTAGTTCTCTAAATTTGTTCCTTTTTCAAGAACAATTTTGTGTATTCTAGAAAATTTTTATTTCCATATCTCCCTAAGCATTTCCACATACAAACCAGTCTGTTAGTTTCTTCAGAAAGTCTGGTGGCACCTTGATTGAGATTGTGTTAAATCTATAGATAAATCTAGGAAGAACTAATGTCTTAAATACATGGGGTCTTCTAAACCATAAGCTTATTTGACTAGTTTCATGATGTATGCTTTTACAGTTTTCTATTATGTTTGCTTTGTCAAACTTATTCACATAAAGTTCCTAATTTCACCTAATAAATCTCACATCTGTAGTGTCTATTGCAATGGTTCTTCTTTTATTCCCGATACAGTTTTGGTAATTTGAAATTCTTTTCCTTCCATTGATGGGACTTGCTAGAAATGGTTCATAAATTTTTAGGTTTGCAAACTTTTCTCTATTACTTGTTTTCTAATTTGGTGACCTCTTTTCTTTATTTTTCATTCTTATATTCCCTTTGGTATTCTTTCTGCCTGTTATTTCTTATCAAGGTCAAAGTTTATTCCATTGTCCTTTGACATCTGTTATTTCTTAAGTGAAACATCATTCGTATTTTTGGTCTCTTGAAGATAATGTATGTTTCTTTCCTCTGACTGCTTATTCTTTTTGGTCTTCAATAGTTAGGTGACAATTTGTTTTGTGGTTTTCTTTGTGTTTATTTTGCTTGGAGTTTAAGGGCCTTAAATGTTGAGTTAATTCTTTTACCAGTTTCAAAAAATTTTATCCACTATCTTTTTAAATATTCCTCCTGCTCTATTCTTTCTTTCCCCTCCTTTTGAAAATCCAATTGCTTGTATCTCTGTCCTATTGCTCTCTAATGAGTGGTTCAGTTTTTCATTCTTTTTTCTTCCTGTGCCTCACACAGTGCCTTTTTTATTATTGATTTGTCTTTGACTTTATTGTTCCCTTTTTTCTCCTATGACCTATCAACTTGTGCTATTGGTGAAGTTCACTTAATCTTTTATTTCAGACTATATATTTTATATATGATGTATAAAT
>NW_004955408.1:4723940-4725853 GCF_000276665.1 Chinchilla lanigera | reverse complement strand
ATCTGTACAACAATTTTGGTAGTATGGCCATTTTCACAATGTTGGTTCTTTCTATCCATGAGCAAGGAATATTTTTCCATTTATTGAAATCCTCTTTGATCTCTTTTTTCTGAGTACTGTAGTTTTCATTTAATAGATCTTTTAATATGGGTATGTATGTAACTATGTGTGTAGTAATATATTAAAGGTACATATTAAACATACGTGTTTGTTCAGTGAAACATTTGTTCTCTGGAATTTGGCTCACTTAGACATACATTCTTTCATTTCTATTTTATGGCCTTTAAAAGATATGAATTTTTATTTTTTTGCTCTTTTCTTATTATCATCAGTTTATAGTAGGAACAATAATATTCTGCAAGCTTCTATATCTTACCTAGCATAGAATTCTATCTATGAAATACTGGTCCCCCTATTGATTTTCAGAACTGTCAATATTACTGGAAAATTGCAAGAAGAATACAAAAAATTTCCACATATCCTTCACCCAAAGAGCTCATTCAGGTTTTGCCAACTGTCCTCATCGGCCATTTACAGAAAAAAAATTCAGACAAGAGCACCCACTGCACTTCGCTGTCACCTGCACTGAGCACATCTCAATCTGGAACAATTCTCGAGTCCTTCCTAAGCCTTTGTGTTCTTCACTTTTTAAAGATTATAAGCCAGTTATTTCAAAAATACCCCTTGACATGAGGTTGCCATGCCTCTCCATGACAACATAGAGATTGTGGATTTAGGCAAGAATGTTGCAGAAGTTAGGGCGTGCTAGTCTCTTCATGTGTCGGGTCTGATATCAATGTGGATTATCACTGGCAGCATTAACTTTGATCACACGAGTAAGATTTCTGCCAGCTTTCTCCACTGTAAAGCTATCCTATTTCCTGTTAGAATTAACAGTGGTTGTGACTCTGGACTTTGAGACTATGTAAATATTCTGTTATTTTTCTTACTCTCACCCACTAATTTTAGCATGCATCGCTGTATTTTCCCTGCATTAATTAGTACTGATTGCCAAATGACAGGTTTCTAATTCTATCCTTTGTCCTACATTTACTAGCTGAAATTCTATTGTAAAAAGAGTTTTCTCTCTTCCCATGTATGTCTTTGCTTTTTAAAACCCAAGGTGAACTCATGGATTCCATAAACACAGAGCTACTCACTCCCTGTTACTCTTGTTATTTACTGTATTTTCTTGCTCAAAGTATTCCCGACTTGACCAGTAGATGTTTCTTCCAACTGGTCGCAGTGTCCTGTGATATGTAGCAGTATTCTGTAGGTGTTTGCTTACTTTCCGGCACAAGATGTTCCAGGCTATCCTTGTTCTTTACCAGTCCTGCTGTGGAATTAGCCATTTCTTTGAAGAACTAGAGTCCCTTTAGAGGTGAATTGTATTTAGCACTAAGACTTGGGAATTAAGTGTTTCTTGCTACTGGTTTTGCTGCTTGTAGATCTCAGAGAACAGCAATAAGAAACATGTGCACATATGCACATTCATACATGCATACCGTGAAGTTGAGTTTGCCTTGGTACCTCCAATGCCAGTCTAATGGCAGTGTTCGTTCTGAGCATTCCCTCTTCGTACTTGTAACTCTTCAGTGAGAATCCCAGACCCTATGACCCTCAGTGCTTGTATCTATTGCTAGCTCCCCAAAGGTAAAATAATGTCCTGGACATTCCCCCCATCAAAAGTGTTGCCCCACTCAGCCCACTTGCTCTATGACCCCACCTTGCTGCCTCCTGTTTCAGCTACCTACAAGAAACCAGCTAGGCCACCTCCTCCTTGGTGCCCTCCTTGTAATAGCCTTGGCCCCCCAGCCAGCACTGAGCTCTACCACCTTGCTTTTTACTATGGTTTCTGTTTTGTTTTGTTTTCTTTTCTTTTTTTTTATTTTAGAAATAAAAGAAGGAAAATA
>NW_004955408.1:4549243-4723525 GCF_000276665.1 Chinchilla lanigera | reverse complement strand
TGACCATTTGCCTATATAGGCCTCGAGTTTATCTTTCTTTACAGCTGAGTAATATTCCATTATATAAAAGTACCACAATTTTCTTATCCAATCCTCAGTGGATGGACATTTGGGTTGCTTCCACATTTTAGCAATTTATGGTTTCTGTTTTGTTTTGTTTGTTTTGAAGACAAAACCATTGTTAGAATTTTCTGTCCTAGGAATATAAGAAAGGAAAAGTCATTCTTGTGTGTTTAAAGTGGCCATCATATATTATCATGAATCAAAGACAGTTTTGTTTAAGTGACTTTGACATGCTTAGATGAATATTTTGAATTTAATGTCATCTGATTTTGCTGCTATGAATAAGATTGAGCCAATGCTCATTACAGAATGACTCATTGAGGTGTCAGCTGTAAATGTGTGGAGGACAATAAAGCCCCCACTTTTCAATGCCACTGCCTGGAGAGGGCAGGACCATTCAGAACTGGCCCATCCTGGCCAAATACACTGGAGATCAGATGACTTTGTAAGTCAGAGACCTGCCAAGCACAGGCACAGCCTCCTCAGAAAGCCCGTCAAACTTAACTCAGTCTTTGATTTCTCTTAGCAGAAATGATGCAAAAAGGATCACAGCCTGACCTCATATTTGTTGCCACTAGCATCTGTGTACTGAGGAACGTGCTCATGCTGAGGGCTCCTACTCAGAGTTTCGAGGTGGGAGATGGTGGCATGGGTTATTGGTGACAAATGTATCTGCTTCTTTTTCTCCACTGCATCCTATTAATAGGCTTCTCTTTATTGTTTAAGGCCCTAGTATCAGGAGAGTTTAGACTTTCTTTTAACACGCAGGTGATCTCAGGACAATTTCAGGAGGTAGCCTGGTTATGGCCCAACCTGCCAGGCTCTCCTGCAGGAGGACCTGCCCCATTGCTTCTCCAAAGGGCCGAGTGCTGGTGTGCTTGAAACAACACCCCTACACGTACCTCGAAGTGCTTTCTGATGGTTGGATCCTCATTTTAAAAGTCTCAGTCTGATTTCTGCCAATGGTAATGTGGCAAATAAATATTTTTAAAAATCTTATTAAACAATGTGCTGATTTTAAAAAGGGGGATCCTTGGAAGCCAAGAAAGCAAGTGAATCCAGAGTAGCAAGACAGCATGGAGCTGACATCACCCAGGAGGTTTTGATAAATGGGATGAACTTTAGCTTTGCCTTGTACACCTTCTGTGGCTCATGATGCCACAGACAAATCCCAAGACCTTCCAAGGTGGGCCTATCTGGCAAAATACTGCCTATATAAACCTGGGCTTAAAGGGCTTCATCTGCAGTGTGAGAGTGAATAAGGAAAGAATCTGACATGATCAGGCTGAGACCCACACAGAAACAGACCAGACCTTCTGACACAAGAGGAGTCTTTATTAGGGGGAAGAGCAACATGGCGGGCTGCCCAGGGGACTAGGACAGCCCCAAGCTGAGCAAAGCATGGGGTTTCTAAGCTGTTTTTTGGAGAGGGTGTCTGTGGGCCAGAACATTTTCCAGGAGGGGGTGTCCATGGGCCAGAACAGCCCAAGCAGGGTGGGTTGTTTGTAAGAGTTGAACATCTGGTTCTGCCAAGGAGGATGAGGGCGAGGTTAGCTTTTGTTGAGGGGAACTGGAGGGGAACAGGTGAAAGGAAAGAGTTTTTATTAACTCCTTAATAGAAGAGCTTAAATCCCCCACGGCAAGGGGAGTTGCCTTGTGACTTATCAGAATCTACCTATTCCCTGGGAACTATTAGAAAATATGCTTGCCTCAAATTATAGCACCACCAAAGTGGGGAGGGAGAGAGAGAGAGAGAGAGAGAGAGAGAGAGAGAGAGAGAGAGAGAGAGAAAGTCCCTTGATAATTCTCTGGAAATTCTTTGGACAGTTTAAAAATACCTCAACTGTAAATTTTAGTATAACTCAGAATGGCGGCCCTCTTAGATGCCTGGCACAGTCAAGAAGAGTGCATATCTAAACTGTATCTCAACATTTTTTCAGATTAATTTCTAGGCAATGTGAGCCCTTTAGAAGTACATCAGAATACTGTGGGGGAAAGTATCATGTAAGAACCAGCATAATATATAAGTAGCATAATGATACAAAATATATATGTGTTTAATATTTTTAAAGATAGAAAATATGACTGAAATCAATCATCTCTGTGAAGGATTGAATAGAACTTCTAGAAACAAAAATTTAAAATTAAAGCCTCAGTGCAAGAGTGTAGCCATAGATTAGAAACAGCTAAAGAGGGAGTCAGACGCAGGAAGATGGATTTGAAAAAATTAAGCAGAATATAGCACAGAAATGCCAAGGTGAAAAATGTGAAAGAGATAAGAGATGCAAAGATGGAATGTGTAACATGTGCAATCAGAATGTCTGAAAAAGAGAAGTAATGGAGTAAATCATATTTAATGGAGAATGACTGGCAGTTTTCAAGAACCAATGAAAGACAAATTATTTCAGGAAACCCAGTGATGTATAGGCAGAATAAATACAAATAATTTCCACCACAGGGAAACTGCCAAAATCCAGGAGGTTTTGTTTCTTTGTTTCTTTGTTTATGACAAAATCTCACTATGCTGTCCAGGTTGGTCTCGAACTTATGCATTCCAGCAATGCTGCTTCTGGAGGAGCTGGCCCATAGGCATAAACCAGCATGCCCAGCAAGAAGATTTAACTGGTGAGGATAAGCACATTATTACAAAGAAATGAAAGGCCCAGCATGAATACCTGCTTAAATGGGCATAAAGAGGCTGGCACTGCAGCTCAGTGGCAAAGGACATGCCTAACGTGCTGGATTCCAGCCCCACTACCAATAATAATAATAATAATAATAATAATAATAATAATAAGTGAATGCGTGAACAAAATAGACATTTTAGGCAAACTTAAAAGAATTTGAAATGTAAGGTGTTACTATGAGGAAAAAAGATAGAATTAGTGTGTACAAGTGTCATGTCTTAAAAGCAGGAAAAGCGTGATGTGGGTTTATTTGTTCCGAGGTTCTCCATGAAGAGTAGAACTATTAACTTCAGACTTTGGGATAAGTTGACATTTCTAAGTGGTATAAACAGTAGAAGCATGGAAAGAGTACATTTTTAAAGGTGTAGGGATGGAAAGTGTGGAAGACATGTAGTATTCCATGTAAAGAAACAAGAGAAAGGGGGCACAGAAAGATGCAATAAATAACCCCATCTAGCCTATTTAAATAAATATGGTAAGTGCACACAATGGGTAAGGAAGTGGAAATGAATGAATTGCAGGTGTGTGCAGAGATGTGCATGAAACAAAACAGTACATGAGCAAAAGAAGTCTCATAAAAGTACAGTGTGATTCATTTACACAAAGTTCAAAAACATGTAAAACACTGCCTAGAAATACAGAGGTGAGGTACAACTACAAAGAAAAGAGAAATAATAACAAGCACAAAATTCAGGATATTGGTTCTGAGTGGGCAAAAAGAATAGAATTGGAGAGGGATGGATGGGGATATTCAACAAATGGGATCATATTACGTTAAAATGCTTCTCTGTGGCAAAAGAAACAACCTAGACAGTGAAAAGACAACCTACAGAATGGGAAAACATTTTTACCAGCCATTCCTCAGACAGATGACTCTTATCGAGAGTATACAAATAACTAAAAAAATAAGACTTCCCCAAATAAAAGGTCCAGTCAAGAAATGGGCAAGCAAAATGAACAGACACTTCACAGGAGCAGAAGTACAAATGGCCACTAAATACATGCAGAAATGCCAACATCACTGGCTATTAGAGGAACGCAAATGAAAACAACATTGAGATTCCATCTCACCCCAGAAAGAATGGCCAACAGCAAGAAATCAAATAATAACAAACGCTTCTGAGTCTGTGGAGAAAAAAGGAACCCTTTGCACCGCTGGTGGGAGTGTGAACGAGTACAACCACTATGGAGATCAGTATGTAGATTTCTCAAAAAAACTAAAACTAGAATTTCCATTTGACCTAGATATTTCCCTTCCAGGTATTTTCCCCAAAGAGCTAAAAACATTACATTACAGAGACACATGCCTACTCATGTTTATAGCAGCACAGTTCGTAGTAGCCAAATCTTGGAAGTGGCCCATATGTCCATCAACAGAAGAATGGATAAAGAAAATGTGGTATTTGCACACCATGGAATACTACTCTGCCATAAAGAAAGATAAACCCCAGTCATTTGTAGGAAAATGAATGCACTTTGAGCATATAATGTTAGTGAAATAAATTAGACACACAAACTCAAATATCACATTGTCTTATATGAGAAACCTAGAATAAAAATAAAGAGCAAAATAAAAGCTAGATAATAGGAAGTAGGAGATAGCTTGTTCTCAAAGGGAAGGGGATCAGGAGATGGAGGGAAAAGATGAAGGATGAAAAAAGGACTTGGGGTGTTCTGTCCATGTGCTCCACACAAGCAATGGAAACATTATGTACTATACATGTGTACTAATAAACTAAAATTTAAAAAAAGCAAAACTCTTCTATTTCTTCAAGTTGATGGATAGTATATGTTTGTTCATGGTAGCATAAACACTTAGGCTGCCTACACAGTATTATTTTCTCTGTCCTCATTATTTAACAAGAATAACTGAAACATGTATAGTTATTTGAATTTGATTTTTATGTGTGAATAGGGCTCCAATGTTATTGGATGCCAGGTAGATAGCTAGTCACCCAGCATTATTCATCAAGACCATTGCCTTTGGAATGGTCTGCGTTGTCATACACAGAACTTTCATACACACTGGGATGTATTGCTGGACCCTCCCTTCTGTTTTATGGCCATATCTATAGTCATTGATTTGTCTCTTCCTACCTCAAAAGCATATTGATTTTATCATGGCAGCTTTCTGGTTTGATGTTCTAGTATTTGGTAAGGCACATCCCTTCCATTATTCTTTTTCTTATTTTTCTTGGTTATCTGAGAGTACTTACTCTTTCAAATCAACCTTTTAAAGATCACTTTATACAATTCCAAAAGGGCTGCATTAAATTTACAAATTTATGGTGATGTCTTCCCACTCAAGAATAAGAAATGTCTTTGCATTTGTTCAAATCTTATTTTATGACCTTCAATAAGATTTTATAGTCCTTTTCACATAGGTCCTATGGCTTTCTTGTCAAATTTACTCATAAATGTTTTATGGTTTTTTTAACCATTATTATGAATAGACTGTTTTTTCTTTTCCATTTCTAATTATTTATTACTAATGCAGAGAAGAGTGATTAATTTTGACACATTTATCATCTGTCCAACTACTTCATCGTAATTCTTTTATAATTTTAATCTTCTTTCACTAGAGTCTCTTGGCTGTCTAAGTATACTGTTACATGATCAGCAGAAAGAAATAGTTGTTAGTTGTCATTTCCAAATGTTAATTACTCATTCTCTTGTCTAAGTATATTTCCTTTTTTGAATAAAGACAGTGGTAACAAGTATCCCTGGAAACACTTTTGACTGGAAACACTTTGTGATCAGCTAAGATGACATATTTAGAGAATTTTCTTCTATTCCTTTTCCTTAAAGTTTTTACTTGGATTAACTCCTACATCTTAAAACTTCTGTTGTTTCTGCTTTTGCTCTGGATTTTGAGACAGACCCTCTAATTTACCTGGAAGCCATTAATATGAGTTTCAGTGGTGATCATTCTCTCCCTAAATTTCTCTAATTTTCTTGGTTCAACAATTGGGGTTCTCTTGAAAAATCTTCTTTGTACATTGCTTGGTTCTCCTGGAGTGTTATATTTGTAGCATTGGTCTTTTGTTGTCATTAAATTGTCAAATTGTCATCCTTCTCATCTTAGTTATTTTTCTCTCATTGCTGAGAAAAAATACTGGACACCCAAGGTTAAAGGAGGAAAGGTTTATTTAGCTCACAGCTTGTGGAGGTTTCAGTCCATAATCGCCTGGCTCTAAGGCAGGGTGGCACATGGCAGAGGCAGCCACTGTTCATGGTGGCAGAAGATACTGAAAGTAAAAAGGGCAAAAGGGGGAAACAAGCCTCTCTCTGCCCCTTTTATCTTATCCAGACTGCTGGGATTAGGGCCATGCCAATCCAGTCAGTGGACGGATCCAGCAATCACCCAGCCTTAATCCCAGTATTGCACCATAAATCAATCACAAACTCTAGCTGGGTTCAGCTGCCTCCAAAAAAGCCCCTTCTAAAAGTGCATGGGGCATTGGGGGACATCATGTAGACACAAACCATAACTCTTCTCCTCTAGCAACTCTGATTCTGTTTCTTTTTCCTATCTAGAAGAAGGACCTCTTGACAGAGAGGTTATTATCCATTGCCTAATCTTTGGGGCTTAATTTCAGGCCCAGAAATACTTAAGCAGTGGTGTTCTGATAGAGTAATCATTGACCCTCTGGCCTCTTGCAAAAGTAGAGAGGTTGTTGGGTCACTATGAAGGCTCCTGGAAGAAGCCCCCTAGTCCCTGGGCTCTTCTGGTCCCAGGGCAAGAGCAGACACAGCCCATCCATTCAGCCAGGAAAGCCAACCTCCCAGAACCTCAGGCTCAACTGCCAGATGCCTCAGCAGCAGAGACCCAGACAGGAACCAAAGACAGGAGAAAGGAAATGGTCTATTTGATATTATTCCTAAGCTTTGTCTTGATATTACCTAGCACATATTTTTATACCTGATAATCCCATTGGGAGAAAAGGGCAGATCTTAGAGAGGAGAAAATGGCACCCTACTGATCAGAAAATAGTAATTTTTGTGTACTAATATTAGATATTTTAATTGGGCTCTCTCTTTTGCCTTTAAAAGAATAATCAAGGAGGAGTGCATATTATTATTGTGAGACACATTGAGACAAGTGATCTGACCAAGACAAGGGATTGACCTGGGAAGCACTTGAACGGGAGGCAAAGGGCCCTCGAAGAATTTAGCATCCCTTCTGGGCTTGAGAGTCTCAAGGGATAGAATGGCGTGAGGCATCGCGGCAGCTCATACTGAGTGGCCCCACGGCAGGCCTGGAAACAATTTCAGGCAGCCTTAGGTACCCGGCCTTGGATCATTTTTGTGGAAAAGGCAGGCAGAGCTCATGTAATGGGGCATCAGAGGGGCAGTGAGGACCCACCAAGAACAGCGGCATCTGGTGCCCTCAGCTCGAAGACAGAGGAAGCCCCAAGGAGCAGAGAGCGACAAGAGAGCTTGGTACCTGGGGGAAAATGAGGGGCCCGTGACAGAGCACAAGACAGATGCAAGCTGGAGAGGCTTTGGGCAAGGAAAAGGCACTTAAGGGGAGTAATGTATTTGGAGGAGGTGCTCCAAAACAAAGCCGTTCTGTAAGAGAAACTCTCCCAGGGGCCAAAATCCTATTGCACTCCACATTTTAATAGAGCTTTTCTTCCCAAGGTCTTTGAAATAACCCTTCAAAAACCAGTTAAGATAACTTGATGGGGAAAATGAGGGTAAAAGAAGATGTTTTGCGGTTCTATGATAGCCACAAGATGTTCTAAATTGATATCCTCAACTCGCAGGTGTGAGATGACTTCTTGTGCGCCAGGAGCTCTCTGTGCAGCCCTGTAGGTCCCCCGTAAGAAGACCGAGCTGACGAGAGAGACGCTCACTGGCAGAGCCCAGGTCCCTGTCCTCCACTCACTGCTGTCTGCAGTCTCCTCTCCCCCACTCTGCATCTGCCACAGGTCTGGTTCTCTAAAGCCAGTGATCTCTGGGTCCTCGCATCTCAAACCAGCCAGTCCAGAGTCTCCCATGTCTCCCTCAGACGCCATATTTCACCTGCTACTTTCCACAGCCGGGTCTGTGCCAAGCTGTGGCTATAAGAGAGGTGAGTCCTGGTCCACAGAGCCCTCCCACCCAAGAAGCGGTCCTCTAGAATAGTGAAGGCAAAGGGCAAGTGGAGGGAAGAGAAACACTCAGCTCCAGAAAGTGGGCCGAAGATGCTTACAAGCCGTGCAGCCCCACGGGCCCAGAGGAGGCCGCCTTTGCAACTGAACCGCAGCTCACCCTTAGGTGCGGAGTGCAGCCAGCAGAGTCCGTGCTCTGACTGATCCATTCTGGACACCAAGAGCCTGTGGTTTCAGACTCCCCCAACTTGGAAGCCGGGCAGCACTTAGACGCTCAGGCAAATCCTTGGTCCAAAGGAGATGGGAGGAGGGTGTTTCCTTGGGATATTTTGAAGCAGCCTTCTAAAACCAGTCAACACTTTCATGTGCACATTTTCACCTTTCCGTTAAAGCTGGCCTCTGAAGATAGCAGCTGCCTCACGCTTACATGCGATGAGTCGGTCAAGCCCAGTGGCTCCTTCTTTTCCAGTCCTATTTATTCAGGCTTTCACTAATGCAGAACATCTGAATTAAGCACTTGCTGCATGCTGAGCTCTTTCCATGAATTATTTCATTCAGCCTCCAAAGCAACCCCACAAGGGAGGGGCCCTCGTTATCCTTGTTTGGAAATTAGAGGAGACAGTAGGAATGTGGCTGACATCACACAGCTAACAAGCTCCAAGAAGCATAGGACTGGGTAAGAGCCAGGTTTAACCGGCTGTTTCCTGAGGCCTGGCTGGGGTGACCCTGAGCTCTGAGACAAGTTCTGACGTGGTACTTGCCAAGGTGAAGTCATAGCAGTGCTGCCAGTCAGCGGGTTCTCAGGCCTCTGTCTCCAGCTGCTTCCCCAGGAGAGAGTTGCCTTTGTCTCTGCGTTGGTCAGCTCTTCATAGCTGTGACACAATACCCGACAAACACAGTTTCAGCAGGAAAGGTTTATTTTAGCTCACGGTTTCAGAGGTTCCATCCATGTTCCATCAGCTCCACCACTTTAGCCTGCAGCAAAGCCAAACATCACGGTGGAAAGGTATGCAGGAGGAAAGCTCTCGCCTCATGGTGGCCAGGAAGCAGAGAAAGGAAGGGGATGGGGACCAGATATAGTTCCCCCCAAGGTCATGCCCCTGTTACCCTCTGACTAACTTCCCCCCACTTCTATCACCTCCCAGCAATGCCATCAAATTATGAGTCAACATATTGATGAAGTTAAAGCCCTCATAATCTAGTCACCTGCACTGACCCCCCTCTGCACACTGCTGTGTTGGGGATACAGCCCTCAATGCGTGAGTCTTTAGGGGACACCTCTACATTTAATCCATAACAGTCTCTTTGAAGCCAAACTAAGGGGCCTTTTTCCTTGTATTACTCTCTTTCCCAGGTCTCTCTGTGAGGCTAAGGGCTCCAGAGGAGGATGATATCCCAGTAGGGGAGAAGAAGGAGGCTTCTGCAGCCTCCATAGGTGACCTCCGTCACTGTGGCACTTTGGTAAGACTGAGAGAATTATCCAGAACTTTGGAATAAGGGAAAGGAGGGGGACAAGACCTCCCAGTATTGTACGGGAATCTAGTTTAACAGACTTACCCAATGATGAGTCATTGACCCAGGCTATGGGGGTGCTTTTCCATTCAGCCCACTACTTACCATTAAGGAAAGGTCCAGGCTGTGCACTGATGTGTCAGCTTGTATATTTGCTTCTGGTGAAGATACAGGTGATTCATCCCAGTGGCAAGGTTTTCTCAGTTTATCAGTCATCCACCCATCATGTGCTGTGCCTGTCCATCCCTTCCCAGCCTTCCTCCTCCAGTGCCCACTTAATTCCTCAAACTCTCCTTCTAACTAGCTTCCCCCTCGTGCAGGCCCCCTAATTAATAAACTGAAACTCTTTGACACATGCTCACTGTGTACTATCATAGTGTTTATAAAAATTTTTTTTTCAGTACTAGAAATTGAACCCAGGGAACACTGAGCCACCTCCCCGGCCCTTTTCATTTTCTTTGAGACAGGATCCCACTAATTTCTCTAGGCTGGCCTTGAACTTACAATCCTCCTGCCTTAGTCTCTTGAGTAGCTGACATGCATCACCATGCACAGGTGTGTTTTGTGTCTGTGCTTCATCTATGACCAGAAATAACTATCTCCAGAGCCCTGTCCACAGACACTGGACAAGATGCAGGAAACTACTTGTGCTCTGGTATGATACAAAGTTGATTAGATGCAAACTCTTTGGGCAGAATTGAGAGTAAAGGTCTTTCCCTCTCTCCACATCTGAGGCATTTCTGACTTTGACACAGTGGCTTATTTTGAAAACTATTTTATGAGCTCCACCTAGGATCCATAAGCGATACACCTGAAGGTTACGTTACCTTCCAGCCCTGAGTAACCATGCACTTCTGTTAAGCTTTGGGACCTGGAGAATTTGGGGAAGTCTTTCAGAACTAGGGCACACAAGAGCTTAGCTTTCGGGCTATGCCCTGTAGTTGTGTTTGAAATCACCTATGGTCACTTAGAGGCCGTCACACTTACCCAGCAGCCACCTGAATAGCTCCATGCAAAATGGCAGGCGTGAGGCAGGGAGACTCACAAACAGAAACACTGAAGTGTGTGTGGGCCGTGCTGAAATGACTCCCGGTGGCAAGGCTGCATCCCCAGTGAGCACATTATCCCACATCTGAGGGATCTGGATTGAGGTGAGTTCAGTTCAGGGCTTTGCCACCTACTTGCTGTCTGGCCACAGGCCACTCACGTTTCCTTCTCTGTGAAATGGGCATATATTCGTGCCACAAGCACACCTGAGACCTGTGAGTCCAGTGCAGTCAGATGAGCTTGTGGGTTCTATGTACTTATTGTCTGGCCATTAGCACACCTCAGTGAAAGTAGCTACTTTAAGCACCACCCTCCCTGGCTGGGCGTTAACACACGCATGTCCCTGGGAGGAATTATAGATCCTCCTCCCAACCATGGAGTAAGAATCAGACTTTCCAGGTGGGGAGTGGGTCTGAGGCAGACCCAGTACCCAGGGCAGCAGGATGCTGTGCAGGGACCCACCATGATGGCCAACACTCAGGGAGTGTTGTCTCCCTGCCGCCCACAGCCCTTAGGGGTGCTGGCAGCTCTCTGGGCTATGAGATTGTTAAAGGATGGGTCTCTGTCAGCCAGGAGTGGAGCCAGAGGGCTGCAAGTCTGGGAGACAGGTATACATCACTGTGCAGCACAGCTCCCCGCAGGTGTGGGGGGGGTGCCTCAGGAGGAGCTTCTTCTGATGCCAGCTTCTTTGCCCTTCACACAAGGGCCCAGGGCATCCGAGCTGATGTGTTCTCCACTCCACTTCAGTTCTCAGGTCAGATCTCCTCCTCTGCCCAAGGAGGCTTTCCGGATCACCAGAGTGAAGTTTTCCCACTGCAGTGGCCCTTCATTTCCTTCCTGGCGTGTGGTACACTCCACAGCTGGCTGACTTGTTTGCTGATTCTCTGTTGTGTGTCTTCCCAAGGGTCCTAGGACAGGAGGATGGGATCCAAAGCTGTCTCGGGTCCGTAGCACTTAGAATTGGGTCTGGTGCATAGTAGCTGCTCAGCAGGTATTTGCTGGATGAGCAGGTGGATGGGAGCTGGCAGGCAGGCCCTTCCTGAGTGCCCTGTTGGTGCCACCCAGCCCATCTGGGGCAGAAGGGCCATTGCCTGCAGAACTGAGCCTCGGTGAGGCTCTCACAATGAGTCAAACTCTGCAGCCATATACGCAGCACCTGTGCCTCGAAGGAGACGAAATGGAATACACTCTCTGGACACCTTGGGTGTGTCTGAGAGCCTGAATTTTTCTGGAACAGGGAAAAGTATAGGACCATCGTCACCAGCACCTGGCCTCTGTACCTCTCTGTGCAAACTTGGTTCCTCCACATGCACGCCCCCAGCTCTAGGGCTTTAGTAAGCCCACCCATGATCTCCGGCCAGGGCTGCAGCTCTGCCCTGTGTCCGTGTCAGTGCACAGAAGGTGAAGCACACAGTGCGCGTGTAAGGGGCTGTGTCTGCCCATGGTGGCCAGCTGGGTCCCACACAGGTGCCTCTGTCTGCAGAAGCTGGACGCAGTTGCTGTGCCAGGATGGGCAGATAAGATTCGTGACATTTTCTGGACTGTGCACACTGTCTCTGGTCCTCCACATCTGTGTCCTCCTCTTCGTGGCTATCGCCTTAATTCATTGTGGCTTCATAGTGGGGTGAGGTGAGCCCAGGCCCCTTGTGTGGGCAATGGGAGATGCCTCAAAGTCTGGTCAGGGTAGAGTGCAGATAAGTTCTAGACACAGAAAGGCCGCATGGGTGAAACAGGCATCCAAGCAGCATCCCAAAATGGAAAAAAAAACAAACAGGGTTCCCTTTATCCTTAACCCATTTTCTATTGCAATAAAGGATACCACGGGCTGGTAATGATAAACAGTAGAAGTTTGTTTGACTTGTGGTCCTGGAGGCTGGGAAGTCCAAGAGCAGGGCACCAGCATCTGTCGGGGACCTCTGCTCTGCCTCATGGGAGACCACGAGGAAATGAGACCCAACTCACCGTGTTCATCAGGAACCCACCCACGTAGTAATCGTCCGCTCCTGCAGTAACAGCATTGATCTGCTCACGGCCTGCCCGTGCCTTAACACAGTGGCTGTGAGATTTTCATGGGAGTCTTAGCGGGAATGCTCTGACCATAGCTTCCCTTGAGTAGCATTGAGGGCACAGTCTCCATGAAGGCGGCACTCATAAGATTTCAAGAAAGGAGTTAGAGAGACTGAGTCAGAGTTAAGAAGCAAAATAAGCCAGCTGTGCCCCGGCTTGACAGTGCCGAGGCTTCCCGTTCCAGGTAAAGAAAGGCAGCGTTCCCTCTCTGGACCTGTCTCGGCAGTCACTGCCTTGAATGCCTTCACCTGGGGCCACAGGTGTGCCTTCCACACTTGCTGACCCTCACCGCCTGGACCTGCGCCTGGAGCAGTGCCCGGTCTGACACTCTCGCGCAGAGCCCTCACCTGAATCATCACACAGGGCCTCATCAGTACCAGCCGGAATGAGAAGACCTGTTGCTCCCGCCGCCATCACCGCAGTGTAACAATTCCCACTTCTACCCACGTCCAGTAAATTTAATTAGTGTTGAAAAGCAGCTTATTTGGCAAGATGATCTGCTTTTAACCTGGGTAAATGGCTTCCTTTATGATTGTAAATTAAGCATGCCGTATCTTTTTCATGCATCACGGTTGTCCTCATCAATACTACAGGCAGTTGCTGGTGGTCTCACTTGGTTACCTTTCCCATCACTATTTTATCATCATCCCAGTAGGAGTGGGGAATTCATTCCATCTTAATGACAAAGCGGAAGTGGTGGCAAGGGGCCTGTTGCAGCGGGAGACTGTGCCTTGGTCAGTGTCTCTGTGGTTGGTGATCAGATGCTAGGCCCGGCCCCGCACGGGACGTTCTCAGCTTTCCATCAGGCCTGCCGTCTACAGCCTTTGTAAAGGGTGTATGCGGGGCTTTAAAGCTGCTTTTGTCTTAATTGCAAATAATTAGGAATCAAATATTTGCCAGTGACGACTGATTCCCAGGCCAGAGAGAACCTGAATGTTTGTAATGGCTTCCCTGGTCGCAGGTGAGCAAGGGAGTTTTCTTAACACTGACCCTCTGCACAGTCCAAGGGAAGGACCGAGGGAGTCCAGCTGCACGCTACTCAGTGTGGGCCCCTGATACATGAGTGACGTGGTCCTCAAAGGTGATCTCTGCAACCTGCGTATGCAGGCAGTGCACAGGAGGAGGAGGAGGTCGGACACAGTGGAGGAGTCCCCATCTGCCGTGGGCTGGCTCTAGCCTGGCTGTCTGGCTAGATTCAGCAGTCTCTGAAAGCCCCACCCTGCCCTGTCTCCCCAGCACCACGGTTGCCTTTGTCGCCCAGGGACACGGTCACAGGCCCATCTCCCTTAACACCTCTGTCCTGCATTTCCTTCCCATCCCTATGGAGGATGCGGCAGGAGAAGCACCCACAGAAGCTCAGCGCTCACCGCCCCCCACCCTGCTCCCCGTCACAGCCCCTAACCCAGTGCGGGAACAGCGGCCCTCACTCAGCTTTAAGGAGCTCAGCTCTGAAACCTCCTGTGTTTCTAAAATTGAGGACAGAGACCTAGCACCTGTGGGGCCAGAGTGTGAGGCTGACCCTCTGGGGCAGGGGACTCGGGGAGGGGACACATGCGCTTGTGTTGGCTGCAAGAGCTTCATAAAGGGAAAGGCCCCCAGGATGAATTGCAGCTGCTCAGCCGGAGGGAAAGAGCCACTGGGGATCAGCACAGCCAGGGCAACCCTCCCCCAGCATGCTCAGGGAGGCCAGAACCAGGAGACAAGGCTCCGTGACCTCAGAGTGAGGCAGTCAGTCAGTTCCTGCCCTGTCTGCACAAGTCTGTTAAAGCAGTGGCCCAGCGGCGCTATTCTGTGTCCTCACCCCGTCTTGGGAAGGAAACAAAGGCTGGTATTTTTAGAGCTGTGTTAGTTTCTGCTCATAGCCGCCAGCACTTGCTGGGCGACCCATTTCCCAGCAACCCAGGAGAATCCCACTCATCAAACACACTCTGTAGCAAAGCGACCAGAAGCCCAGAGCCTGCCCTGCCAGGAGCCTGCCTTCGGCCCCTGCCAGGAGCCTGCCTTCTCTTCCTGCCCGCCACCTGTCAGCCCCGACAGGAGACTGGCAGAGGGGCCAAGGACACCAGGGGGCTTTCGCGGTGACATGCAAACAATTAGCAAAGTGGATGTGGGAGGTGCGCGTGTCTGCTCAGGATCTGCACTTCGACACTGCACAGATATATGCTGACCTTCTAGTTTATTAAGATCCAAGAAAAAGTCAATATTTCTCTGTTTGCTAGAGCTGGAGGAATTTAAATGAGTTACTGAGCCAAACAGTTAATCTGCCAATAACCCACTGTTACCTTTCAAATCTATAATGATAAGAAAGCAGACTTAACCAGCAAGAAGGAAGGGATTCTTTTTTTTTTTTCTTACACATCCTCAGTCCATGGGGTAGTGCCATTCTGTCTTGTTAAGTATTTTGAAGATTTAATTAAAATTTAAAGCAAAGACTTCTGTGGGTATAAAATCTGCGTTCGCGTTTTAATTATTTGTACTTTCCATCCCCTGGCAATTCTTAACTCTACCCATGTTGCCGTTCACAGAACCTGGCAATCGTCTGCTCTCCCTGGACTCTTGTGGGGGATCGTGATGTTGGCTCTAGATTCCTGCTTGGCCTTTCACTTAGTGGTGCCTTTGCAGAAATCAGCTACCGGCCCACCGCCCTCCTGCACGGTGTGGCTCTGAGCACTCTGTCCCTGAAACCCTTGTGGCTATGTGTTGTGCACGAGAGACAACCGAGCAATGTGGCCACTGCCGTTTGCTGGATCTCAGCCTTCTTGACCACAACCACAACACTGAGCTAGAAAAGACGAGGTCGGGTGGAGGGGGCAGTCTGTTGTGCCTCAGCTGACGTCAGTTGTCACGGAGAACTGTTCTCCCACCTGTGCTGCCTCCCCCGCCCTGGACACACAGGGTACCACTGCCCTCTTAACCCTGCAGTGGCTCCCTGACACCTACAGAATCAAAGCTGGGTTCTTCTGCTTGGTTTGCAATCTGCTATACCCATACCTCGCCTCCCTTTCCACCTCTTTTGTTCGAAACTGCTATTCCTGTTGGGTTTCCTACCTGAGACCTGCTGATGCTACCTGGAGTGGCTTCTGGAACCTCGCCCACTCTGCCCCATAGAAAGCCCTCCTCACCTGGGCCCACAGGGTCCACGGGCCCTCACCTCCTCTTGAGCCCGAGGCTCTGTTCACTTCTCTAAGAAGCAGCTCCTGGGCTCCCGTTTATCTCCAGACTCCAGGACGGGCAGGATTGTGTCTGAGACACTGGGAGCAAGTGAGCCGTAACGCCTGAGCTCTGCTCAGCAAGATGCCCTTCTCAGCACCCACGGCCACCTCTTTGAGTTCTGTGGCCCTGTCTCAGATAAGCCTCAGCCCATGAGGAAGCCAGCAACCCCAGCCCCGCCAGCCTGTGTCTGACCCTCTCTGTTTGTGTCCTGCAGGGCTTCCTGGCCATGGGCTGCTGGCCTCCTGCAAGAAAAAGCTGTGCAGCCGCGGGAGCCGGTGTGTGCTCAGCAGCGAGACCGGGGAGCCCTCCTGCCAGTGTGTGGAGGCCTGCAGGCCCCGCTACCTGCCCGTGTGTGGCTCTGATGGGCGGCTCTACGAGAACCACTGTGAGCTCCACCGGGCCGCCTGCCTGCTGGGAAAAAAGGTTGTCGTCATCCACAGCAAGGACTGTTTCCTCAAAGGTAGGGAGATGGCTCCTTGCCTTATACTTTTGGATTCTGTGATGTGGACAGAGGAAGTAAAGAGAAGGATGGGTGCTTTAACCAGCAACAGTGGCATTTCGCTTCTGTCTGTAACCCTGCTCCAGAGACCGCTGCCTTGGCTGAAGCCCCTTGTGAAACAGAGTTCAGGGACATCAAAGCAAACCTGGCTGGTACAGAACACAGGTCCCTCAGGAACGCTATTACCAGGCATCACCCCCCTGTTCACGTAGGATGGCCCCTGGCAGGGTGGTAGCAGTGGCCACATTTCCCCAGGTGGACAGAGTCCCATTGGTCAAGACATACAGTGACCAGAAGGACATCAGCACAGTGGTTCCCTGCACGGCATGGACTCTAGCTCTGTCCCTGTCCGGAACAGTTGCAGATGGAAAAGCATCCCATGCCTTGCCTGTGCAGAGCAGTTCTAAGCAACACAAGCCCCAGCAGGGACATCAGATAGCACCTCTGGTGATGGGCTCAGTGGTCTCCTGCTTCATGCTGGAGAAGCGTGTCAGGAGAGCGGGGCAGCGTTGGTCCCCAGGAGATGACGAGAGCCACATGGCAGTGACTCTGTGCCATGCCCCAATCTACTCTAGGCACCCAGCAAGGTGCCCTGTACCAAAAACCTGCTCAGTGGCTCACAGGCGCTCATGGGTGTGAGAGTTAGCATGCGCATTCCTGGGTTGACCCGACCCCCGTAGCGAACGTGTGCCGTGGGTGAGAGAAGTACTTGTTATCCTGAAACACAACTGGCTTGTGTGAACAGATCAGGAAATGTGTAGAAGGCAGAAGCAAGATGGGAGCAGATGGGAGCAGGCCCACGTGGCCTGAGCCGGGGACTGTGGCAGGTGGGAGAGCCCCGCTGCGGTTCACAGGCTCGGAGGGGGCTTGGGGAGCAGGGAAAGGAGAGAGAAGTTGGAGAAAGTGAGGTCTGCCACATGCCAGCAGCTGGATGGGCAGGAGCTTCTGCAGTTGCCAGCAGGGAGGGGCTGGGCCCTCAAACAAGGGACTGAGCTCAGTCTCGCTGTCAGTCCCCAGCCTGCACGTGACTCCGTGCCTGTGACACAGGAAAGTCACAGCTGAGGCGGGCAGCACAGGTGAGCAGGCTCCACCACCTCTGCTCGGCCACCTGCACCCACACAACGGGCCCCTCCCGCCCTCCCCGGCTGGCCGCGGCAGCGTGGGCTCTGGAAAGTGCGTTCAGCCATGATGGGAACCGGCTCAGACACTTTCATGGCTGTGCTTATGATGCTAATGCCGAGGTGCTTCACAATCATGAGACACATTATGCAAATGAGGCCAGAATGGGCCGAGGACAAATGTCCCTGGTCTGGAAGTGCTACCCAGCCCCGTGCCTGCCGACTCCTTGGCAACCATGCACACTAAAACACTTGACCAGTTGCTCCAGCTTTATTGGCCGTGTTGAATTTTATAGACTGATGTTCCGTTCTCTGGTTTCCAATATCTCCCAAATTGCATCTTTCTGAAGGTTTTTATTTCTCCATCACAGTGTGTACAGCCTCCCTCGCCAACGGTTACACAAACAGCATTTCTCATTTCACACGAGGGAAAGAACAACCACAAAACCTGCCACCCTGAGGGATGATGGGGTGAGCTGGGCCATGGGGGGTGGGGGAGGCGCGAGCCTCTCAGGCCTCGGCTGTTTCAGGCTGACTGAGTTCATCCCCCGAATCCTTCTCATGTGCAGATTCTGTGACTTGCCTCATATGCAGGCGTGGGGCTGCTCCTCTCGGGATCCTTCTTCGACGCCTATATGCTCCGCAAAACACTGAGGGTGGCATCTCCGGAGGTGGAGAACACTGAAGGACATGCTCAGGCCATGCAGCACAGTGCCAGGCGAGCTGCATGTGTGTGGCGTTAATCCTAGGTGCCACCATCACTCGTTCTACTCCAGCATGGCCTCGGGCCTAGAGCAGAGGGAATATGTACCAGGGCTCTGCCTGAAGGGTTCTGGGGACATCTCGGATGGCTTTCCGGTACCTGGAGAGTGTGCAGCAGGTCCTGAGTGTCTGCCTTGATGCAGTCCTGGAGATGCCCACCCTGGAGATGCCCACCCAGTCCAGGAGGAGGAGGAAGAAGATGCCTTCTTCCCAGGCCTCCTGGGCCTGGTGCTCAGCATCAGCTCCAGTCCCGGCAGGCAGGAGCCCTGTGCCTCTTCCTCTGTCATCCTCTGGGGTGTGTCCAGGGGCTCACGGGGGTGGCAGACAGACCAGCCGTAAGGGGAGCTTTGGGGCAAGCACTTCTTCTCACCAGAGCCGCAAGTCCAGCAGGAACCGGGGAAGCAAGTGACAAGGGCTCTGTCAGGAGTCAGGGATGACAGGGATTCTTGGGGAAAGGAAGGGAAGGACAACTTCCTGCTATGCCCTTCTTGTGATAGCGGCAGCGTGTTTAATGCCAGCTTGAGCCCCATGGATGATAATTTCTCATTTGTCCCAAATTTCTAGAGAGTTTTAAAACAGGAAACTTAAGACACCCATTTTCCAAGCCAACAAAAAATTATAAATTGTCCATCTTCTGTTCTCTGTTCCTACTAGATTTCACAAAGAGGACTTTAGATTTCACTCTCTAGGACTTTATCAGCCCCGACAGCCGATGTGAGGGGCTTCCTGAGGGGCTGGAGTGTGCAGGAAAAGTGAGTAGGTGCACTGGATTAGGCTGGGCCAGCCCACTCTGGCCAGAGCCCCTGACCCCCAAGAAGAGGTTTCTCCTGGAGACTGAGGAGGGACACATGACACTTGCCAGTCTGCATGAGAAAGAGGCAGCATTCTATGCCCCATTTATAAGAAAACTTCGGGTATCACACTGCAGTTGCTATGGCAATGGGATTCCGTGTGAATACAGGATGAAATACAATATCATTTAGGGATCATTAGCATGTGTGAACGTCAGACTGAACCCAAAAGCATGGCTGCCCTCCTTTGCAGCTCTGATCTGGGTCTCCTCAGATGGAAGCAGGGGACAAAGTCCAGGTGGAGGAGGGATGTAGGAGGTGCATTTCCTTTGTCTTAGGGCAAAATTAGCCACACTTTTCCTGGGCATCAGCTATGACCAAGAGAATTCCAAGATGTCCAGGGGGCTCACTGCTTAATTCTGTATAGTTTGCGTTTGAAAATTTACCTTGTGACACTGCGTTCCTGTTTCCACGCCAGTTGGCACTTTAAAAATTGTTGTTTTTTTACTTGGTTTTCAATTCATGCTCTGTCTCCTGTGCTACTCAAGACGAGCTTGTGCCTCACACTCAGTCACCACACAGGGTTGTATTATACCAGATGCGGCAGTGCCAGAGGTGGGCAGTTTTCCAAACAAACCGTGAAATTATGGAAGAAAAATGACTGGTGTCGGTTTGGTTTTAAGTGGACCCTTTGGCTTCCTTAGCCCGAATGTGTTCCTTGGTATGTCACAGGTGGGTCCCCAAGCTAGTGAGTTTAGGGACACTCATTTGCCTTTATGGCAAAAAAAAAAAAAATGAAGCTACAGGTTTGCTAATCTTTTTTTTCCATGTTACTAAACAGGAGTAAGATCCCAACGTTCTGTTGCAAGCTAGCAGAGCAGATTTTGTCTAGTTATTCTGTCACTGTTCTTGTTACTTTGAATCTTGGTGATTTAAGAACTTAAATTAGTCTCCACACTTCCCAGGGGGCGAGTTTTTATACTTCTGCCAGTCTTTGCTGCCCTGCCAGGAAAAGCTACTCACACTCCTGGAGGTGCCAGGCCAGTGCGGCCCTAGGCAGGATGTGAGATCGCACTGCAGGGCTGTGGGCTGTGGGCGTGACGGGGGGTTGGTTTCTTTGCCTGGGCTGTCCTGGTAGCAAGGAGGGGGCAGCAGGGAGCTCAGGCTGATCAGGCAGTGAGGCAGGCAAGGGCGGGTCCTCGCCGCACCTCCTTGGACACTGCTCACTGTGCCCGCTTATGTCGTCTGCAAGATGGGAATAACAGCACCTACTTCACAGAGTACCTCGTTTATGAGGGAACTGTGCCTGCACACGGCCATCACTCCCCTCTGAGTGCGGCAGGAGCCTGGGGATGATGCGTGATGTCACTGCAAACATGGCCCCTGTTCAGGAGGCTCAAGCAAAGGGTTGTAAGGCCCCTGCCTACAACACGCGATGAGGAGTGAAAGGCGAGGGGCGATGGGGCCTCCGACACGTGAGGGCCGGGAAGCACGTTGGCCTCCGCATTTACTTAATGGCCAGAATCTGACCTGCAGGTGCTCATATGTAATCACTACCTTCTCCAGCTGGCGGTACCTGTGAAGAGCAATGCAGTGAGTCACCCGGGCGTGCATCGGTGAGAAGCAAGAGCAGAAGCAAGCGTCCCCGAGTCAGACAAGCTAGTCCAGCTTCCTTGTTTCCAGAGGGGCACCCAGAAGTCCAGACAGGACAGGGCTGTTCCCGGAGTCCTACACACAGAGCCACGCCCAGGGCCCAGGATCTGCCCTGGCACCCACAACAGGAGGCGCAGTGGTTCCCCCATAAGCCCAGCACTCTAGGAGGCTGAGGCAGGGGGAGCACAAGTTCAAGCCCAGCCTGGCAACTCAGTGACTTAGGGAGACCCTGTCAAGGAAGAAACGAAGGAAGAAAGGGAGGAAAGGAGGAATGGAAGAAGGGAGAAAGGTTGGGGGAGGGAGAAAGGGGTGAGGGAAGGAAAGGAGGAAAGCAGGGAAGGAGGGCAGGAAGGAGGGAGGAAGGAAAGGAAGACAGGCCAGAGAAGTAGAACCAGTGCTAAGACCCTGGGCTCAACCCCCAGTACTATCAAAGAAGGAGAGGAGGTCGGGAAAGGGGGGCAGGGAGGGGGAGGCGGCACCCCCCACAGAGCTGGGGCTGCCTTATTGAAGTCCAGCGGGGCATGTTCCCAGCAGGTCCCGTTGCTTCCCCTTTCCATCTCCCCCATAACACAGGCTGCTGTGGAGGGCAGGCTCTGCACCCGGGCAAGTGAGAAAGGCCTCGTGCAGCTTCTGGCCGGGTCCCTGCCTGCCCATCAGCAGAAAGCCTGGCCCCATCTGTCTTCTCCAGGCAAAGCCAGCTCCGTCATCCCAAACCCCCAGAGCCTCTGGATATCGCAAAGCAAGACCACTGTCTCCTGCAGAAGGAAGCAGACAATCCCTTCTCCAGCCTGGCCTGGAGCTGCCTTCTGCTTTCTCCCCTGACTCCCTCCGTCCTTCCAGTTGCCCTTCCTCACCTGATTCTACCCACACTTCTGCCCAGAGCCCCCTCCTGCCGCTCCAGCCCTTGTAAAGGGCTGACTGTATGCTGGCCCCTTCCTGGCCTTTATTTTCAGCTACGCAGAGGAAGGTTTGCTCACTTTCTACCAGGCCGTCTGCCTTCACGTACTTATTGAGTGGCCCCTGGGTGCCAAGGCTGTGCCAGAACCCGAGGTGCCAGTACGATGGGGATAATGACCTGACGTCATGGGCTGACAGCCTCAAGAAAGGTCGGGCTTCAGTCACTAGCACCCCCGCTTTCTGAACCATCACTGGGAGGCTGTTTTCACCAGAGACAACCCCCAGACCTCCAGGACAGTGAGAATCCTCACGGACAACCTCCCATTGTGGACATGTCCTCCCCACCTGGGGACTCTGCCAACATCCGCGCAAACAATGAGGGGTTGCCTGAACCAAAAATTCGGTCTTGGCCCACCCCCAGCCCCATCCAGCCGCTCCTGGAGCTCAGTCATCCCTTTGTAACATCTGCTTCCAGGATCAAGAAATGTGGCTTCAAACGAACGTATGTTCTTTGACTACTTCCTCTAGGTTTCGTGCAGGAAAATGTTTCACTGCGAGCACCCCGCGAATGTGCGAGAATGTTATCAGCTCGGCGTGTGCAGTGTGCTTTACAGAGTTGCTGCATTCTGAACGAATTAATTACATTCCAGTAATTAAAAATTGCTAATAAGTTATTGAGCTGAGAAAGCCTCACACTGCACTGATTTCAGTCACAGAAGCAGGTTAGAGCGTCTGAGGCTCCCCATCACTGTTCCCTGCCGTTTTCTGGTACCCCGACCCCTCCTTCACCCCACCCCCTCTTCTGTGTGCTCCTCAGTGTCTTGGCCATTGACAGGCCCCGCCTCTCACATGCTAAAGCCATGAGGAGGTGGCTTTGCTCCCGGCAACCCTCCAAGTACCACAGAAGCGCTTCCCTTCCCTTCCCTCCACTGCCGCCACGTTCACTAAGATCACCCGGCCTCTTTATATGCCAAGTCCAGGTGGGTGACTGTCTAAGGTCTGCCCTGCTGCAGTCCCTCCTGCTGCAATGCCTGTCATCTTCCCCACAGCCCTGGTCCTCCAGCTTCCAGGGCCAAGCCCACCCTCTGCCTCTCTGTAAAGCAGTCTTACTCTGGCAGCATCTTCACGTGGAACCCCAGGGGTCCTCCTGGGCCTCGCCTCTTTCTCTTCCACCCCTCCCCACTGTCCCAGCTGTGCCTTGAGCATGCACTGTCTCATGCCCTCTCCTCCCTGCACGCTCCTCCACATGTCATCACAGCCCTTCAAGCCCACTTCCCCTGCGGCTCTAAGAATGAACTTCCCGCAGGGTGACGTGAGCCAAAGTGCTCTCTCGCTGGAGCCCCGCTGCCCGCTGTTGACCCAGCATCATCCACAGAGGCAGGGGCTGTCCCAGCACTGGGAATGTACATCACAGGTCAGGGAGAGAGACGCAGGCAAACCGCAGAAGGCACGGGGGTGGTGGCAAGTGTCCTGGAGAGGGCCCAGCGGGCAAGGCGGTTGGTGAGAGCGCCTATCGCAGCATGTGACATCGAGCTGCAACCCAGCTGCAAGCCAAAGGAGGCAGGAAGGTGAGCAGTGAGGCCCAGGGCTGCCTGGGGAGAGCATCCTGGGCAGAAGGAGCAGCATGTGCGAGGGCTGTGAGGGGGGAGCTTGCCTGGCGGTTTTGAGAACCACAAGGAGGCCGAGGTTGTACCTCAGAGCGAGGGGAGGACATTAGGAAGTAGGAGCTGGGGCAGATCTCCATGGAAGGCCTTGCTCCCTCCCCTTGCTGGCCCGTGGAAGCCCACGCTCTTTGGTATTATGCAGTATTTTTCTTCTGATCACACCCCTGTGCCCTGCAAGGGATGGCCTCGAGGGGACTTCACTCTTTGCCACCGTCCCTGGGAGCCTGGAAAGGGCGTGCCCTGAGTGGAAGAAGTGATTTGCCCAGGACCTCATGCCCAAGCATCTCCGGTCCTTCCCTCAGCTGAGGGAAGCCTGCAGGGTTTGGGGGCTTCCGGGTGCGAGCCCGAAGGTAATCCCAGTATCATCCGAATGCCTAAGTGCAGGGTGCTGCTCCTGTTAAACTTCCTGTTAGCCTTCCCCACTCCCGTCCCCACTGCGTGTCCTTACAAGGAGGGATGTTGGCTTTATGTTCCCTCCCCTTGCTCCCTGGAGGCGATCTGCTCATTTTCAGGGGAAGGCACAAGTTAGTGATTATGTGTTAAATAGGATGGAAATGGTCCCTTTGAGGTCCCTGCGTGGCAAGAACAGGAGACCCCATTAGAAGGGGAGAAGTTAGAACCCTCCTGGTAACGCAAGTCAGAGGGCCCAGGGAAGGAGACGATGGATTTAGAGCAGCCTCTGCCCAGGGCCTGTTGGGTTCTCTGTGGTGGTAGGGTCGCCTAGGGTGTTGAGGGCACACAAGGAAGGAAGAGACCAGGGCAGTGGGCAAGGGAGTGGCGGGGAGCTCTGTGCCCCACGCGTGTCCTTTGGGAGGCTCCTGGGAAGGCCCATGGGAGAAAGGGGAGCCCTTGATTCAGGTGGCTTAGGCCTGTGAGCAGAGAGTGCCCGGCACCTGGCAGATTTCAAATGATCACTCGGAGTCTAGTGTGTAATTACTGGAGCGAGGAGAAGTTGATTTGGGACTTCCTTAAGGTTCTCCCCTATTGCGTCTTCAATTAAGATCAAGGCCCCCTCGTAGCAGCCGCTAAATGACACGGCATATTGAATCTCTGGCTCAAGCAGTTTATCTAATTATCTGTGTGACAAACTCAGCAGCTGTCAGCCCAGCCCAACGCAAACATGTTGGCTCTGTGGCTGCCGCGAAGTGTTTTCTGGTTACTCACAGGCACCGGAAAGGACTTCCTTGCCCGTCACCGGATGTGGGTCCCTTTCGGGGCGTATGTCACCTGGGGACCTGTGCAGTTAGAGGGGCCAGTGGTACGGGGCAGGGGTACAGGAGTTGGGCACAGGCCTGGCGGTCCAGCTGCTCCTGGCTCTCAGTCCCTCCCACCCGTGCCCGCAGGTGCCATGGCTGGCATGGATGCCCAGCCTCTCTGTCTGCTCCGCTGCCCAGGAAAGCAGTGCCCCAGTTTGGGCATCTCTGTTCCTCCAAAGAGAGAGGCCCGCTCATGGCTGTGTCAGATAACCAGGATAAATCGGAGGCACTGGAGGGCAGCAACCGAGGGAGGGGAGGAGGGTCTCCATCAGCCCAAGCGTCTGTGCAAAGCTGGCTCGCTGCACACTTCAGTATTAAGACCACTGCGTGCTGATCTGTGCAGTCGAATCTTCAGCCAGCACGATGGGGAAGGCCCCGTCTCTGCAGTGCCCTGGCTCCCAGAACCACTCATGTCTCGTTATCATAGTTAAACTTGGACCCAGTCTCACTTCAGGTGCCACAGGAGAGCCAGGTCCAGGACACTGAGTGTTCTCAGGGCTTAGAGGAGACAAGAGCTTCCCTGCAACTGCTGGTCTTGGGCATCTCCTCCTTAAGAACCTGCCCTCGGCTTTCCTTATGTTCTTGTCCACTTTGATGCATCCTGATCACTCATTAATGGGGGTCATTGGAGTGGAAACTACCTTTAGAAGCATCCTCTGTTTGCGGGTAATTAAAATAGCCAAATGCAACGAACCTGCCCACGTATTTTAAGCAGCGGCATCTGAAATGGGTATTTCCCTTGGTAGCTGACAAGAAGGGCTCCTCTGAGCACCTGACAGATGTCTCGCCTTGCTTGTCTTCCTTAGGGAACTGCCGTTTCCTCTTCCATGCCTTCTTCTCAGTTCACCCCAGCCCCTTCAGCTGACTGAGGTGGGGCCCAGAGTTCCAGCCCTACTTGTCTGGCCAATGCTCTGCTTGATTATTCTCCCTCTCTTCCTTTTTCTTCATCTCGCCTTCCCTCCCTCCCTCTCTCTTCCCCAGTTTCTCTGTCATTCTCAGATGTTATGTGATTCATCCAGCAATCCAGTTTTCCACTGAAATGTAATAAACCCAAGGTCTTTGTATAGAGATTTGTAGAGGTCTCATTTGCACCTAGCCAGAGAGGACCTAGACGGGCCCAGGTCTGTGGGCGCCCTCAGAGCCTGCCCAGTGCCTTAGGAAACCTTAGAGGAGAGGCATCAGGTGGTGTAAATAGGCCTGATGAGGGGAGTGGGAGGTGATGGTCAGGAAAGAGGGGTCAAGGAAGAGTCCCTTGCAAAGCCACAAAAACGGAGAAGTATTCAACCAAGGGGACATGGAGAGGGGTAGGGGTGGGTATCAGAAAGGGTCAGGGACATGTCCTCGGATTTCTGTAGACAATGAACTGTCCACCCAGGAGCAAGGTTTCTCTCCACTGTTCAGCCTCAACTGCCAGCCCCAGGGAAGTCAGGAGCCCTCTGCAGTGGTGCTGTTCCGTGGCAGGGATCAGGGATCCACCGATTCTGCAGCCGGGACTCCGTCCCCAGCTGTCTGAGAGTAAACAGAGGTGGCACAAGAATTAAACAGAAGTCAGCTTCCGCTCACTCAAGTGGCAACAAAAGAGTGCATTTGAAGGAAGATTGCTACAAGAAACGGAAGCACAAGTTAGACCGCAGCTGAGTTCTGCTGTCAGTTCAAGAACACATGAACTCTGAAATGAGATGGAAAATGAGTTTATAAATCGGCTTAACGATAATCAAAAACAAACGGAAGCTATAGGAGGTAAGGAAAGAATATAAGGAATCTGAGATACAATGGCAGAAGTTCCACCTACACTGCAAGCTGGGAAGGGCAGGATTAACCACGCCAGTCACACAGTTCTGCATCACAGAGAACACACTTGGAAACCTCTGCTAAGATGCATGGGAAACAAGAGAAAAGGCTGAGAACAGTGTGAGAGAATATGACAGGTATGGAGGACAGAGAGAGGATAGAACATACTGCCGAGTGGCCATCACAAAGTGCAGCCAGCAAAGCAAATGGACACAATAAACAAAATGAGATTTGAAATGAAGTCTGGTGTCAGGTGGTCTTAGCTGACCAGCTTCTCCAGGAGTGACTTTTCACTGCTGGTTTGAGCCACATCAAAGATGAGTGTTAGACTCTGATGCGAAGGCAAAGATTTCCCCTTAAATTCTGCTGCAACATTAAAAAGTGAGAAGGCATGAAGAGCTTCTGTGGAGTTGAGAGGTGATGAGATTATCATATAAGGTAATCTCATAATGATTGGGTCATACACCTTCCGCTATTCTTGGCTAAGAAAAAAATGGAAAGACAAACTCCCAAACATCTAGAAACAAATCAGAGAATTTGACAAAGGAAATCCTTTGTACTCCAGGCCTAAGGAGAATACAAGGAGCCCTGAAATGAGAAATTGTCTAAATAGCTGTTTCAAATGTAGTTAACAAAAATTACAAAGAGTAAATTATGAAGTTAAGTGCACTTTTCTTCACTTGCTTGTGGGAATTTAAATAAATCATGCATAATTCTTGACTGAATGTGTTCAAAAATATGCATTAGGCCAACTAAGCAGTTCTCCATGAGTCCCCCTCCGTATAGCCCAGAATGAACCCACTGCTGACCCCAAGCTGACCCCAAGCTGCATCCGGGAGCCTCTGTCTCCTTCCTTTGCTGTGGTCTGCTGGCACCCTGGGTAGGATCAGCTGTGGACAGCGGGTCCTCCCACAGTCAGAACTCCCCTGCCTTCATCCCTGTGGCCCGAGTGTCCCCCAGGAGTCCTGCCAAAGTTCTGAGCAAGGTGCAAAAAACTCCATGTGTCACAGGGCACCTTCCTTACGTGTCTATGAGGCTGGTGAGGGTGTCAGGGCAAGCAGGAAGCCCTGTGCTACGGGTGGTAAGGTTCTATTCAAAACCGCGTGATTATTAAAAGGGGAAAAGCATGAGAGCCATGTCCTGCTGCCAAACAAAGACCGCCGTGTGAGAGATAGAAGTTAAACCTGCGGGACAAAGCCACGAGCAATGGAAAACAGAGCAGCCATCACCATGGCATGGACAAGATGGCGGCCACCACTCATGGAGTCTCCGCCGGGCTCCTGTGTGCTGCCGCCAGGTACTTCGTGGGTACCATCTCAGGCAGTCCTCGTCCGAGGTGGCATTTTACTGCAGGGCAAAGAGAAGCCAAGGAACTTGCCTAGCGACAAAGCTGGGAGAGGACAACACCAAAACCGTCACCCACTTCTCCCTGCCGCCGTGTGCCGCAGCCACTCCAGCAGCTAGGAGGGAAGAGACGGATAGACCCGAACCTGGAAGAGTGGGCAGGATGTGAGTAAGCAGGACACAGTGGAAAGCATGCAGATCAGCTGACCGTGGGCCTGCATTCCTTCCTCCTCCGCCAGGCCTGCGCTTGGACTCATCAATGTGTACCTAACAGTGACCACTGCCCAGCAGGGTAAGAGGTGGAAGTGGGACCTCACGCGTGGCCCTGTGCAGTCTTTTAATGAAAGGAGTGATATTCTCAGAGTCGCTCTTTGAACCCCACTGGCCATCTCCTTGTGGCTACGTGACGTAACCACCACAAAGAGCATGTTCCAAAGGAAAAAAATCTACCACTGCCAAGCGATTCAGGGCATCCCCCACCTGCACAGCAGGGTGGCTGTCCAGAGTCCTCAGTGGCTCCTCTGTCTCCTTCTTCTGCCTCGGTCCTTCTCGCCAGTGTCCTCACCCTCACCGCTGCCAAATTCTTCGGGGTGGAAGGTCCTGTTTACACGCCAAGTGCATCTCAGGAAACACTCCTCTAGCAATTTTAAAGGAACAAGCTTTCCATTTTACAAAGTCTCATGGCTCTCGGGGAAAACAGCTGGGGCTGCTGGGAAGGCTCCATGAAAACAGGAGTCTGTAGGAAAGGAAAGCAAAGGCTACTCTGGGAAACGTGGATCCTCTCCAGTGCAAAACGCCAGCAGGACCCCACTGCCAATTTAGAGGGAGAGCTGGCAGGAAATGTGGGCACACTGGAGCGTGCCCTGGAAGGCTGGGAAGGAACAACTGGGAGAAAGGGGACCCCTGGGTTTCCTTTGGGTCCAGCTCCCCAGGGCCTCTACTGGCTCTGACTATAATCATACAACTTTAAGCAAATTATTGCGATTTTACATATCTCCTCTTTTTATTTTTAAGGTTGGATTTATGGAGGGTAGTGTAACAACTAGTTTAAAAAGCCTGTGTTTTGTGCCAGGCCCAGTGCTAAGGACCTCATGTCCTGTACCTCAGTTAATCCTACAGGATAAGGGCTGCTCTTAGGCCTGCTTGGCAGATGAGGAGACTGAGGACATGCTGGTCCTTTGTTGGAGCACACCCATTGCCACCCCATCACCTCCTGCCCCCAGTGCAGAGCAGGAGCATGGATGCCAAAGTCTGAGTCCAACTCTCCCACCCTGTAGCCCAGGGCCTGGGCCGCAGATGTGATGTTGTCTCTGGACTTAGTGCACCTGCCTCCTCTGAGCTACGGCCTCCACCCCAGCACCAATGAGCTCCAGCAGGGATGAGAGTAGGGAGACTCTTAACCCCGGAAGTTCTCACCCCATCACCCACCTGCCAGCCTGAAACGTGTTTCCTGCCAGCGGCTGTCTTCCAAGTGAAGTTATCTTTTCTTCCAAACAAGCTTAGTAGTTTAAACGATAACTTGGAAACTATAAGCATGCACACAAAATCAGATGCAAACCTAAGAAGGGAAGGCAGATGTCTCAGAAGAAAGGGACACAGAGGGAGGGAGGCGGGGCAGAGTGCAAGGGTGCCCACCAGGTCCTGATGCATCTCCTTTCTAAGGGTGCCTCAGTTTGACAGCAGGTTGCCAAATTCAAAGGCACACGAATCCTATCAGCCGTCTTGGTGACTAGAACATGGGGAGAGTACGGAGTCGTCACTCCTGCAAATCGGTAACGATGTCTGCGGCTTCTTAATAAGGCAGCGGACAATTAACAGAGCAAATGTTTGAGGTGTCCCCGCGGAGTGATGGGATGTCTCATCCTCTCCCGGAACACCCTGGGGCCTTCAGGCAGACAGGCAGATACATGACTTAGGTTAATTGAGGAAAAAAATTCCTTCCAGGGAAGTGGGCCCTGGCTTGTCATTTAACAGGGCTGAGGTTTGGCTTTGAGGAAAATCTTTGTTAGATTCAAGAAAGGACACATCCTTCAGAAGGGCTCTCCCTCCCACTACCCCACCACCAGTGAGACTGTGGTTGGAAGTTTTTGGCCCCGGAATCTCAGGAGAACCAGGAAAATCTGTGCAGGAGAAGGCCATGCTGGGGGAGCCTTCTGCATGACAGGATGTCCTCCCACGGCAGATGAGGTCTGTGCAGGACCTACTGTGACCCAGCCAGCGCCCGGGCTCTTGAATAACCAAGTAGGGTGGTAAGATGTGCACCATGGGACAGGCTGAGGCTGGGGGACATTGCGAGCTCAGGGTAGGGTACATCGGCTGGGTTTGGTCACTTCCAGATGGACTGAAGAATAACGTGTCGTAAAGTCCACGTGGGCAGGTAGGCCTGCTCCAGCTGAGGTAAGATCCCAGCTTTGGTGAAGGAAGCCCATGCAATGAATAACCACCAGGCAGTCTCCTCAGCCCACGCCTCTCTCCTGCCGCCTCACCACCCGCCCCTCCTCTCTTTTCCCTCCTGCTCATTCCCATCCTCTCTCCTCCCCCTCGCCTTCTCACCTCCCCATTTCACTCTCCCCCACTCCGCTGAGGTCTGACTTGATTGCGCCCACACACGTCTAAAACAAGCCACTGAAAACATAGCTGCACCTAACCGGGCATGTTTACCACGTGGCACAAGCTATGCGTTTCAGCATTGCAGTGATTGAACCGGCATCGCCAGCAAAGCTTAGACGCAGTCTGCACCAGTTCATCACCCCTGTTCCCCAGATGTGGGAACGTGGACCCCATGCGAACTGGGGAAGAACCAGCCCAGCCTACTTTGTAGAGTCAAGTGAGTGGCGTCAGCTCCACCCGAGCTGGAGGTCTGCCTTTGGTTGGTGGAATCCCTCTCTCCAGCTTTCCTTACCATCAGGATCTGGGTTGTAAGTGACTCATCAACAAACAAATGCATTGTTTCTCAGGGTTTCTGTCTTCTTCTTCCAGTGGGAGGAGGAGGAGGGCAGCATGCCAGGAACTAAGAGTCACTGCAAGAGGTAGAAATTACAAGCCCCTTTGTGAGGGAGAAACCCAGGCTCTGGAGCCATGGTCGGTGTTATGCCAGCAAAAGCTGGTCTTAGGGCTGGGCATGTAGCTCAGTGGTAGAGCCCTTGCTCATGTGCACAGGTCCCTGGGTTTGAAAACTTAAAAAAAAGTGTTAATTCTCACATTACACATCCACCCTCAGGTTATCACGGTCTCAGCTCCCCATCTTTACGTGGGCATGGAGTTGATACATGTTCACTTACACCCCCATTTCACTGGAAAATCAGGCACACAGCCAAGGAGTTTGTGCATGACTCTCCCCTCAGCCAGAAAGAACAGAGGTCTGGCCTCAGAGAATTCTGTGTTCTGCAGCATCCAGCCAGAGTGAGCAGCCTGGTGTAGGGACAGGTGCTTTGAGGAGCCCCTGAATACATGGCACTGGTTCACCAGCACTGCAACTGCCATCACAGGCTGGGCGGGGAGTTGGTATGGAGAGCATGGGCCTAGAGGCCAAGGGATGCCATCGAGGACCTCAGCACCATGACCTTGGGCAGGTAACCTCTTTGAGCATCAGTTTCCTAATTCCTGAAATGGGGTCTATCCCAAGTGCTCACTAAGCACGCGTTACCTTATGTCCCCAGCCCCAGTGTGTTTCTAATTCTGTTTCTGAGGACCCAGAGAATTCCACGGTGAATAAGGTGCCTGAGATTAAGGACGTGGAAGATAGAGTGGCGGCTTTGGCCTCACAGCTGTGGTGTGCAGATGGATCCCAAAGGCCCAGAGCTGCGGCAATGTGGAGATTTCATGTGAGAAGGAACAAGATTGCTGGTGTCGCTGCCCATGTAGGTGTCTGTACAACCTACGCCTCGGCTGAGCTGTGTTCTGAGTCCCTGCTTATGTCCTAGGCTAGGGTGCAGGGGAGACCGTGTGTATGAATGGACGCATACACCTCCATCTGAGAATGGATGCCCCGCTGGGAGCACATTAGAGAAGCAATAAGCCGGGTTCTCCATCATGTCTTCACACCTCTCTAGGGCTAAGGGAGATCTCCAGGGAGGCTGTAAATTCTGAAAACAGAACAGAAGAGTTAATAGGTTTTAGGCTAAAATTCATTCTCTGCATGGGCACCAGAGGAAAACAATCTCCTTACAGATAGCTCAGAGGCCTCCTGGTTATTACATCCACCTTGAACTTCTTGCCCCTCAGGTATCCCAACCCCCGGGTGGCAGAGGTGAAGTCACAGACAGAGGTGCTGCTTTAAGCTTCGTATCAGAGCTGTTAAAAAATTTGAGCCCAACAAAAGCAATTATATCAAACATAGGCAAATTCCCAATGACCAGATGGTTAGCCCCGGAGTCTCCGGGTACTTAAGAAAATTAATATTCACGGATAAGACTAAAAGATAATTTCCTGTTTTCCAAGGCCTATGCCCTGGACCTGGATCTGGGCTTGGTTGAAAGAGCTTTCCAAGGTAGAGGCCCAGTTTGGGAGCGTGGAGGCCGTGCCATCCCTCCCTTATTGGAGTGGTGCAGGCTGCGTCCTTCACTGCTGTGTCCCAGGCCTGCCCCGGGGGTTGGAGCAGAGGAAGCAAGCACTGTACACTTGCTTACAGGTCAGCGGGGGAGGAGAGCAGGTCGGTAGAGCTGCCAGGAAGGACCGAGGAAACCTGGAGGGAGGTCTCTGCCGGCAGCTCACACACACCTGGCCCCTTTAGCAGGATGGACCCAAGTCCACATTCCACTCACCTGGTGTCACAGGGGCCACCCAGATCCATGTCCATGGTCACAGGTCTGCCTCTTCTTCCAGCATTCTGGCTAAGGTTTCAGCAACAACCCCCACAACTGGGTCCAGGGGACACAGGGCTGAGCCGCTGGCATGTTCATAGGATCGGAAGGGAAGCCACTGTGGGACAGGAACTCTATTGCTTCACTTTTTATTAGAAATACGACATCCAGACAGTGGGACATAAATGCATTTACACAGCCAAAATCATCATAGTTAAGACAAAAGAGCTGTGTTGTAGGGATCAGCCTGGACCTAAGAAATCCTCCTCCCCGTAACCTGGGGGGTGACCACTGTGCACTTGGACTTCTGTGGTCATCATTTTCTGGCCTTTCTTTACAGTTGTCTCTATATTTATTATATTTATTAATAAATATCTCACTATGGTTGACTTTTTCTTGCCTTGAACTTCATATAGATGCTGTGGATTTTTTTAGGTTTGCCTCCTTTGGCATGGTATTTGTAAGATTATCTATATTTAGCAGAGATGGAGGCTGTTTATTTTTGTTTCTGACTATACCCTTCTGTGAGTTACCGCGGTTCACCCATCTTACCGCAGATGTCTCCCATTCAGGGCCACTCCATGCAGTGCTGCTAAGAATCATGGTCGTGTACGTGTTCCAGGGCGCCTGGCAAGTGCTTCATATAGTAGGGTGCAGTGCTATTTGTTGCATATGTGCTTATGATTGTTATCTCTCCCTCTTGAATTGTTCCCTTTACAAGGATGTAGTGACCTTTTTTGTCTCTCTTAATCAGTCTTGGCTTGAAATTCACTCTGTCTGTAAATAAAATAGCTATCCCTGCTTTTTTCTGGGTTCCTGTCACATAGAGTATTGTTTTTCATCCTTTGACTTTCAGTCTTAGAATTTCTTTTTCATTAAATGTGCTTTTGTGTGCACCATATTGTTGGATCTTGCTTCTTGATCCATTCTGCCAGTCTGTGTCTTTTGATTGGTGAATTGAGACTGCTAAGATTGATGGTTTTAACTGGCATGTATTAACTTATCCTTGTCATTTTATTTTCCTGTTGTTGGTTTCCACCTTTTCCCCACTCCCTCTGTTTAATTGTTCACCTTGGCTGGTGGATTCCTTCTGCTAGTGTTCATGGAGTTGTAATCCTTGTTATCTCTTTCTAGAATGTCCTTCAAAACATTTTTCAGAGCTGATTTGGTAGTCATAAATTTCCTTAGGTGTTATTTGTTATGGAAGGGTCTTCTTTCTCCATAAGTTTTGAAAGATAGTTTTGTAGGGAAGAGCAATCTGGGTTGGAGGTTGTTTTCCTTTAGAACTTGAAATACTTCACTCCAAGTTCTTCTTGACTTGAGGGTTTATGCTAGGAAGTCAACTGAGATTCTGATGAGCTTTTCTTTATAGGTGATTTGTTTTTCTTTTCCCTAACAGCTTTGAAGATTCTATTTTTGTGCTGAATTTCTGGAATCTTGATTATGATATGCCTGGCTATAGATTTTTTTGATCATGGCTAATTGAATATCTGTATGTATCACTTATCTGTACATCAAATTCTTTTTCCCTATGAGGGAAGTTTTCTGCCATGACCTCTGTAAACAGTTGTTTTTATACATCATTTGTGTTATCTTCTGCTTTTTCATTGATTCCAATCAATCTTCAGTTAATCTTCTTTGCCTCATCCTGCAGATGCTGGATTGATTTCTCATAGTCCCTTGCTATAGACCCTTGCTATTCTTTTCATGATTGTTAACTGCATGCCTGTCTTCTATACTTGAGATCCTGTCCTCACATTGGCTTAAGCTGCTGTGAATACTTTCAATGGAATTTTTATTCTCCTCAATATCTGCTTGAATCTGCCTTATGGATTCTATTTCTTTCCTATGCTGAGCATTCATGGCTGCCATAATTTTCTCAAGCTCCTCTATTTTTTGTCTGTATCTGCTGTGGAGTCACTAAGCATGGTTTTCATTGTGGCCTCCATCTGTGCAGTTATCTGAGAAATTATTTCCAATTTGACTTTTCTAGAGCCTCATTCAACTGCTTTGTTGTTACCAATTCAAAGAGGCCAGGTGGGTGGCTTTTGGATTGTCCCTCCTCATTGCCCCCTGGGTTTGCCTTTGATGAACTGGATGTCTGGTGTTGCATCTTGTTTAAATGTCTTCTCATTTTCTTTTCTTTTTAATTTAATTCCTGGGGTGATGCTTGTAAATTGCCTATGGTAAGTTACTTTATTTCTAGTATTTAGAACTCCTAGGAAATAACTACTTCTCTGTGGTGTCTTCCAGGTGTAGCTGATTTTGGGGTTTTGAGTCTGTTGCAAGGTTCTAGCTCTTCAACTTGTTGGGAATGAGAAGTTACTGCCTGTTTGGCCCAGCCCCTGGTTCTTTGGCACTGTACCACAGTATTTTCTGTGACCCTTAATCAATCTCAGTCTTGTCATACCAGGACGAACAGCTGCTTAGAACAATTATGTCACTTTTGGCTATAGCGGTACCATCAGTGATGACAACAGATCAAACACAACCTAGAAAATGACAAAGTGAGCTAACCATTAATTTGCCACCTTTAACCATATGAACTAGATTTGTGGTTATATAACAAAATCTAAAACAAACCAGAAAATTATATGCAGTATACAAGTCCTCAATATGTCAACTTTGCCTTCAGGGGTTAAAATTTAAAATGGATTAGGGAAAAAATAGAAAAGTGGGAGAAAAGGAAGAGTTTAGAAGTAAGGAAAGAGGACAAAGGAGGATCACACTAACTTTGGAAAACTGGTGCAGAAGACTGGAGAGAAAGAGAGAAGTAAGAGATAAAAAGAACAGAACTGAACCTCAACCACATTCACACTCATATAAAAACAAGATCAAACAATGAAGGAGAAGAGAGCAAAAATGAAACCACAAGAATAACAAAAAACAAATGAGAGAGAGGAAAAGAAAAGGTCCACTTCCAGGTTTGTCTGTGCTGTCACTGGTAGTCAGCCTGTGGAGACAGAGTTCTGATCCATGTTGATTTATCCCAGCAAGCCAGCAGTAGTTTTTTAGCAGGGTAGTGGATAAGCTCAGGAAACCTGCACCCTCTGGCCAAGACCAGACTCATTCAGCCTGCAGCTGTCAGCACACCTTCTGTGGACCTGAGCCCAGCTGGGAGCCACTAGATGGACCAGGCAGCCACTCTGAGTTCTGAGCTCAGCAGGCCCCTCTCCAAGATGGCTTCTGGCCAATGGCTCCCTCGTGCAGGACAGCTGAGCCCTCAGAACTAGCTAGTGCAGTCTTTCATATTCGCTGTTCCCCTCCACTGCTGTGTCTTTCCATGGAGGCCTCTGGGGAGGCTAGCAGTCACCCTGTGTCTGCAGGTTTGAACTGCTCCTCTCACACAGTGAGTCCTATCTCAAGGATAAGGTGCTGCCTGCTACATCCTTTGTCACTGAAGTTTCTCTCTTCACACCCTCTATGAACTTCAGTTTGTACTTTAGATCCTTCCTGGATTGAGGGGACCCACTTTCCTCCTTCTGGTCTTCCTCATGTTGCTGTATTCTAGCTTCTGGATGGCAATTCTCGGAGAGGCTCTTTCTCTGTTGCTTACCATTCTGCTGTCTTGGTGCTCCAGGCCCTGGCAAGTGTTTCTCTGCAACACTTCCCTTGCGGGTGTGCTGCTCTCACCTGAAGGGAAGTGGCCAGGTCACCCTGCCAGTAACAGTGGGGGACACCTCCCATCTTCACTGACATCTGTGAATGTTGAACATTTTAGACGTTTGCTAGTCTAGTAGATGCAAAACGGTATAATACTGTGGTGTTTGTTGTTGTTGTTGCTTGTTCATCTGTTTTTGTTTTGTGCTGAAGATTGAGCCCAGAGCTTTGCACTGAGCTATTTCCCCAACTCTTTCTTACTTTTTTATTTTGATTCAGGGTCTCGCTGCCTCAGTCTTCTGTCATCGTGGATTTAATTGACACTTTCCTGATTACAAATGAGACTGAACATCATGATGTTTGGTTATTGGCCATTTTTATTTCTTCTTCTGCCTAGCACACATTTCTACCAGTTGTTTGTCTTTTTTTGTATTGATCTATGGAGTTCTTTATGTATTCTAGGTACTTACTCTTTATTGATTGTATTTACTACAATATAGTTTTCCATGTATAGCTTGAATTCTCACCCTGTCTTGGTTTCTTTTTAAGGGTGGAAGTTCTTAATTTTAATGTAGTTGAGTTTATCAGTCTGTTCCCTCAGTGTTAGTGGATTTTGTGCCTTTTAAAATAAATCCTCCCCAGCCCTCAAGGGCCTACATTATTCTGTGTCATTTCTACTTTACAGTTCTGCCTTTCATGTTCAGCTTTTTTCATGTAGAAGCTTTATTAATATAATTCACATATCATCCATTTCTTCTACGTGAAGTGTACAATCCAATGGCTCTTAATATATCCACAAAGTTGTACAGTCATCACTATGATCCATTTTGTAATATTTTACACCCTCCAGAAAGAAACTGCATTCATTAACAGTCATTCCCCAGTCCTCTCTACCCTGTCACAACCCCTCCCACCAGCCCTAGCCATCACTGAGCTACTCTTTTGCCACTATAGATTGATTGCCTGTTGTAGATATTCCATGAAAACTGAATTATACAATGTGTGGTCTCTGTGACTGGCTTTCTTTGCTTAGCATATTTCCTGTTGTGGCATATAGCAGTCCTTATTCATTTTTATTGCCAAATAAAATTCCACTGCATGTATATATCACATTTAATCCAGTTGGTTAACACTTGAGTTGCTTTTACTTTATTACAAAAAATGTTGCTATAAACATTTGTGTACAAATTTTTGTGTAGGCATAATTATCATCTCTCTTAGGTATAAACTTACAAATAGAATTGGTCATATGTTAACTCTTTGTTCAACCTTTTGAGAAACCATCAGGCTGTTGTCCAAAGCAGCTATACCATTTTACATGCTGTCGACAGAGTATGTGTTTCAGTTTATCCAAATCCTTTCCAACACTTGTTATTATTTTTCTTTCTAATTGTGATAATTTAATGGTGTGAAGTGGTATCTCATGTGGTCTTGATTTGCATATCTTTGATGGATAATGATGTTGAGCATCTTTTCAGTTGTATTTGCCATTTGTATTTCCCCTTCAGAGAACTGTCACATTTGATCTTTTGCCCATTTTTACATGGGTTATTTCTCTATTGTTAAGTTGTATGACTTTTTAGATAGTCTAGATACAGGTCTCTAATCGGAAATATGCTTTGTAAATATTTCTCCTCATCCTGTGGATTCTCTCTTCACTTTCGTCATAGTATCCATAGAAGCACAAAATGTTTTTCTTTTACAATGAAGTCCAATTTACTTACTTTTTCTTTTGTCATTGTGTCACACATAGTTCAAAAGATTTTACCCAAAGTCACAAAGATTTATTCTGTTCACAATTTCATAGTTTTAGCTTTTTAAATTTTACTGATATTATCTTGAGTCTGTTTTATTTTCTGTATATCGTATGAGGTATGGGTCCAATATCAGATTTTCACATGTTGATTTTCAGCTGTACCAGTATCCTTTGTTTTAATCACTATTCTTTCCTCCTTTGAATTGTCTTGGCACTCTTGTCCAAAACCAATTAATCATAATTGTGAAAGTTTCTTTCTGAACTCTAAATTCTATTCCTTAGATCTAGATACCTGTCCTTTTTCTGATACAACACCATCTTGATTCCTGTAGCTTTGTAATAAGTTTTAAAATCAGGAAGTGGTTTTAAATTAATAAGTATTAAAATCAGGAAATCCTCCAGTTTGTTTTTTGGGGTTTTTTGTTTTTGTTTTTGCTTTTGTTTTGTAAGGTTGTTTTGACTATTTTGAGTCCTTTACATTTCCATATGAATTCCAGATCAACTTGTCAGTTTCTCAAAGAAGCAAGCTGGGATTCTCATAGGTCTTATATCACATAAAAAAATCAATTTAGGGAAAAAAAAAAGAAAATCAATTTAGGAGTGACATCAACTTAACAATAGGAAATATTCTAATCTATGAATATCAGATAACTTTTCCTTTCTTTTGATCTTTAATTTCAACATGTTTTGTTGTCATTTGGTTTTCAGAATGTAAGTTTTTCTTTGGTTAAATTCATCACTTAGAATTTTTTAATCTATTGTAAATAGAACTGTCTATGATTTCATAGTCTTATTTTTTTACATTGCTGACATACATGTTATATCTTAAATATAACATATCCTCCAAAGACTGTATCCCAATGGGCTTACTGGGAGGTAGGGCCTAAGGGAATGAGGCAGGTCACAGGGGACATAACTTTGAAGGGTAAAACTTATCTCCCATTGCTTCCTCTCTCTTTCCTCTTCCTTCTGCTTCCTGGCCACTGTGGTCAGCAGTTTTTCCCTGCCATCCCCTCCTGTCATAATGTTTCTACCTTGCAGCTAAAAAACCATGGGCTCAAACTTCTCAAAATAAACCTTTCCCTTTAGGTGTGTTTGTCAGGTAGTTTGTCCCAGCAACAGAAATGTGACCAATACAGTATAGAAATACAACTGATTCGTGTATATAGATCTTGTACCCTTAAAACTTATCAAATGCATTTGTCAATTCTACTTGGTTGTTTTGTTTTGTTTTGTTTTGTTTTGTTTTCTGGTATCGGGAATCAAACTCATGACCTTACACTTGCCAGGCAGGTGCTATGCCACTGAGCTAAGCCCCCGGGCCCTTCTACTTGGTTTTTTAAATGGGTGATTTAGAATTAGCTATGAAAAGAATATATGACCATAAGTAGAGATAGTTTCTAGCTGATGTGCTATATTTTATTTTATTTCCTAATTGCTATGTTTAGAATGCCCATTATAATTCTAGACACATGAAGAGGATGGACATCCTCATCTTGTCCCTGATTTAAGGAGGAAGGATTCAGTCCTTCACCATTAAGTATGATGTCTGTAGATGCCCTTTATTAGGTTGAAGAATTTTACTTCTATTCCTGCTTTGTTGAGTATTTTTATAAAACAAAAAAGATGTTAAGTTTTGTCAAATGCTTTTTCTGTAACTATTACGATGATCTGTGGGTTTTGCCTTATTTTCTACTGATACTGTATGTTACACAAATTAACTTTGATGTGTTAAATCAAACCTATATTTCCAGAATAAATCCCACTTGTTCACAGTGTCTAATATATTTTATGTATTTCTAGAGTTAGTATTCTAGTATTTTATTAGATTTTTTTAATAAGTGATTTGAGTCAGTCCTTTTCTTGTGTTACCTTGTCTGGTTTGGGCATAAGGCTGATACTGGAGTCATAGAATGATCTGGGCAATGTCGCCTCCTCTTGTGCTCTGTGGAAGAAATTATGAAGAACGGTATTCTTCTTTAATATTTGTAGAATTTCTCAGTGACTCCATCTGGTCCTATGCTTATTTGTGTGAATTTTTAAATAATTAAACCTCTTTACTTGCATAGATTACCTATTCTTGAGTCAATTTCAGTAGTTTGTGTTATATAAATTTGTCAAATTCAACCATCCTTTTTATTCTGTGAAGTCAGTAATGATTCCCTTCTTTTTCTTCTTATTTTTAGGGATTTGAGCTGCATATGCACACACACAGTCTAGTGAAACATTTTGTCAGTTTTGTTTTTTTCTAATTTACTCTATTGTTTTTCTATTCCCTATTTGATTAATTTTCTCTTTAATAGTTACTTTTTAGTAACTATTAAAGAATATGAAGGTTTCATGACTGATCTGAGATTAGTTCCTTTCCTAATGTGGGCATTCACAGCCATACATTTTGCCTCTAAACACTTTCACTGCCTATCATAAGTTTTTCTATGTTGATCTTCACTGTATTTATCTCCAAGTATTTTCTCCCTTATAACTCTTCTTTGATTGATTCCTTGTTTGTGTGTAGGGTGTTTAATCTGTGGCTTCCACAAATTTCATTTTGATACTTATTTTTAATTTCATGTTGTGATAGGAGAACATATTTTGTACCATTTCTGTCCTTTTAAATTTCCTGAGCCTTGCTTTCTACTATAACTAGGGTCCATCCTGAAAAAATGTCCATGTACCTTTGAGGAAAATGGTAGCTTCTACTGATACTGTGTAGGATGTTCTATAGAGATCTTTTAGTTGACATATGATTGTGTATGTATGATGTATGATTTTCCCCAAGTCTTCTATTTCCTTGTGACTCTTCTGCCTAGTTGTTTTAGCTATTATTAAAAGTGAGATTTTTGAATCCTCCAACTGGTATGTTGAATTGTCTGTTTCTCCCTTCAATCCTTCTGGTTTTGCTTCATGTATTTTGGAGCTCTGTTAGGTGCATACATGTTTAAAATATTTAAATTGTATAGAAGAATTGATTCTTCTATCATTATAGACTGTTCTTACTTTTCTATAATAGTATTTTTGTTTTAAAATTAATTTGTCTGATATTATTGTAGCTACTTCAACTTTCTTACAATTCTTTTTTCATCCCTATTTATATCTACTTCCAACCTATTTATGTCTTTAATTCTATAGCATGTCTCCTGTAGACAACATATATTTGGACCTTGTTTTTTATACAATCTGCCTCTGCCTTTTGATTGCATTGCTCATTCTATTCCATTTAATATTATTATTGATCTAGTTAGAAATACATATTATTATTTTACTTTATTTTCCTATATATCTCATGTCTTTTGTTCTTTGCATTTTTCCTTTAGTACTTTATTTTGCACTAAGAATTTACTATTGTAACATTTTAAGTCTATTTTTTCAGAATTATTTTCCAGTCATTGCTCCAGGGCTTAACATGCACAGCTCAACTTACCAAAATTTATGTTTGATTCATACTAACTTAATTCCACTGTGATATAAAAACATTACCCCCATATACCTTCCTTTCCTCTTTCTCCTTTCCTGCTGGCATTATTATACATATTACAGCCCTGTATGTTAATAACTCAATGATACATTGGTTTTTTTAATTTTTTTCTACTTCAAAGGAACTGAAAAAGGAAATGAGACTAAGTGTATGCCTAGAATTTATACACTGACCTCCTCCTCTGTGTTTCTGGCTTTCTTCACGGTTCCCAGCTAGCCTTGTTTGCTCAGCCCTGTGTAATTTCATACCCGCTGCCTCCTGTGTCCTGTTATGATCAACTGTGTTATATTTCTGTGTTCTCGGCCTGGCGGTATTGCACACATATTATTTTACAACTGCATTTAAAATCAGGTAAGACAAGTAAGAAAATAAATATACATTTTTACTCTCTCAGGTAATTGCATAGTTATCTTTGCCAGTGCTTTCTTTTAAACCTAGATTTCAGTTACCATTGGAGGTCATCTGCTGTCAATACGAAGGGCTCCCTTCAGTTCTTCTAGGGTGGCGATGCTAGCAATTAATGATCAGTTTTTGTTTATCTGTATATTTCCTAATTTTGTCTTAATTTTTGCAAAATGGACTGAGTATAAGAATTTTGTGGACAGTTTTGTTGGATCTTTTTTTCAACACATTGACTATGTCATCTCTCTGCCTTCTCACTTCAGCTGTTTCTGATGAAAAGTCATCTGTTAATCATATGGATGTTCCTTGTACATTAATATTTTCCTCTTGCTGCTTTCAAATTTTTCTCTTTCTTTTTGGCTTTCAGCATTCTTAGTATGTAGTAGGGTGTGAATCGGTATTTTTTTTCTGCTTGGAAACTTTCTTGGCTGTATTAATTAATATTTTTCATCAAATTTGGGGAGTTTTCAGATACTTTTTCTGTTCCCTTCTCTCTCTCTCCCCTTTCCTTCCCGTAATCTCCCCATTTGTTGGTGTGCTTTATGGGCTTTTGGTCATTTATTATGCATTCATTTTTATTCCTCTGGCAAAGTAACTAGCCTACAGTTCAGTCTGTAGCTCTTATGGTGCTGGAAGCCTTCTCTTAATCACTTACCCCCTAAACCTTCATTGTTTTCAGAGTACTCTTAGGACTGAAGTTTCCCGTGATCTGTTCCAAATCAAGTCAGTTCCTTTCAGTCAGTGCTCCCCCATTTTTATCCCTGGACAAAATCTCCAAGACCCTACTCTAGTGCTTGGGGTGGTGATCGTGGCCCAGCTCTCTAAGAGTGACACCACAGGCTTATGAGTGGGGTCCCGGGTGGGAAGATCGGTAGGTTCTGGCCATCCCAGCTTTCTTCACCTGCCGATATCCTGTGAGCGAGCTGGACCGAGGGCAAGCGGAGTTCCAGGATCCTTGCTCTGCCACGCCTGCAGTAAAGCCTCCATCCTAAAAGTCAGGACCTGGTGGGAAACAGGGGTTCCAGATGCCTCAGCAGCACTTGCCTAAAATTTAGTGTCCACAACATGGAGCTGGGGAGAATGAGACAGGCTGGCTCCTGACCGTCCTGGGGAGACTGCGCGGACCTTGACTGGGAGTTCAGAGAAAGCAGCCTGGCCTCCTCGGCCACCCCATCCAGACTGGAACTTCCTCCACCCTGTGCTGGCCAGGAGGGGAGGAGCAAGCAGGCCATGGTTCAAAGAAGACACCTCCTGTTCCTCCTGAGAAATCGTATATTTTTGTTAATACAGGCTTCTTTGTGTACTGTATACCATTAAAACATTTCCAAGCAAACATATATATATTTCCAAGCACTGTAAATGGCCGGGTTTGGGACAGGAAGGACTACGCTTTTTGTTTATCATTTTACCAATTGTGTTTGTTTCTGTGGAAAGCAGGTTTACAGACCTTTTCATGCTGTATTCCAGAAGTTGGATCTATACTTTTTAGTCTTATCTTGGATTTAACTTTTTGTGAATAGTATAAAGTACAGGCTGAGTTTTATTTTTGAAATACGTATCCCAAATTGCACAAGCACCATTTTTATTTAAAAATCTGTTTCCCCGGGGATGCACATTACCATCACTGCCCTCTTCCATGCCCGCATTTGCAAAACCCCATTGCAGAGCCCTTTTTTCTGTTTAATTGGTCTGTGCACCAGCAACACACTGCCCTCATGTCCAGAGCTCTGTAATAATGCTTCATTTCCATGGGGCGAGCTCTTGTCCAGATCTGAGAGCACAGATGTCTGGGGTCTTGGTGGAGTCAGTTTGTCAAGAGCACGCACATAGGCGCACACGCTCACACTTGCTGGAGTTTTGGTTTGGATTGCTGGGAACCTGTGGGTCAACTCAGCAGGAACTGACATCTTGACGAGACTTTGCCTTCCAAACTGTAAACACACTCTCCATTTTTTTGAGTCTATTACTTGACACGCACAGTATGTCTGCTCTCCTGGGCCGTGGCTCCTTCAAAAACATGTACCATTTTCTACCATCGCCACGCTCTCCTTATAAGGGTTCGTCTCACTTAATCATGCCAGTGTGGGAAGAACAAATCAACCTTAGTCTATTATGATGCCAGCTGTGACAGAAAGCCAGATTTTTAGACAATGAGGTACATTTGGTAGCTGCTTCCACTGGATCAACTGCACCCAACAGGAGCAAGGAAGGAATAGGTGCGTTTTTGTCACAAAGTAGCACCTGCCTTAAAACACCTCCTCCACCTCTACTCAGTCTGTTCCCTTCCGTGTTTTCACCAATGCTCCAGCTGCTTGCAGACAATAAGAACCTAGCTGAGGCTCTGCCGTTTCAATCAAGGCAGGAAAACCTTGACTGAGGGAGGCTTTAAAAGTCACTGCAATTGCTTTCTTTTTACTGTTGTTGTTTTTCTGATTACAAAAGCATTATGTATTATTTTCAGAAATTTAGGAAATACAGAAAAGCACAAAAGAGAAAAATAGAAGTTATTTACCATCAGGGAGAACCATAGATAATAGTATAGTATATAACTTTGTGTAGAAGTTTTTTCTTCATGTTTATATAACGCACGCATACATTGGTTTGGGTTTTTCTTTTTTTTTTTTTTTTTTTTTCAAAATAGCACTTTATAAACTGATGTCTTCACTCAAACCATCACTTTCTTGGGAAAAGGGCTCCCAACCCAGACAGAGCAGCTGGTGTATGCTGAGGAGTTCACTGTAGGGTACATTTGCTGGGAATTAGCCCCTGCAGGAGAAGCTGGTGCCACTGTTGAAATGACCACCAGGTTACGTGCCAGCTCACAGAGCTCAGCGCACTCATTGTCAGTTTGGCATGAACTTGATGGACCCTCAAGTTTCTATCCAAATCTAAAATGTTGGGATTGCAAACTCCCCTCCGCAGTCTGTGGCCCCGTGTCACCTGACCACTAGCATAAAGCTGAGTTGTGGTATGGGGTACCCTCATCAGTACGGATACAGGGCCAGCGTGTTGAAATACCTGCTGTCCTCAGCATCTGTAAAATACTATGCACAGGACGGCTTGAAGGGATTTACTTCTCACAATTCTGGAGGCTGGGAAGGCCAAGGTGCTAGCAATTCTGGTGTCCGATGAGAGCTCTCTTCCCCGTTTGCAGATGGTTATCTTCTCATATCCTTATATAGTGTGGGAGAAGGGAGAGAAGAAGACAGAGACAGACAGACAGACAGATTATCTCTTTTATGTCTTTTCTGATAAAAGCACTGAGCCCATTTGTGTGAAGCCTCCACTGCCAACACCTAATTACCTCCCCCAAGCCCCACCCCCAAATACCATCACACTGGGAATTTAGGCTTCAACATGCAAATTCACAAAATTGCAAATTCACAAAATGGAGACACAAAATTCAGTCTACAGCTAGGGAGGTTTTTAAATTTCACTTCTTACCAAGAAGACAGTTGGAAGGGCTCCTGTTAACCAAGATGGAGTGCTATCACTATTTTCCTCTAGATGGGAAAAAGTTAAGAGACAGGAAAGGGAACAGGACTTTCCTCGATCCTGTGAAGTCACCTTTTCTAAGTTACCACCAAGAGCTGGGCAGTCTTGACTGACATGAGGCTCAGGATGCCCTTGTCCAGGGGACCCCACTTCGGGTCAGGCAGGCCAATGACTTGGCCCCTCTCTGTCTGAGGCTGAGGCGGGGGCCGTCTCCATGCTTCCTGCATGAAGGGGGATGCTTCTGGAGCTCTGTGAACAGCTCCGAGCGTTTGCTGTAGGCACAGCCAGGCAGCACTTCCTGCTGACTTTGGGGACCCTCACTGCTTGTGCAGGTGACCCACCCCTAGTCTCCCACCCAGGGAGGTGGAGGGACGCAGGAGCCCCATCCTGGGCTGCGTGGACAAGGTCGGGATCAGAGTTTCCCAGGCAGAGAGGGCGTGAGTGAGGTATCCCACCCCCAACAGCTGCTTGGCCTGGGGCCGCCCACCCGACCTGCTCAGGACCTGCTTCAGTATGGGGCTCATTTTAACCTAAGCAAAGTCAGGAATTCCAGGCGATGCTGATCCCCTCGTGAGTCTCAGACTGCTCTATTTCTGCAGCGTCTCTGCTGATAGAGAAGCCAAGAAACCGGAGTAGTCAGCTATCACTGTATAGCTGGGCGTGTCCCAAAAGCCGTGTGTCCCACTCACGTTCCCACACTGAGGCTGCGCTTGTTCACACTGGCTTCCTCCTGTGTGCACACTGTGGGTCTGCAGAGGGCAAGTGGGCAACACTGAGGGAAATCTTCACTCACTATGTGTTCCGAGCCATGCCAGGGTAAGCGGTGCTAACACCATGGCATCTGCCTTTTGTTACAGGGGTTCTAGCTCCCAGTCTGAATGCCACTTAGCACTGGTCCAAAGTGAAGGGGCGTTCTACAGTCACCCTCACTCACCTTTTACCTCCTCTAAAGAGGAGTTGTGCTGGATCCAGAGCAAATGGCTGGAAGACCTGGCACATGGTGACCAGAAGACCTGAGAAATGACCCAGTCCTCACTGAGCCACCCAAGGGAAGGGACACCCTCAGGCCGGATCCCCAGCCGAACCTGAGTGGAGCTCTGTGTTCCCTTCTTGTCATTACGTGTTTAGGGGAATTCTGACACCTAGGGGATCCCCGGGGGTGAAAACTGCGCGGCACCGCCGTCTAGAAACTTCACCCCATGGGACAAGTGAGAAAGTTCCCCTTGCTGGTGTCCAGATCTCCCAGTCAGAGAAACAAGCCATCTCTAAAGCTGAAGCCCCTTCCCCTCACATCAGAGGACATCCGTGTGGGCAGCTCTGACAGAGAGGCAGTGGGTGACAGCAAGGCTGCATCCAGACAGCCTGCTTGTCCGTGTTGTCATGAGTTGTCCCTTCTCCCATCTGCAAGCGTTTCCACCATGGAAGGGCGAGCTTGCTAGAGGCAGGGCCATCTGTGCCTGGGTGCCGGGGCCCCGGGGTGGCACAGGCAGAGGCTGCAGGGCTGAGGCAGTCGGGAGAGGGAGGAGGAAGGGACAGAAGGGCTCTGTCCAGCTCCAGCAAATGCTCTTGGCACCTCAGGACTTTTCAAGCCCCAAATTGGTTTATTTCAAGGACACTCTGATGGTGCCATAAAGCCCTAGGTGAGTGTAAGACTCTTTTCCCACCATACTTTCCAGGCACCTGAGGACAAGGTGAAGATGACCCTTGCTTACTATGGCTGCAGTCAGTGTCATGGCTGTGTTATTCTGCAGATGACTCGCATGGCTCCCAGGACCCTTTTCCCGGCGTTCTCAGGCCCACCACAGGTGCTTCCCCTTCGGATGTGCCCGTCCTGTCCCCCGGAGTCAGTGTCACACATTCCCCACCCTTGCTCATGTTTGCTTTCTCCCATGATGGAGGGTTCAGGGACACCTGCTCTGATTTTAAATATCACAAGAACCACATGGGAGAATGTCCGCAGGAGAGTGTCAGGAGTCCACAGGAGAGTGTCCTGGCATCAGGACAGCAGAACTGATTAGGGGGGCAGGCCTAGGATGGGCAGGACTCAGCCAGTCACGCTCTGCTGTGCACGCCCGGTGGGATGGGGCAGCTCATCTGGCCACACCCCAAGCTGACTCGCTGTGCCGCACGGCCTTGGTGCTTCTCTGAGTACCTCCGGCATAGCACTGGGCCTGCTCCGTCTTTGGGACCAGTTTTCTGATACTGCCCAAGGCCACCCAGGCATCGAGAAAGCCAGATCTTGGTCAGTGAGGCTCTCCTCTCAGCCTGGTGTCAATGCTCACCTCTAGGCTGGGGCTCAGTTTGAACTCAGTACCCCATCTAGACAGAGCACCCGCTTACCCCGGGCAACTGCGTCCACCTCCTCTCGCTCTGTAAACTCCCTGGTATGCCTTCTCCCTGTTCTTACAACCACTCCCCCTGCTCAGAAGGTGGGGCACCCCCGAGGCCTCCTGTCCCCCACAGCACCCCCCATTTCTCATGCCCCATCTCAAGCCAGCAGAACAACAGTCCAGCACCTAAGGCCCTTCCAGCCGTGATGCCATTACTGAAGTTAGCCTGTCGTTCCCGTCTGGCAATGTCAGGTAGCACCCAGTTCCCTCCTCTGCCCCAGAGAACTCTGAGCTCATCAGGGCAGATGGGAATAATTAGGTCGTGATTCACCATGCGGGCTGTGGAGCTCTGACCACATGCGTAATGTTAGTTCCAAGGACAAGGGACAATGAGAATTGGGGTGACCAGGAAGCTTCCTGGAGAGGAGAACATTGGACCCCAGCAAGATTACCTTGGCTGGCTAGGCAGAGACTGCCTGATAGACAGGACTGTCATGGTCAGCAGGGCCAGAGTATTACCCGGGGGAGGAATATGGGTGCTCTTGTACCTGCATCAGCACCTAGCTGTCCTCCATCCACTGCCACCAGAGGTGCCTCAACGTGGGAAACTAAGCCCTTCTGCTTCCGGGTGGCCAGGTGACAGACTTCCCCAGGAAATCAAACAACACAGGTGTATGGGCTCAGGTGTATGGCCCCGAATGGTGTGCCACTCCAGGCCATTGTCCCCAGGCCTGCTGGTCTCTAAAATCATACCATGTCAAAGCACCCACCTGTGAGGTGAGGTCAACTGGGTGCAGGGACCTGGCGTTCCAGCCTCGCTGGGTTATGACTTTCAGCCAGGCTGACTCCCCACCTTGCCCCTGCCAGGCACCCTCTCTCTCTCCTGTGCAGTTAGGGGCTGGCCTGGCTTTCTATTAGTCCTGCTCTTCCTGTGGATTCCGAGGCTCTGACAGGAGAGGCAGTAGATGTCTCCAGGCGGACCGGAGCCCAGGGCCTGCTGAGGAGCCACAGGAGCAATGAGTCCAGGCAGGCAATTAAGAGAGGACCGTGTGTGCTGCAAGATAGCAAGATGCCAGCTGCCAAATGCAGCCACTTGTGTGATGGGCTTTTTGTTTTATTACAAGCATGAGTCTCTTTAGCCGAGTCTCAAATGTCAGATGGGCACTGAACTTTGGAACATATAGAGCAATGAACTTGAATAGGGAAAGGGCAGCTTGGGTAGCTTTGAAGGCTGGCAGCATCTAGCAGGCCATATACCTGTGGGTATGGAAGTCAAGCCAACCTCACTGGCATGGTCACCCATTTTGGCTCAGCGAGAACTGAGTCCCTCAAGCACAGTCTCCTAGAAAATCCCCCTTTTGGAAAAAAACCAGTTGGCACCGGGAAAAATCTTGACCTGCGGCCTGATCCTCACTCAGTGAAGTAAAGTGATTAGAATGGGCCGGATAACAAGCCAGTGACACAGCCACAGCCAGGGGACAGGGAAAGGACCTAACGGGCTTTGGCTTGGAGCTCCACGTGCATCTGGCTGCAAGGCCAGAGCCCCAGCCTGCATGGGGCCCGACTGCAGGGCCTGGGTCCACGCAATTCCGCTACGTGCATGGCTGTTTCTGGGCTCAGGGAAGCCACTGACTTGTGATGCCCCTCACTGTGGGGAGCTGGGCTGGGCGTCTAACCCCTGAGCTCTCCCTGGCTCTGCCTCCTGTTCTGTGGATCTCAGTTTTACAGTTACATGGTCCCCAAGACCACTCCCGCTTCTGAAGTTTGGCTAGAAGGCCTCACAGAACTCTGGGAAAGCCTGGATAGCCAGGGTGTGGGTACAGATAAGAAGCAGCAGAGGGAAGAGCCACGTCGGGCGGGGCCCGGACGGTTCCAAGCGCGGAGCTTCCACTCCACTGTCCAGTGGAGTCGCCGCTCCTCCCCGTAACAGTGCGTGACAGCACAGCAGTCCCAAGTGATCTGTGTTTTCGCTTTCCCTCAGCCGAAGTCAACTGTGGCCCGAAATTATCAAACAGAAAATTTCAGAAATAAACTCATACATTTTAAATATATGTGGTAAAATTTCATGCTATCCTGTTCTGTCGCATCCAGGTGACTCGTCCCTTTGTCTAGCATATCGCCCTGTGTACACTACCCGCCAGTTCGTCCCTCGGTAGCTGTCTCCATTATCAGCTCGATTACTGCAGATTTCTCATGCTCCTATTTGAGGTTTGGTGTTCAGACACCCACTGGGAGGATTAGAACGTGCACCGGGAGGAGGAGCGGAGAGTTCCGCACACTGCGTGCTGCCGATCCCCGACGCTCATCTGCCCCGGTGTCCACAGATGGCCTTGGGCTGCAACCTCAGGGGCACAGCCGGCTGCTCACACGGCCCCCATAGTCACTGGCTACCTCAGAGGCCGAGCTGGTACAGTGGGCTCCACACCCCTTGCTTTAAGTCACATTATCGCCGTATTCTCTGTCAAACACCGACATAAACAAAGGTGCTTCTCTCCTATCAGGCTGAACATTTCAAAGGTGTAGCCGTCACCTCCCAGGAGCCAGGGGGCAAAGGCCAGTCCTCTCCTTGGGCAGGGCTGCCGGCACAGGGAAGGGTGGACAGGGTGGTCGGCTGGCTCAGACCCTGGGATCTCCCTCCCGCCCATGAGGCCTGGGTCTATCAACAGCAGAGCTTGGAAAACAAAGCTGCAGCCAACCAGCTGAAGGAAATGTGCGACTGTGTTAGGTTTCTGGTCAGGTACATCTGTGTCACCTGTGGAATTGTTTGATTTGTTCTCTCTCAAGGATCATAGCTGGCAGACTCTTTAAAACCAGTGGCTTTAATTTCTTTTTCTACTCTCCTGATCTTTGATTCGCAACTCCTGGTGTGGTCTACTGCAGAAAACCCACAGTGCCGGGGAAACCTGCCTCCTCGCACTGCCTAACATCTTTCATCCTCCGGGAGAGCCGGGGCGGCAGACGTGGCCCAGCGGCAGCTGTTCAAGGGCTCTGCTCACCTCAGACTGCAAGGCCGGGCGAAAGCGCTCATGGAAGAATGTCGCACACTGTGACAGGGGAATTGTTTCACGTTGCCATCCTAAAAGCCCAGGATCTGGTTGAAAAGGAACTAAAACACAGGCCCTCCCGGAATGTGTTGGTTGGATTCCTAGAAAACCTATGAGAAGGAAACCTGTCATACAACTGCTTCCTTGTTTGCCTTGGGGCCGCAGGGAGACATCCTGGACCAAAATCTTCCACACTGTTTCAGAGACAACGTCCCATCCCACATGCTCAGATGGGAATACAGACAGAAACCTCGGGCCTTGGGAATGAGGCGGTCTAGCTGAGCTGTGTGTTCGCTCAGGGTGTCTCAGGGTACACTCCTCCCATGGCGCTTTAACCAGCTCGGGTGGATCCTCCATCCCTCCCCAGCCCTGAGCTGAGCTCTTCTCAGCTGTTCTTGACCTAAGGCTAAAACTGACAGAGTCCTCCCCAGGACAGGTCTTGAAACGGGGCTCTGAATCATAGTTCCTTCCCACCCTGGTATTGTTTGCCTTCGACATTGCAGCACAAACTTAAGTTTAAATATATGATTGAAGAGTGTGGGGGTTTTGTTGTTGTTGCTATTTTGTTTTGCTTTGCTGATTTTTTTTTTTTTTTGAGAAGGTGGCCTTGAATTAATGATCCTCCTGCCTCAGCCTCCCATGTGCTGGGATTATAGGCATGTGCCACCACACTCAGCTAAAACATGGGTGCTGAAAATAGTTTCATTGCCATAAATTATGATGCCACTCTGTGCTTTTGTAAGAAAATTCTGTTCTAGGTTAGTCCCTTGCTGCTGCTTTGAGTAACTGCAATGAATTCTGTGTCAGGTTTCACCAGGCATCTTGGGCTCGTGGGGGGTATATAATGGGTGCTCCAAAGAAGGTGAGGAAAGGGACAAGGTTGGGGGCAGGCAGAGGAGAGTTTGTAGTGAGCAGAGAAGAATCTGAATTGTGGGATTATGTTTCAATCACCTACACCACCACTTTTACTCAGTAAGCATTTGCTGAGGGCCTACTGTGTTCTTGTGGCTGTGCCAGCCCTGTGGGTACAACAGTGGCCATGTCAGATCCCTTCCCGTAGGTGCTTGCGTGTGAAGAGAGGAAGAAACACAGGACTACACGAGTATGATAAATGACGAAGGCCACCAAGAAAGTGGTCAGGTGCGTGTTTCCATGGGCAGCGCGCCCTGGGCAGGCCTGAGGGAATGACGTCTGAGCTGAGAGCTGGGTGTCGAGGAAGAGGCAGCCCTGCCAGAATCTGGAAAGAGAGATATCCAAGCCCAGGCTTTGGGCTGAACGGAGCTTGGTGTGTTCGAGGAGGCATTTAAAGGCTGCTATGGGTGGAGCACCGGAAGTGCTGTGAAGGGAGGTAGAACCTGAGGTGGGAGCAGCGGGGAGCCTGGGTAGATGGGCCTGTTGGTGCTAAGTGGCCTGGGTCGCCCTTTAGATGGAGGCGGCAGTGGAGCAGTGCTGTCTGCATGGGTCGAAGAGGGTTCCAGAGCTGAAGCCCAGCACTGTGTTGGGTTCCACTGGACCCTGGGGGTTGTGAGGCTTACAGCCCAAAGGATGCTGGTGCAGATGGTGAATGTTAATACCCTCGGCCCTCATTCGACCTTTTCAGCATTCGGCGCTCTGATTAACTGGCCCTTCTTCCTCTTCAGCACATGCTGGAGACACTTTGCTCAGAAGGAAGTCGAAATGGCCAGCCTCTCTAATGACAGAATATTGAAAAGGTCACAGCAGTACGGCTGAGTACTCCAACCTACAAATCACAGGGAGCGTCAGCTCAGATAACTCATTCTCCTGACAAATCAAGGAGCAAGGACTCAAGACCACACAGCTGATTAGGCTCATCAGAAATCGGAGGTCTGGAGAGAAATCGATGGAGAACTTGGCCGTCCCACGCAGGGAGTCAGGGCACCTGATGCTGATGAGTGGATCCACGGGTGGGAGGGAAGTGTGCTGTGCCCTGGTGGTCACTCTTGTGATAGCAGCGCCTGCAGGCCCCAGGGAAGACCCTGGACCTATCCTGGGCTTGGGAAGGGACGCCCTGTCTTGGTGGTCCCACCACATCAAGAGTCGCCTGGAGGACTTTTCCATTTCACCATGAAAGTATGCACAAGCACCTTTGGCGAAATAAAACATTTGCTCGCCGTAAAAGTCAACAAAAGTGCATTTCTTTCAGGATATTTTGCGTTGTTGTTGTTGTTTTTTCATTTAGAATTGGTTTTTAGAAATTAGCTTTTCCGTGAAATTAGCTTTTCAGAAAAAGAGTGACCAAGAGTGCTCCAAATTCAGCATCCTCATAAAGAGAGAGCAGGTTTATGGCTTAATTTACTGTGGAGTTCTACAAATAGCGTTAAAGAAAAATGACTGATTTAATTAAAGACAGGACAATTAACCTTCTCCCTGCTAGAACAGCGGGCTGGCCCAGGGCTTCCCGCAGAAGCCTGTCTCAGTCTGTGGCAGCGGCCACAGAGAATCTTAGCGGGTTGGCGAGGCCAGATTGAAATGGAAAGCTCACCTTAAAAAGAAATCTAAGGAGATTAAGAGAGGGATGAACATCAAAAATGACTCTGATTAAACCACGATAAAGACTGGAAGGGAGAAACAGGATACACAGAATATATTTTTAAGACCACAGACACAAAGATTTCTGCGAGCTTTGGAGATAAGGGGGACTGACATTTTGAGAACGGTTGATTAAAAGCTTTTCAGCACAAACACTCATTTTCACTGGGCGTAGAGCGCAAAAATCCATGGAGTAAATTGAAATTCTAAATGCTAAGAGAAGACTAAAAGATTTACTGCCACAGATTCAATTAAGTGGCTAAAAAAATGTACTATCTCCTTCAGGATTCATTTAGACTCCTGCCTCACAACTGCACCGCGTCCTGGTGCTGTGTGCTAATGGGATGATTCACCCGGGAGAGGCGTGGAGTTGTGGTCACAGAACCAGTTTGTCCCTCGTTCCCACTGGACTGGAGCTGGCTGTCCACTGGAAGCATGCTCAGAATACCCTCCAAGGTTCCAGCCTTGAGACAGCTGGCTCCGCTGTGAGCCACCCCACACCTCCACAAGGACCTGACTGTAGAGGCTATCACCATCTGGGGACTTTGAACTCGAAGAGACAGCCTAGCTCCAAGAGCACTTGTGGTGCTGGCACCCAAACCCCAGGTCTCAGCCATGCTAGGCCAGCCCAGTACTACTGAGCCACCCCAGCCCCACCCCAGCCCTCAGAGTGCTCTCTAACACGGCCCTTGCTGAGCAGTGATGGACACGGACCGCCCCTCTGGTACACCGGCTTCTGTATTTCTGAGTTGTCGACCTGCCTGCTGATGCGGAGTGTCTCATGTGTCATCTGGATGCCACCATAACCAGGATGCCCTGTTCAATAGGAAAGAGGTTATTTGAAGATTTGTCCCTGGCAGCACATTTAAGAGCCCAGAGGTGGGCTAACCAGCAGCAGGGAGGCTGGTGAGTTATTGCAAAGTGCAGTGTGAATTAACCCAGCCAGGAAACACCATGGTGAGCTCAGTGTGGGCCGCTCACAGTGGTGAGGGGCCTGCACGCACTGTTAAGGTAAGGGAGGGCAGGAGTGAGGCAGACTGTTAGCCTCTCCTCACCCTGACAAAGTGCCTGGAAAAGTCACCTGAGAGGAGGAAGTGTTTACTTTGGCTACAGGTTCAGAGGGTTCAGTTCGAGGTTGGCAGGGGCCATTGCTGTGGGCCTAAGGTGAGGCAGAACATGACGGACGGGTGTGGTGAGCACAGCTCATGCTCATGACAGCCAGGAGGCAGGGGAGGGAGAGAAGGCAGCTGTGCTCATGGGCTTCCTCCTTCTGCTTTGGTTCAGTCTGGCTCCTGTCCTATTACGCGGTGCCATCCACACTCACGGTGGGTCTCCCTGTCTGTGTGTTGTCCCCATGCCAGTCATCTCTGTGAGATGACACCTGACACACCCAGAAATGTGTTTACTAATTTCCAGTGAGGTTGACAACCCAGTGTAACCATCACGAAGGCCATGGAGAGCCCTTGTTTTAGACACCCTTTGGCGTTTGAAGTGGCATCTGGACTGAGGCAGTGCAGGGGGCTCAGCGCCCAAGTCCACCACTTCCTGTGTCTGAGGTGTCCACACTTCATCCGGCTGTTCGCCAAGGGCACCGGCTAGAGGCTCAGGAACAGCCTGTACGACCTCCCACGTGGGTGCAAAATGTTGTTGTAAATGAAATAGCAAGGAAAGGAAAGGAAAAGTCACCTGATAGACATGTAAGGGCTCAGAGCTGCGAGGTTAAGGAAGACGCCCCGGGAACAGCCCCTCTGGATGAGCGCAAGGTTGTGGGCAGAAGGTTTGAGAAGGGAAATCATCCAGGGATGGTGGAGGAAAGGCAAAATTGAGGGGAACTGCTGCAGATGACTCACACTAACCTGTGTATCCCCAAAAGAAGCAGGGCTGGACAGGGCTGGGGGGCTTCTGGAAACACCTCCCTAGACCGTGTCATGCCCCACTTGTGGAAGCCAGGGTGACTTATTTTGTGGGCATTTGGCTCCAGTCATGGCTGTCCCCCAGCACAGCACTCACCCGTGATGTTATTTGTAAACACGGTTGTTTTTTTCTTCTGTGGAGCATTTAGGTTTGGAATGAGAATAGAATAGAGAAGGGTAATTTTCTTCTTTCAGAATGGTAGCACAGGCCTAAAACCCCAGGTGGAAGCAAAACAGGAACAAGTTAAAACAGAGGAAAATCAATAAGACAGATGAGATTTAAAATAAGAAGTTTAAAAATCTGACAGCTCCAGGAGACATGAGGGAAGGAATTAAAAGAGTAGAATTTAAATCCCAGATATTCAACTTGAGATAAAATAGAAAAGAATGGGATAAAAACAGAATGAATTTTAAAAATTAAGTGTTATAAAAAGGAGATAGGTTAAAAGCATAGAAATTAGTGAAGCTAAAATAAAACTGAGTTTATGGCTTTAAAATATAAAGTAAGTAGGGTTAAGAACGAGCTGCAGAGACCATAAAAAGAAAGAAATCATGTCATTTGCAGGCCCATGGATGGAGGTTGTCACGTTAAGCAAAATAAGGCAGACTCAAAAAGTCAAATAGCACACATCCGCTCTCACACGTGGAATCAAGAGAGAGTGGGGAGGGAGGGAGGGAGAGAGGGCATGTGAAGATAGAGGAGGACTTAGAGAAGAGGAAGAGGGTCCGTGGCAGAGAGAAGGAAGTGCAAGAGATGTAATGGGGGTTGAAATGGTGGTTACAAGCAGAACGAATATGCCAAAGCAGAACCCACCGTTGTGTATAACTAACGTGCACGGCTAAAGTAGTCATCACCACCCAAGGAGGAGAAGGGAGGAAGGGAGCGCGCGGGGGGGGGGATGGGGAACTACCTGTCGAGAAAAGAGACAAGGAAGCTAGAAGCTTCTAGGCAGGAAAACAGGGGAGAGTTGGTGGAGTGTAGCCCCCAGTAGCGGAGGCCCCTCCTGTGCACAGCCCTCTCCTCTGTCAGGTCCAGAGGGCAACATTTCCCCTTTCCATCCAGAGTGTCGGCCTTCCGTTAGGTACAAGCGTACAGCAAGCCCACAGGCCTCAACGCTGGACCTGTCACGGGCAAAGGGGAGGGAGAAGTAATGAACCCACACAACAACAATGGACATATGGCCCTCCCTGCCCTCATCGGGAGCAGTGACCAGGTTCACAGCTAAATCGCCAAGCCCTGGCTCTCACTTCTTTCAGATGCACTGCCTACTTTTTTAGGATGAATATTTTATGATGCTCCCATTTATTACCTGAAATGAAAAGTATAGATCATATAATCTCCTTACGCATATAATTTCAAATATGGTGCGCTAATTGATATATACATGAGAAATGCCAAGGAAGTAATTTGCATTAAGACACTGTGTGTTTCAATATGTAGATGCTCACACAAAACCACAACAGAATTCATAATGAAGTAGCCAGATGTCGGCATGAAAGCGGCGCCTACAGATGCAGCCGATACAGGTGTACTGAACCGACAACTCAGACGCCACCCACTGTGTTGCCACTGGCAACGAGATAATGATGAGCAACTTTTGATAAAGTTTTTAACAAAGCAAGGTGTACTGTTCCCTTGGTTTTCATCATAATTGTAGCCCAGGAAAATTCCAAGTATACTAAATCACGCAGAAAATGCTCTGTGTTCATTTATAACTGGAGCTAGGTTCTAAGCTCCAATAATTATAAATATGTTTTCAGCTACATGAGTATCCACTGGGACAGTAAGCAAGGGGACGTCTGATACTTTATTGTTGTGAAGGACTGACAAAGGCACTGCGGAATGTTTGTCATCCCTGGTTTTGGCCCTCTCGGTACTAACAGCAAACACATCCCAGGCATGGTGACTATTGAAAATGCTCCAGTGATTTCCAGAAAAGCATCTAAGTCCCACCTCCCTGGGGCCTCTGTGTCAGTGGGAGAAACCTCACTGACAGCTCCTGCAGACTCCTCCTTGCTGCCTGATCACACCTTCCAGCCTCAAGAATTACAGGAATGTTTGGGGTGGGGGAGAGAAAACATTTAGGAGCAAGAGCAGGAAAGCCTGCAAGAGACGCCTGAGTCTTGGCCAAGATGCACAGGTCGGGTGCTCCGAGGAGCCCTGAGATTCCCGGCCAGGACTAGGAAATGGGCCTCCTGGAGAATGAAGACCACAACTGGCAAAGAGGAAAGAGGTGTGAGCTCAGGAGCAGCAAAGGACTCCCCGGAAGCCCTGGTGCTGTTGTAGCAGAACTGCAGCCAATAGAGAAGAGGCCGCTCCTCAGGGGAGAGTACTAAATCATTCCCAAGAATTATTGCTGGGCGCAGTGACCCCAGCTCCTCAGAGGCCAACGCAGGAGGATCACAAGTTCCAGGCCAGCCTGGGCCATCTGGAACCTCATCTCAAAGTAAAAATTTAAAGAGGACTGGGGCTCTAGCTAAGTGGTAGAGTGGGTGTTTAGCATGGGCCCAGGGCCCTGGGCTTCATGCCCATAACTTCAAAACTGGGGGGAGATTATTATATTAATCATCAGATCTCAAAATGACATGGTAAGGGGCACCCACTCCCCACATGTTTTTTTATCTAGAGATGATAGGAGTTCTTAGAAAACTTGTAAAGAAGGCAGCATCACAAGGTTGGAACACGGCCCTCCTGGAAAGTTCGTTAAACTGATTCAAAGTCGGCAGTCATGACCCAGGCTCGCTTTCAGTGGCCAGGACTCAGAAAAAGTCAATCAGATGTTCTTCTTACTCCGGACCATTTAATTCATTTCTAAAATTGGCTTCTCCCTCCGAGCAGAATCTTAAGGATTATAAACTGCATGGAGGGAAAAAAAATTCATATTCAGTTGTGTTATTGTGATTAAATAGTTTTATCCTCAAAGATTTAATTCCCCAAGTTTTGCTATAAGAAAAAAAAAATCATAACACAAGGTATGATATCAATTAAACTCACTGCATTAGGGAGTATTGCTCACAGTGATAATCGGAAAGCAAGACAGAGAATGCAACTTGCCATCTCAGAATAGATGAAGAGCCTTTTCAATTACTCTGGGACTTTATTTATTGTTTTTGAAAGATAATGCATTCCTGCTCTTAACTGCCTGCAATTAAAGTGGCTGTGGAAAACATTACCTCTCCTTTGAGCTTGTTTTTATTTTTACTGAGCATAATTGGATGATGTAAAGAGAAGTTTACTTTTTAAATGTGTCATCTCCTCTTTTCTGCAGCTGTAATCACATCAACGGAATCTTTGCTATTGGGGTTTTATTGCCTTGTCTCGGTTCCTTTTCCAGCCTATCAAGCTTAGTAAACTTACAGATTGCTCACAAACAATGAAAGCTGCTTTATTGCAAGAAGTTTTCATTGTCTGAAAAACCAACTCTGAAAGACACTGATAGTACTGTTTATGTTTTTTAACTTGAGATTTGAAGCAAGAATATTTTCAGATTTAGATTCTGCAGAATGATCATTGGACCAAAACACATTTTCCTGCGTGAAGGTCAGCTCCTGAAATGGGCTTTGAATTAGCGATGGCTTCTTTCTTCCTTCCCATAAAACAGGCTTCAGAAGGTCAAGAAATGGGTAGGCACTGGTGGGAGGAAAATACCCAGAAAATCTCTTTCATATTTAAAGGAAAAGAAGGATTCAGAAGAGATGGCACTCAGAATGTTCGATACGGGAAAATGATTGGGATAAACGGGAAAGGAAGAGCTTGCGATCCCACTAGAACCCCCACACAGTAGAGGGGAAACTGCTCGAGTAACCGCTGTGAGGACTGCTCTGCAGGGAATCTCATCTCTTGGAACCTCCTGCTGGGGGTCAGAAAGCTGAGTTCTTGGGAGCCAGGAGCTGAGAAGGGGCCCGAGGCAGTTCTGAAGGAAGACCCAAAAGCATGAGGTCTGGGGGAGTTCTGTGTGCACCTATGTTACCCTCCCAATTCTTCTGGAAACTCCTACAAGGGCTGCTGAGGCCCTGGGCAACAGAGGAGCAGAGAGAGAAAGGGTCCCAGAGGGGAGTTTTAACTGAGCCAAAGACTAAAACAGGAAATGCTTTTTAAAAAGCAGAAAGTATGAGGGGTAGGATACAGAGGGATCTGCCTTTCATTCATCGCCATGTACTCTGAGTCTGTAAGGATCAAACGCTAACGGCATCGTTGAGTGGCCACTTCCGTGAGTTTGATGACTGCATCTCTCCATGTAACTACTACAACGATCAAGTTACAGAATGTCCCTGTCACCCCAAAAAGTTCCCCTGTGACTCCTTCCCAGTCAACTACCCCACCGCACCCTCACCAGGGGCAGCTGCTAATCTGGCTTCTGTCAGTAGAGATGAACTGTGCAGTCTGAGATACTCCTGCACCTAATCGCATAGTACATACTGTTTTGTATCTGGCTTCTTTTGTTGGACTGAACACTTCTGAAAGTCGTCACACCAGTCCTTCATCCATCCTCAGGCCCGTCGGTCTTCAAATGTCTCTCATATTCCCACTGTGGCTGCACCGTGGGAAAGAGGGACAGGGCCTGCCTTCTTGGGCCTTACTCTGCTCTTTTCAGCCTGGCTGATAGATCAAACTGGGGGTGCAGTAACAGAATGATGCCTCCCCTCTCCCCAAGGATGTCCACATCCTCGCCCCCCAAACCTGTGCAGGTGTTCCTTACATGGTAAAAGGGACTTTGTCCAATCTTGACTTGGAGATTATACTGGGTGGGCCCAGTGTTATCAGAAGGGTCCCAATAAGGGAAAGAGAGACAGAGCTGGAGGAGAGTTAAAGCTGCTGAGTTGCCAACTTTGATGATGGAGGAGGGGGCCACAGACCAAGGAATTTGGGCAGCTTTTAGGAGCTAGAAAGGGCAAGGGAATAAATTTTCTGCCGGAACCTTCAAAACATATGCAACCCTGCTAACACCTAAGTTTACTCCAGTGAGTACCATTTTGGATTTCTGCCCTCCAAAAGAATGAGATGCTAAATTATTACTGTAACCCAAAAAGTCTCCAGCAACTTGTTCCAGCAGCCCAGGCAGGCAAGTTGGCCTGAGAGCCAGACCAGGCAGAGGCCGGTGGGGCCAGGTAGCTCCACAGGCATGAGGACAAGCCAAGCAGCAGTTCTGGGTCAGCTGTGTGCATGGCCAGGCTGGGCCGACACTGACCGCCTGGCAGGGCTGCTGCACCAGGGCCCGAGCTGAGTGGTCGTCGGGTGGGCACTGTTGTGCTGCCAATGTGGCCAGCAGCAGCAGTGGGCTGAGATGGTGCCAGGGGCCTGGGAAGGGGCACCGTGTGGCCTGAGCACACTTCTCCTTTGAGGACTTCATGTGGTATTGACGCGCTGCTGCTGCCCCATCCTGGGACAGTGGGGGTGCTAGAGAGAGATGCTAGAGGCGGCAAATCAGAAATGAGCCACACAAAAACCCAGGACCTTAGAGCCCTGAAAGCTACCGTGGCAGAGAGGAAAAGTGGTGGTTGTATGGTCAGGCAAGGCCATAGGGCTCTTTGCTCCAGACGGGACAGTAGCAGTGCTCTCAGCCTTTGCCAAAACCAGCACCTTCTAAACTGCCTTCTGTCAAACACACCCACAAAGGCCAAGGCCGACTGGAAATGCAGCCCCTGACTCCCAGCCAGGTCTCAAGCCTTGTGGCTTCCTGCCAGTTGGGAGTCTTTGTCAATATTGGCCAGCATATCCTGAGAGCCGACAATGAGGGTCCAGGCAGGTAAAGGATGCTGCCCACACATTGGGGCCGTTGGGGGCTACAGCAGGGAGAAGCAGCGGGGGAAACTCAGCCCCGAGCAGGCAGACAAACCACAAGAAGTGTCACAGGGGTGGGCAGGGCACCGGGGCAGCCCCCTGGGGGAAGTGAAGAGTCTCAAAGCTGCCGCCTCGGCCCTGTCGGAGGCTAATGACGCCAAGCTTCAAACACGTTCTCTCTCCTCCCCGACTTGCCAGGTAGCCAGCGTGGCTTCCTGGCCCCTGTGTGAGGCTGTCCCCAGGTCCCAGTGTGCCCCAGCCTGGCCCTCCTGCCCCTTGGGCTTCTATCTGAGCTCCGTGTCCCCTGTCACCCTCGCCCTGTAAAATGGACCTGAAGCTGGAAAGGAGGGTGCGCGGCCTTCTCAAAGCTCAGCCATCAGCAAATGCACTTTCTGACAAGCAGGCAGAGGTGCGAGGCGGCCTAGAGGGTCTCATCTGCCTGCCCAGCACCATCCCTCCAGAAGTCCCGCAGGAAGCTGTGAAGGGTCCCCTGCCATCAAGACTGCAAGAGGGCAGGTGGGATCCCCACAGGGGGCGGGGCGGAGCTGGGACAGCCACACCCTCAGCCCCAGGTGGGCTTGCACTCCTTTTTCTCTGTGAAGTCCTTGTGGTGTCCCTTGCAGCTGCCACTTACAAAGCGGTCTCTGCCACCTTTCCCTATCCCCAGGCTTCCGGCGTTGGCTTTCTGCTTTCTGGTCCCACCTGAGGTCCTCCAACCTGTCCCACCCCCACTTGCCTGGCCCTTCCCATAGGAAGTGGCGGGCCTCAGGGCCTGGCCCTGGCCCTGGCCACCAGGGCTCCCTATGGCTTGTTCCTTCCTCTCAAATCATGGGTGCACAGAAGCTCCCCCAAATCCAGGCTCACGTAGGTGTATCCAAAATACAAAGCTCATCTGAACCCCAGTAGATGTGAACCCCACAAGCAGATGGACTGTGGCTGGTGACAACTCATCCCTGTCCCCAGAGCCAGTCCCGTGGTAGACATGTATTATTTGTTTGCAGTTGAATCTATTGCGCGTGAAAATTATTTTGTGTTACACGTGGCCTTCCCTCGCATGTCTGCTTTGCGAGACTGTTGGGATTATGAGGGCTTCTTACTGCAGAGGCCCTGAGCCCTTGGCTGCAGAGGGGATTTGGACAGCAGTTGCATGTAACTGGCCCCCACGCCCCTGAAAGCACCTTGGGATCCAGGCCCCCAGACGTCTGGAAAAGCCCCTCTTCCCCTTGAAAGAGAAACACCCCCATGCAGGGGTAAAGCCCAGACACCCAGTCCTCACTGATGGGAGACAGTCCCCCACACCTCCTCCCAGGGCACAATTCTGCCTGCTTCCAAGCCTTGGAAATGCAAAGTAGACAGAGTGCCAGAATGGGAAAAAGAACGCCGAGTCTGAAATTGAGGATCAGAACCCCCTTCCTGGCCATTAAAACCCAAATAACAGGAGGATCTATTTCTACTTGCTTTTACAACTAGATTTGATGTTAAATTTCTACCAGTACGGCAGCCTCCTGAGCCCAAAGACAGACCCAGTCCTATTCCCTTTAGTTGCATGAAATGTTTGCTTTGCTCATTAGAACTCCATACCTGGGGATGGGGGAGATCTGTGATGGGGAATCCCAGAGAGCTGGAATCCCAGTCCTGCTCAGTTGTGCTAGACGAATGTCTAATGAGGGCAGCCGACCCGTGAATTTGGTGAATCCACGTTCTGCATTTCCCAAGCCCCTGTCAGGACGAGGCTCATCTCTGATCATGCAAAACACATACCATCCCCGGCCTTGGATCACTAAGACCCATTTTTAGGAGTCCAGCATGGACCACAACCAGAGACTGCGTGGACAGTGAGGCTGCCCAGATTCAATTAGCAGCAGGCAGAGCCCCCAGAGAGGAGGACAGGAGCCAGCAGGCACAGAGCAGACGTGTGGCCCAGGCCAGCATGGGCAGTAACAGTTCCTCATGCCCACACATGCATGAGCATCACTGCCCTCCTCTGGGTACTGTGTCAGCTCGCCATTGGGAGGAAGTGCTCTGCGGCCGCGCGTTTGTTGTAAGGGACCTAAGGTTTCCATGGGCACAGCAGTAGCCTTTGAATCGGGAGACTGTCACAAGGCCATAACAGGGGTGCTGGTGCTGTGCCCACTGAGTCACGCCAACCTCTGTGGTAGTGGTGAGCCCTTTGCCTCTTGTGCCACGTGAGGGACCAGTCAATCCCTGTGGCGAGGAGTTGACATGGGTCTCGCTGAGCAGTAAGTGGAATCCACATCCAGCAGTGACCCACAGGCTAAATGCAGAGTGACTCTGGGGTTGCTGGGGCAGAAGGCAGGGGACCTGGGCCTGGGCCATAGGCTCCAGGATGCCTTATCAGGCCAGGACCTCCTCCGTGCACTGAGCCATGAGGCAGAGCTGGGAAAGTGCCAGGTCTGCCCAATAGCCCACCTCCAGCTTGGAATACATTCCTGAACACCCCCCACCCCCGTCGGAACAGCTGGCCAAGTTCCTATCTCAACCCTGCTCCAGGGCCAACGGGAGCCAGCGTCTGTGTCTGTCATTCTAGTCCCTGTCTCTTTCCACTGGGGAAGGGGTGCCCAGGGCAGGGTAGCACTAGAAACCTATACACTCTCCCTCCATAACAGAAGTCACCTTGGAGATGGGCAGCCTCGGGTTCTGAGAGGGTTGGTGACCTCTCCGAGGCTACACAGCAGGAGCAGATGTAAGAGCAGACTCAGGTGCACAGCCCCGCGCATGCAGAACATGGGCAGGTGCCTGTTTTCTGAAGCCCACCCCTTGGTTTCCTGCCCCTGTTGGTCCGTCGCTGCGGCCTGCTTGATCCTCCAGGGAGACGGCAAGGAGGACAAGCTCTGTCCAGCATCTCCAGAGCACTAACCGGCATGTGTGCCATTGCACCCACTGCGCAAAAAGACTGAACTTCAGGGAGCACAGTATAAAAGCAGAGGTCCTGTGCCAGGCAGAGCCCCGCAGGGAGCATGTAGTTATTTTTCTCTCTGGCTCTGTGGCCTCCGCTGTAGCACTGTCCAGTGACAGTGTTATAAAGTCAAACTTCCCAAAATTTCATGGGTCCCAGCTCCCAGCTCACTCAGCACTCAGCCTTCCAGATGCCCGTGCCTGGCTCCTCCTGTCCCTCCACGCAGCCCCCATCTGAGCCCACTGCCCCACTCTCCTTCCGCCAGACCCGGGGAGGACAAGAGGACAGTAGCACCCTCCTTTGGGTGCGAGGGGACCCTCTCTCCTCTCACACTGGAGCAGTCCTTTGCTTCCTTTGCACAGGTCTTCCATGACCAAAATTATCTCACATGAAGGAAAAAAAAGCTGAGAAAAGATGTTTTCAGGGTGCACCTTGTGGCTCGGCTGTGCCTGGCACATGTGAGATCTAAGAACGTGAACCTCAGACACTGAGCTGGCGGAAGTGCAGGGTGTCTCTGTTGGAAGGGACAGCTGCTGCCCTTGTTGGTGGGGGGAGTGCCTCCAACGGCTGCTAAACCCTCACCTCCATCCCGAAAGGACAGCAGACACGTCATCCTATAAAAGCAAGAAGTATACATTTTAGGTAAACTCTAAACCAACCATCTAAAAGGACCCAAAAAAGTAATTTCTAGGGAAAAGCAGAGGTCATAAAAGTTTTAAATACGTGTTGGACACTTCATGGATCTTTGGTTAAAATACCGCTTTTTATAATATTCAAAATATTTAAATTTACAGTACTTAAAACAGTGAGAACAATAACAAAGAATAGCTGTCTCTCTGAAAGAGCAAAGTACAGGACGCTTTAAGAAGTGTGCCACACCAGACTGGCAGGAAATGCTATACTAAAAATTCAAAAGACGCATAGAACACGGCACCCCGGAGGGGCAGGTGCCTGTGGCTCACGGCACGTGCAGTGTTCACCAGTGCTGAAGAGCTTCTGACCGCAGGGAAGAAGGCAGGAGCCCAGACCTTGGGAGAGATGAGGAGGAAGAGAGAGGTGGTGAGGTCCACTGGGCAGGGGACAAGGAGCAGAGACTGTGGCTCCCGCTAGCAGCACTGGCTCCCAGGAGAGTCTCCCTCAGTGACTCTGGTAACCCTTAGGAGGTGCAGGACACTCTCAGGGGCGGGAAAATTCTAGTTGGTCCTGTGGTCCCGTGTGGTGTGACCAACCCTAGGTCTCACAGCAGCCTCCACTTTGGAGTACTGAATTGCAGGGCTTTTAGAACCTGTGGGGCAGGGGGCTGTGCATTTGTGGCCAATGACTTCTGCACTGTTAGAGGCTCCTTGGAGAGATGGAGCTGCACGGAGGAAGAGGAAACAGAAAAAGACATATACGCACACACACACGCACGCGTACACACACACACACCCCTGCACAGGCTCAGAAGATGGGGAGCAGCCTTGCACCCAATTCTCCAGCAAGTCAAAGAATGCTGAGATTTCCCCTGGGGCCACTCGCTGCTCCTCTCGGGTGTGTGTTTGCAAAGAGGACTGAAGTTGTCACAGAGCACCTTTCGGTTGTGCCCTGTGGACGTGAGAACAGTTCCGAGATTTCAGCAAATGTGAGTGCACCGTACACAAGCCCAGCATCCCAGCTCTAAGTGGAAGTTATGGAAAAGATGGTGATGACCTGGAGGTTTGAATCAGCCTGCAGGCAGGAGACCCCAGTTCTGCTAAGTCAAGGAAGTGGATTTCAAAGCGTCCTTGTCAGTTATGATAACGAGCTCTATGGCAGGAGAAACCTCTCTGCGCTGCGCTCTGTGCTAAGGACTTTCCACGCCATGTCACTTAACTCTCATGGCTACCCACTGTGCTAAGCTCAGTTATTATCCCCCTAGGCAGAGGAGGAAACTGAGGCACTGGTAAATCACTGGCCACCAGTAGGGGGCAGCGGGCAGGCTGTGAGTTCAGAGCTGAGGACTGGACAGTGATGAGCCTCTGGCTGAGGACACCCCATAAGGGTGTTCAGACCCCGCCTGGACACGCCCTGCACACCTGCATCCTTCCTGCCCTCCAGCGCCTCCACCCAGTGAGACTCGGCCTCTCAGCAGCGCCCGACCACCTCCTGGGATCCCCAGCAACTTACACGGAGTCTGACAGCCCCTGCAAGGAAAACTGACCATGGGCCCCTTCTAATGATTGTCTCTCCCGTCCCCCTCCTCCCACGGGCAGAAACGGCTGATAAATCGCCGAGCCCTCCCTGCATCGCTGCTTACGCACTGAACCTCATGGACTCCATAGTTTCATTTCTTGCTACAAAAAGCCAAGATTTTAAAGCTTTAGAAATAAATTATTTTTTCCAAAAGGCTGTCTTCTGCAAATTGAAAACCTTAGTTTCCAGAAAATTGTCTTTGCCATGAGGTTCAAAAGCCAAGAATTTAACACCTTTGTGTCCACTGCCCCTCCTCCTCCCCCAAGGCCTAACACTCGACCTTGTATCTGATTTTAGTGGTGGAAGAATTTAAGAGGGAAAACAATTGGCTGAAAATGAAAAAAAAAAATGGTGTTCATTTCTGAAATACTGTCCTGCTCACTTAGCTGGGGCTCTGGACAAGGTTGGGCCATGGTTTTCTTGTCTTCTGAGTGAGATGCTGGACTTGTTGGTCTCTCGGGTCCTTTCTGGCTGTTAGGACCCGTGATTGTGGCATTCAGGCAGGAACACGTGGGGTCCTTGCAGCATGCAAGAAGGGTCTCTCTCTCCTGCAATTGGAAGCAATTTGGGAAACCTAGGATCAGTGTGAGCTTTCCACACTGCAGGAACAAGATTAGGCCCAAGACGGATGTCCTTGCCTGAGAGGAGAAGCCGGCCATCTCCATCGGTGGGATGTAGAACTGGGGTTGTTATGGGCCTGATTTGTGAACTTCAATGAGGGCATCCAGAAAGCTATTTGTAAAATTCATTGCCGTCTCTGGCTGCAGCTAACACATTCTGTCTTCCATCTTCCCAGACTAGCTGATGTCACATTGCATGCTTTTATAAAACAGAGTGGACCGAGGAGTACAGTGTGGGGAGAGTAGGAGGTGGGTGGGGGCGGGGAGGCTGCTGCTGAGCGGAACGCTCGTACTATGTTGCAGGCTGGGATCTGGTTATGCGCCTCTCACTGCCTAGCACTGGGAGCTGTTGTTGCCTGCTGTCTCCTGGGGACCGTCAGAGAGTTTTCTTCTGGCTGTGGGGACACTTTTTCCATCTGTGGTTTGAAAAGCAAAGGACTCTGTAGGTGTGCCCCTGGCCCCTCTCTGCCTGTCCCTGTGTATCTTCTGAGGAGTCACCTAATAAGGGAGATGCCTTGTACAGATCCAACTCCCGTGAGTAAGAAGTGTTGGGCAAAGGCTTGGGGACCCTGGAGGAGCAGGGCCCAAGTTAGAGCTGGGACACCTCAACTCTTCTGCTGAACACCCCGGCGCACACCCAAGTGTGGCTGGTCAGGGGAGTGTGGGAGCAGCAACGGAACCGGAAAGCTTAGCCCAGAGTCCATCAAATCCCAGCCCATTCTGAGGGTACTGAAGCTGTCTTAGATCCTTTCTGGATCAAGATTTTTCTCTACTACATAACCACTGCACTTCTGATAACACCTAGATCAACTTCAGAGATTAAACTTAAAAAGCAAAGTAGTAAACAAAATTAATTTCTTTAGCTAGACTTCTTTGTCTTTCGAAGACTATGACAAATATAGTCACTCTTGAGCCTCAGTCTACTTACTTGCAAAATGAGGATAATGACCCAGCCCCTATCTGCCTCCCAGAACGTCACTTTGTGAATAACTGACTTGGGAGAACTAGCAGCTGGGAGGGAAAAGGGCCTTAGATCAGCACCAGGGGCTCAGTCTGGTGGCTCTGAAGGCATGATGAGCTCCCTGTTATGGTTTGTGTCTGTGTGTCCCCTCCAAAGCCTCACGTGACCATGGGGCAGGCTATTAGAGTTGAATGATTGTGAGTGTGAGAGCTACACCCGCCCTGGGGTGGATAGTTTGCATATGTAAGGGAGAGGAAAAGAGTGCTTGAGGACATTCCTCCCCAATTCCACCCTGGTGTGTGCTTGCAGCTTAGCTGTGTTCTGCCGCCCTGAGCTGTAGCCCTCTGCCATGTACCACTCTGCCTTATAATCTGCCAAGTATGGACTGAAACTTCCACAAACTGTAAGCGAAATAAACCTTTCCTTCCTTAATTTTGGGCATCAGGTATTGTGTCCCAGCAGCGAGAAAAAAGTAACCAAGACACTCCCCCAAGCTGCACCTTTTTCCCCTGCATACTCCCCACAGGGCTCTGTCTGATGCTGAGCAGGAAGTCCCTGGCACCACGGCCTGGAAGTTTCACAGCTGAGATGGATCTGTGGCATGTGTCCTGGCTGGAGCTCTTTTGGCCTCTGAATGGCTTCTTTCCCCAGGACTCCAGGCCCTTGGACCACAAAGCAGACTCAGCCTTAGAGTTCTAGGAAGCTGGCCGACCAGCCCCACTGTAACCACATCCCTGAGCCAGGACATCTCTGGTGACCTGCCATTGCTGACAGTGTTAAGGAAGGCTCTGACCTGGTTTTCCCACACCCTGTGTGTCATCTTTGCCCTCCTGTTTGTCACATAACACCTCCCTAATTGAGCTCCACGGTGGAAGCTTTGCCACGTGCTTCCTAGGCACAAAGGAGGCTGCCTTTGCGCGTGACTGGGACTGGAGAACACGACTCCCTGGGCTTCCAGTTTACAAGATGCAGCCTGGCAGGGACAGCGAGGGCAATGTGCGAGGCTGTGGACTCCTGGGAGCTGCAGCGGCTGGTTGCTGCGGCCCCAAAGCAGGGCTGTGGTGGAAAGAGCAAGGGTCTGAATCCTTCTGGCTCCACTCCCTCCCAAGACGTCAGCTTGGGCAGGAGTCTTATTTTAGTCTGTTTCCTCATCTTTAACCTGGAAATGGGGTTGCTTAGGAAATCAAATAAGAGGTAAATAATCTAATGAAAATAAAGCAGCTATAAACTTCCTAACTCGGAGTAGGCACCTGATGCACAGGAAGGTATTTGTTTTGTTTTGTCTGTTTCTGTCTTTGTGAGTTAGTCACTGTCATGTGTAAGGTCCTCTTGGGAACTAAGGAGAGGAATATCCATCCTTCCCATCTGACCTCATGGAACCGCAAGTCCCAGAGGGCTGGGCAGGGCCAGCATCTGCCTGCTCACTCCCCACCTGAGCTTTCTGAAGGGACAAACCTGCCCCGGATGGAGCCCAGGCTCAACCCTCCCAGGCAGGAGGTCCACACAGTCACAGAGACATTCAGAGAGGACAAGAACACAAAGACAGGACCAGCATCAACTAGAAAAACAAGTGAGCCTGGAGGATACAGCATAAAAAATCATCTTCAAATCTGATAAAACCCTTAGGGAGACTTGAGAGGAAAACACTCCATAAAATAAGAACAGACTACTATGAAAAAGGAAACTAGAAGAAGAAGATATTTCCTGGAAATTGAAAACATGATTGCTAAAGTTATAAAGTATAGAAGGAGTCAAAGAAAATTTGAAGTATTCCATAACATTGATAAGAAGGAAATGGTGGGGAAGACAGTGGACAACATAGAGGATCAGTCTAGCGGTGTTAACGCCATCTAGGAGTCAACTCAGGAAGAGAGAGCAAAGGAAGCAGAAAGGAGTAGAGGATCACAGAAACAACAGGAAGAGGACAGAAGCTCCCGGAGCTGGAGGGCCTCAGACCAGAAAGGGAAGGCCTCCTTGGGAACTGAGCGGTGGATGGGAAAAGACCCGCTGTCTTGCATCCTCTTCAAACTTCAGAACAGCAAGTATAAAGCCTAGAGCCTGAGTTCGCAGAGAGAAAAGGCACGTGATCTGCGAAGGACCCGGATGTACTGATGGCGGACTGGCTTTAACTCTGGAAGGGAGTGGAGTAATTGCCCTCAAATGTCTGTGCAAAAGCAAGGTTATAGAATTGTGTATGAAATAAGGACATTTTGAGATGTGCAACGACACATAAAATTACCTTCTGAGTAAAAAAAAAAAAAAAAAAAAAAAAATGTAATCCACCAAAATGGAAACAATTTAAAAAAAAAAAAAAAAAAAACAGCTAATCCAAGAAGAAGCAGAACTAAGCTCGATATACAGTGGAATAAAACCCCAACCTGGAACAACCACATGAGAAACCTGGGCAGTGAGAGGTTGGTGTGGTGGCACACGCCTATAGTCCCAGGCACTTAGGAGGCTGAGGCAGGAGATCACAAGTTCCAGGCCAGCCTGGGCAACTTAGTGAGCAGGACCCTATTGAGAAGAGGGTCTGAGGAGAAAAAGAAACCTGGGAGAAGATCCATTTAAATCAGAAGAAGAAGCCAGAAGTTTCTGAGAAGAAAGCTCTGGATACATTTTTGTTATAATTATTAACAAGTCAGTGGTATGGTATAAATTAATGGATTTTGCATGACGCTTACAAATAGGCATAGATTGTGCCTTGATCGTGTCCACCTTCCTGTCTGTCCCCCTGCACACACCGCACCCCTCCTTCCTCTTTCCACTTCTATTTCCAGGTCATTTTTCTTTACATTTCCACATAAGAGAGAGAACATGGCTCTTGTCTTTCTCCGTGGGGTCTGGCTCAGACCGTGTGTGCAGCCAACATCCTCCAGTTCCATCCGTTTCCTGCAGTGATATGATTTTATTCTCAGCACATTTTTAAGGCCGTTTAAAATTCTGGGGAAGACAAATCGCTGAACAAGAAAGGCAGGGCCAAATATTAAGCAAACCCAAATATGTCAGGAATTTGAGTCACTGAAGGAAGCCAAAGAAAGAGAATTGTGTGGCCGTGATGTTTAAAACAAACTCCTTCCCACAGCACAGTAACTCACGGGGACAAGTGGCTTCCGTGTCTCTCCACTGGGGTAGCGGGCGCATCACCAGGACACTGCTAATCCTCTTCCTTCGTGGTCACTGTAGAGTCTGGGAACAGAAACTTATGCTTAGCACTTTTAGTTGCAAAATGTAGCACGGTGAACAGTAACGCTATAGGTCACATCATTGGGAGTTACAGGGAAGGGATTGCATCCACAGGGACAAGACCAGAAAGCTATCTAATTGGCAGTAATGTCTTATTTAGAGTTTTGCTTTTCTGTTTTGGTTGGGTGCATGTTTTGCTTTTAAAACTTCAGCAAAAGTTGTGCCACATTAGACATCTGAAGAGGTTTCAAGACTACCTCACGCCTAGAATTCGCTGCATTTTCTGTTCTGTGCCTTTTACTGTATTTTCACTTATTTTCTGTTCTCCAAAGATTGCAGTGTTGAATTGCTTGTTGTATTTTCTCAGCTGAAAATGTCAATGTATTTGTATAATGAAAATGCCAATATATATGTGTATATTTAGAATTAGCATAGAAATGATTAAGGCAGTTCGATGTTGATCGATAGTCATATTTGATTTGGGCCTTTTTCTTTTTTGTTTATTTTGCTTCCCGCAAACATCTTGTGCTTTGATATTTATTTCCATCCACTAAGATTCTGGCCTTAGCTAGATAGAAGTTGCTTGAGGAAATTCACAGTCTAGCAATTGAATTGCAGCCACTGCCCACAGAAGGACGATACAGAATTGCATCTGGCAGAGTAAACAGAAACCTAGTAAGTGGGCATCATGCCCCTTCTAAAAACGTCTTTTACCGCCTGGGACACAACAAAATAAACATCACCAAACTGTAGCCCCCCAGTTATAGAAACATTGTCTTTCAAGTATCGGACCAGGGCTTCTCTCAGATGTAATAAGCAGTGTGGCAAAGATTGGATTTTTCACAGGTGCGGTGCTGTGGCTTGGATGTGGCTGGGATGTAGTTTGTCCTGTAGGGTTCGCCAGCTGGAAGCTTGGACCACAAGATGAAAATGTTAGAAGTCCTGGCCCTTTAAGAGATGGGGCCCAGTGCCAGGTCATTGGGTAGTGTCCTCTGGAGGATATTAATGCAGTCCTGTCGGGACCCTATGTAGGACACCCAAAGGGGAACCTGACCCTGAATCTCCGTGGCTTTCTGTTGTGCCCTGTGAACACTATTGGGCACACTCCAGCTGTTGTGATATCACTGGCCAAACACATAGGACCGCACACTCTTAGATTTCCAGCCTCTAAAACTGTGAGCTAAAGAAACCTCTTTTATAAAAACATTACCAGCCTCAGATATTTTGTTATAACATCAGAAAACAGATTAGTACATGTGGTTTTAGGAGACCTGAGATTCCCAAATGCCAGGGTTTGGCAGGAAATAATACAGGGTTTTTGAAAAGCCCCCTGTATTCCGATTTTTCATGAAGCTCAGGACTCCCTCTGTATTGCCAGGGAGGGAAGGTGGCTCTGGGACAAGCAGCCAAGAGTCCAGACACTGGCTATGGTGGTTTCATAGCTGCACAAGGATCCCCCGCTAGCCACAGCATGCAGCCATGAGGAGCCATCTTCCCTCCAAATCCTCGGTAGACCCATGTCCTCCTCGCAGAACACTCAGACACTGGGTCCAGACACAGTCTCTGCCTTTTTCAACTGCTAAGGAAAACTATGTCCTGCTTTACTCCTTGCTAATTGAAATTGAATGGATTTTCCAGGATGGGTGGCCTGAGGCTTCATTATAATGCTTGACGGTCACCACAGAACAAGAGTGTATTTCACCATGGTGGGCTGGCAGAGGTGGTCCCTTGGCCTACTTCTCCTCAAAAGAAAAAGACTTATGTCCCATAGTCACTCAGACAGTTACGGGCACTGGGGTTTTCTAGGGATGGTGGGAAGCAGATCCTGTATGTTGTAAGGATCCCTGAGCAATGGGAAACAAGAGTCTCCAGCAGATGACTGGAGAGGGCAACCCCAGTGCGTGGGCACCCGTCACCCTAATGCATATACACAGCAGAAAGGCGAGTGACAAGGAATCTGCGGACATAGAGGTAGTTGTTATTTTTCCTTTTCTCCCCAGTTTCCTCATAATCCCCAGGAAAGGGAAACTATTTGAGGTTACAATTTAGCTATTTGTATTTAACTGGTTTCCCCCATGGCCTTGGCCTCTTTAGAATTTACAACTCGGGTGAGGGTGTGGCTTTGTGGCAAAGCAATTGCCTAGCATGCACTAGGCCCTAGGTGCGATCCCCAGTGCTGCAAAGACAAGGCAAAGCCATTGTACAACTAACTGAGCCACTGTACAATCTAAGGGCTGGAAGGGGACTCAAAGGAGACCCTTCGTTCTTCCTAGTTCTCTCTGCAGAGGGAGAACACCCCCACTACCAGCAGTCCAGATCCCTGAGGTCAGAGCTATAGGGAGCCTGGGCCCTCCAGCTACCTCCGTCCCAGCTCTCAGCACGCCCTGCAAGAAGTCCCTCATGTCCTCCCAGCTCCATGATGCCCTCGGCCAGCTGGGCTGCATGCGTGTTGTCCCACATGGGGTCATCTCCTCACAAGTGTATGCACGCAGATGCCAAGAAGGCACCACAGCCCCCGTGGTCCCCTGCAGCAGCTCAGGCCAGCATCCATGAGGCTGAGGTCCACAGGCTGCTTCTCCACACCCTGCTGCTGCACACTGCTGCCTGCCAGGCCCACAGGCAGAAAGCTGCCCCTGGGTTTATCCTCCACCCAGGGTGTGGGGTAAAAATACAGCCAATGAGCAAGTCCACAGCTTGCCTCCTCACTGAGGCAGAGCAAGCCGGAAATGAGGGGGACTGCTCATTCAGTGAGGAGTGCGCAGGATTCCACCCTGCCTGCTTGGGCAGAGGCACGGATTGACTTTCCGGTTTTGATTCCAGGCTGTCTTTGACCCATCCTTTCTCCACAACACACTCACCCCTCACCTGACCACAGGCCTCCACTTACACACTGTGGCCTCTCTCTCGGGCCTGTGGGGTCCAGCACCTGCTTCCCTCCAGGCCCAAGCTTGCCTTGGGCTGAGCTTGGACTCCCTCCAGGCCCAAGCTTGCCTTGGGCTGAGCTTGGACTGACACCTGCCTTAGAACTGGTGCAAATGGCTTCTCCTAGACAGTCCTTGCCAGCGCTCCCTACTGCCCTCGGGTCTGAGTCTGTTCCCCATGGATTCCCTTGGTGCCCCCACCCCCGTGAGTGTGATGTGAGCTACAGAGCCATCCCTGAGGTGGCTGAGGCCTCTAAGACACCCCACAGGAGCCAGGCACCTGGGAACAGAGCCCGATCATAGACTGGGTGCAGGGATGCAGGTGACGGCCCCGCACGTGCCGGAGGGTAGGGGTGAGCTGGCCGTACACTGGAGCCCCAGATAGCTCAACACAATAAAGGCTTTGCTTTCTTGCTGTGTGGATAAGGAAACTAAGGTTCAGGGAAGTTATGTAAAACTAAGATTCAAGGAAGTTACGTAAGCCAAGGCCACGTAGCCTGTGAGTAACACATCTAAGTCTCACACCTAGAGTTTCCTGGAGGAAGAATACTTCAAGGTGGACCTGAAAGGACATCAAGGATAGGGACAAGCAGAGAGCAGTGCACTGGTGTTAGAGGCTGTGCACGGGAAGGGGACAGGTCCAGTTTGTACCGGTAGCTGGGTGCACTCCCCTTGAAGACAAGCTCGGGAGGGAAAGGAAGAGGGGGTTTCTCTCTGCAGGGTCTCCAGGAGCCTCAGCCACACACACACACACACACACACACACACACACACTCACACACACACACACACACACACACTCACAGGGGCACTCGCCAGGCAGACCTGGGACCCAGGCAAGGGAAATGCTGCAGGAGGCTGCTGGTCCTGGCTGCTGTCCAGCAGGAAACCAACTCGCGGGGAGGGAGAGTGATCACAGCCTCGCTTAGGCCTTAGGTAGTTGACATGGGTGGTTCAACCTCTTGCACACATTTTTAATTTCCCTTCTAGTAGTTTGGAGGAAGAGGGGCTGACAGAGTTGTCCAAGGAGCACTCCATCCCCTGCAGCTGTGTAACTGGACACGAGTGGGCTGTTGGCCCCCTGCGATGGACAGTGACTTCAGAGGCCTCGGTTGCCACACACCTGGGTCTGCAGTGGTTCTTTTGGGAGAGGGAGAGCTGTGGATCAAACTCAGAGCCTCATGCACACCGGCCAAACGCTGAGTCACATCCCCATCCAGGGCGGTGATTCTGAACCCCACCTCCACCTCCAACTACACTGGGACCTTTTGTAACCAGGCGGGGCACCACGCAAGAGGGCTGGCAGGACAGACCCAGACCCCTCTGGCCTCCAGCTGTCTCAGGGCAGACTGCACGTTTTGGTGGAGTTATCTGAGTGAGTTATTTGATTCCTTTTTTATGTTCTGAGCAAACCCACATCATCATTTTATTAATGTATTTGCAATTACTGGATAATGATTTCCAGTGGTCTGTGATATGGGGCCACTTAATCAAATATCTGCATGATGGGTCTTTAAGTTCTCAGAGGCCAGAAGCTTTTCCCATCAATTAGGCTTCAAAGAAATGGGTTTTAGGCCCATCTACAACCACATTTTATGTTTCTTTCATGGCTCCCTGGCCTTCTCCTGGTATCTTCAGAGATACCAGGAAATGGGACGTGGGGCTGAGCCAGTTATTAGTGGTGTGCAGAGAATGGGCTTGTAACGGTCATTATGAAGTATTAAAGTGACTGCTTTGAAGTAGGATGCGCTATGCTTCCATTACAGTCCCCACACAGTGCCACCAGGAAGGGGCTGTTTATTACGGGCCTGGTGGACTCGCTGGGATCAAGCCCGGGGAGCGCTTCCTTTGGAGACTGGACTCCCCATAACTCCCACACCCCACACCCTGGAGGGGTGGAGAATCTGACCATTAAAAGGCGGAGCCCCGCTCTACTCTCCAGAGTGCTCCCCCTCTGTGCCATTCGGGGCTCCTGCAGCCCCGGGACAGGGTTTTTAGCCCCATTTTAGCAGATGACACTCAGGGAGAAAAGACGCAGGTTGCTGGCAAGCAGGCTGGTGCTGCTTTGCCCACCCCTGGTAGGTCCCACATTCACAGGGAGACCGACACCGCCAGCCCTCCCGCTGTCCTGTGAGTGCACATGAGGGAGAGCAAAAGTGAAAGAGGACCAGAGGGAGGGAGGCCCCCGAGCCATGCTGGTGCCAGTCCCATAGCCCTCCACACTGAGCAGAGCTCCTGCCCCCACGGGGGAAGGAGAGAACACATCTAAGGGGTGGAGGCTGGTCCCAGCCAGAGTCCCTCATGCTCCTGCCCCCACTTGGGGCCTGGGTTAGACCTGAGGAAGGTTTGCAGAGGGGAAGTCTGAGCATGGAATATTCATGTGCAGATAAGCGAGATATGGCACTCCGGACTCTGTTCATCCATCTGTTCTTCCCTTTACTTACCTGGCACTTGCTTGCTGAGTGCTAGGGCCCCCTCAGGCTCTTAGTGTATGACAGGACGGACATGGCGGACAAGTCAAGGGCATAGAAGCAGTGAGGTACTTAGCCTTCAGGGGAGGCTGAACCCACCCAGAAGTGGACCCAAAGATGATCCAAAGTAGGGCAAGATCGTGGTCATGGTGCCAGAGACCAGAGGTGAGGCCAGATACTTTTGAGGAACTGAAGGTCACTCCACATCCCCAGAACTGCTCTGTGTGTGGGCAGGGATGAGGCGGAGAAGCCAGGCCTCAGGGGGCAGGTTGGGTCCAGCTGTAACGCAGTGGGAACCCCCAGATTTATCCAGCTCCTGAGTGAAGGAAGGTTGGTGGGGGCACGTGTGGAGCCAGGTGGCCAGGGAGGGCGTTGTGGCCATCTGGGTTGCTAATGGTTCCCTGAACTAGAGAACAGACAGCAAGAGTGAACACTGGAGCCTCTGAGAGGCACTTGAGAGGCACAAGTGGCCGGAGCTGGGCTCCTTGGCTGGGGATGGACAGGATGTCAAGGTGAAACCATGTGCGCGGTTTAGGCAACAAGGGCTTGAGTGGAGGAGAGGTTGGCTGAGGTCGGGATGTAAAGAAAAGGAGCAATCTTGATGGGAAGTTCTTCCTGGGCTATGCGGGCTTCATGAGCCATGGACCAGCACAGGGAGAGGTCAGACCACGGTGGAGTGTGCAGTCTGGAGCCAGCAGGGCCCTGGCTGGACAATGAGTGGAGACCTCTGTGGGCTTCCCTGTGCAGCCCTTGGCTGAAGGGACTGAGACTCCACTGGGGAGTGGCCAGGAATCCCCTCGAGCTCACTCCCCCCAGGAAACCAGGGTTTCTGGGAACCCAGAAAAACACCGAAGCAGGAGAAATAGCCAAATACCTTTGACAATGACCAAGACAAGGAAATGCAACATGACCGAGGCCGGTCCTGAGGCCACCTCCACATCCTGCCCAAGGGGCTGGTCCAGAGAGGTGTCCTGAGCAGGTGTTTCCCCAGCAGGACCTCCGAGGGCCGAGCAGATGGAGCTGGAGCACTCTCCTCGGTCCTGGGCCAGCCCAGGGAGTGGACGGGTTGCAGCTTGCAGAGCACACCGTGGGCTGAGTCAGGGCAACACAGGCAGAAGGGTAAGTAAAGCAGGCTCCTGTGGAATCATGACTGAAGCAGCATTCGCACTGCCCAAGGCAGGCAGGAGCATCAGTGGTGGTCACTGGCGTATCCAGGCAGCCCCTTGGCCAAGCTCTAACCCCACATACGGCATCCACTTGCCAAGCAGACATCCTCCCACGGACACCTTGGGACGCTCACGTGTGAACACATCTGTGCGACACAAACACCCTCCAGCTCCCTTGCAGTGCCCCCCACCCAAATGCTGACCACCCAGCAGCCATCAGGGCTGCACAGTTACACATGACGTGTGGGCCAGAGCTACAGTTGTGTGCCATTCCTTCTGTGTTTTCAAGGAGTAGCCCCCAAAATGCCCACTACAAATCCTCTTAAAAGCTAAATCATGGAGTTAGTTGACCTTGGAAAAGATGCTTCTCTGGCCTTCTGATTGCTCTCTGATGAATGGTACAGCAGTCCGTAGCTGCCTGGTGCAATTTACAGCTCCGAGAGGTGTAGCGTATCGACTCTAACATCGGGTTTGCGACTCAGAGGAGACATGAGCTGGGAAAAGAATTTCCTTAAGAAATGGTGGCATTTTAAGTGTAATTATTGCTGGTGTTCGCATTTGGGAGCCCAGCTTTCAAGCCAGCCGACTCTCTCATTTTATATTTGCTTTTAGTCCTACACGATTCTCTGTGATCCATTAGCTCTGCTAAGTCATTTAGAAGCTATAATCATGGCCATTTGCTTCGGTGGATGCGAGCCAAATGAGTGGACCCACAGCCACTCCTTGAAGATGCCTCACACTCCGATTCAGGGCTCAGGCGCCCAAAATTAAGCATGCAGAACCAGCCGCCCCTGCCGGGTGTTTACCTCATCTCCCTTAAAAACTAGAAGACATCTAACTGCAGATCAGTTGCAGAGGATTCTTGAGGCTCAAATCTTCGTTGGAAAATGTATCCTGGGCTTTGTCTTTGGGTCTCAGGACCCCAAGGACATGAGTACCCCACCTCAAATGCAATCCCGGTTTCCCTCCCTGACTGTCCCAGGACAAGCTGTCCAGGGCTACAGCCTGGCCTTTATGGAAACCTAAGGAGTATGCCACCACAGTAGGGCAAATCATCCATCCCACCAGGGGCCAGACGTCTCCAGCACACACCGTGTGCCAGGCCTGTGCTCAGCCCCATAAAAGCCTGGGAAGGTGTGGACCCACACCTGCCCTGGGTGTGGGTGACAGTACAGAGGGGACTTGCTCCCTGCTGAAGAGAATCAGGACCTCAAGAGGCAGTGGGACAGGATGGTCAGAGAGTTGGTTAGGCAGAAGGGACAGGAAAGGTATTAAAGATGGATGTAAGGGCCTGCTTGGTGACAAGCCTAGACAGCGACTTCCTGGGTCACCCTGCAGCCCTGCCCTGAGCCAGTGAGAGGGGTAATGAAATCCACAAGACCGTCCCTTCCCTCCCTCCTTTAAAGGAAGGATACCAGTTATAGGGATTGAGGGGACACAGCTGAGGCACACTGCTCATCTTTGCAGGCCCAGGACACGGGCTTCTGGGAAGCCTGGTCCCCTTCCCTGCACCGTAACAGGCCCAGGGCTTGACAGGCCTTCTCGCTGCCAGGCTCTGCGCGTGCTTGTCGAGTGACGAGGGCTGCTGCTTGGGGAATGCTCTGTGCATCCTTCCGCTGCACAGCCTGACCTGGCTGGGGAGGACAGGAGTGCGTTTTCTGGGGCCTCAAGATAAGGAGGGCAGCCACCCCATGATTAGGGTTCAGGTGCTTTGCCTGGTGCCTCTTTAGTCTGTGTTCAGCCTGCAGTGTAGACTTAGGTAAACCCAAGTGGTAATTCACAGAGCCGGTGCCTTCACAGAGGAGGGTGGGCTACAGGGTCACCGATCCCTGCCAAGCCAGATGTTCAAAGCGTTCTGAATTATCTCTGCTACAGAGGGCGCTTCCTTCTTGCTCCCTCAGTGTGAGCCCTCTGTAAGCCCCACTGCCCAGGGTTAAGCAGTGTGTTCCCACAGCTACAGGGCATCCCTTGTGGGCAGAAAGTAACACACCCTTCCTGTCCTGGAGGGTCCTGCTCCTGGCACATGAGGCCCCCTCCACTGGGCAGGTGTCACCCTTTACATTAGAAAGAGAATTAGCAGCCCAGGCCAGGAAACACTGAAGGTAAAGGGCAGGACCCTGATGGCCCCAGAAAGCAGGAGAAGCTGTCCTAGAAGTGCAGGTCAGGATGCTGGCAGGAGGACGTTTCAGGTGAGAGCCTGCTGGACGAGGCCTGGAGGAGCGAGGCTGGGCCTGTCCAGTGCTGGTTACCAGCAGATGAGGCAAGACCAAACCGTACAGTGAAGCTGCAGCCAGCTCCACGTTGTGCCCCACAGGCCCCGTGAACCATATAGCCAGAGCTGAGGAGGTCAAGAACTAGCTGAGCCTGAGTCCTCAAAACCTTGGGGGACCAGGACAGGAGAGGGAGGCAGAGTCGGAGGGAGACCGTGCTCAGGGGTCTCCAGGGGCTGCCTCTTATACCAGGACCATGGCAAACCCTCACCAGGCATAGACTGAGGGCTCAGCAACCTCTTTGCCAGTGCCTCTGAGCTACACACAAGCCACCCCACTGCCAGACATGCCTTCGACCCCTGCAAGTGTGTGGCAGGTCCCAGAAGGCTTGCTTACAGGGCTGGTGTGGACAGGGTCTGGGAAGTGTCGTCCTGGCTCTGGACTGAGTTCCCTTTGCACCCTTCTCAGGAGGCCAGACTCTGAGCTCTCCAAGGCAGCTGCCTCGTGGGCTCCTGGCCTGAGGCTGCCCAGCAGCTGCTCACAGGTCCCCAGGTGCAGCTTCCTCCCTGGAGTGCCCAGGCCTGAGAGGTCTACAAACTACCGTGCCAGCAAAGGTGGGCAGCCCCAGCACTGAGGAAGGGAGGCCAAGTCCAGCGTGGTTTGTTGGCCCCAGATAGAGTCTTAGGAACCAGCAAGCTGCTCCTGCTTCCACATCAGGGACTGTGAGTGAACCCCCCGTCTCCCCTCCACCCCTCCCCACCTGTACATAAGCCTGGCCTGGCTGAGGACAAGACTGGCTCCTCACCGCAGTCGATCTTTCAGATGTTGAGAAGCACCAGGTTGCACATTCAAGTCCCAACCCAAGCAGATCCTCTGTTCAGTAGCTTAGAAAGTGACAAGATGTGACAGATTGGAAAGAGGGCTAAAAGGACAGTGCTGCTCCTGGAAGAGGGGACACGGGCAGGAGGGGGTGCGGTGTAGAGGGTGAGGTATGGAGGAAAATGATTCTGGCCAAATGTGATGCAAGGCTGAAATTCAACAGTGCTCTTGAAGCAACCACCTATGGATTTAGTAATCTCTGCTGCGACTTGAACGATTTCTAGACCTTACACCCAAAGCAAGTGTTCATTTCCAACTGAAGCAGTCCGGATTCCCAGTGGGGCTCTCCTGAGCGCTCTCAGCTTCCTCCCTAAGCAAGGTGTTGGGTCCCTGAGGTCTGGCTTCCAATGTCCAGAGGTCAGACTTGGTGCAGTGAAGGGACCGCTGGGTGCAGGCTAGGGTCCAGCTCATTTGTCCTTCCTGAGAACAGCTATTGTCTGGAGGCTGTGCGGCTGAAGGCCCTGAAGAATATCCTGCACCATGGCTCTTTCTAGATCTTCTTTCCCATCACACTCAGATACCACTCTCCACCAAGCCCTGCCCAGGGCATGGGTCACCTGCTGCCTCACATGGAAATGCCCTCCGTGAGCATTGCTTTCACTTCCCTGAGAGGACCCTTGCCTGGGGATTGCCTACAAATTACTTCTGTCAATTAACAGGCTCAGAGATGCCCATCTCTGCGGCCTCAGTTTTCCTGGGCACTAGATGAGGTACTCAGCCAAGATGCCTGGACCCCTGAGCCGAGGCTGCAGCAGGAAAAGGCAGAATGTGCCAGTATGCTTGTAATAATAGTATTCACCTAGTCAGGGGCCCTGCAGGGCCCAGCACCTTCCTCATGCTGTAGAAAATCCTACACTCTCCCACTACAGCCTCCTGGATCTTTCTCCAACTTTAGTCCTCCTGTCTCTTGGAGCTTCTTTGTAAGAGATGGAAGGCCAGGCTTCAAAGAAAAGGGAGGTATGCCGGGTCAGGACAAGCCTCCGAGAATGTGGGACATAAGATTCCAGGCAGGTGAGAGCCTGTCCATCCTCAAGGCGCTGGTTCATAGGCAGGTCTCTGGCTGCTCCTGGGTCTCGATTTCCTATCCATACATGAGGAGTCTGGACCTCCTCACTCTAAAATCCCTTCCACTACTCAGGGGGTCTGCAGACTGGGAGCCCCGTGAGCTGGCTGTGGAGGAACCCCCGAGAGGCAAGCAGGGCGGGAAGAAGAGGCTGGGGCTGATCTGCTGGCACAGGACTTTCACGGGAATGCGCACCCAGATCCACAGTTCAGGGGTAGCGGGGACTGAGAGTGAGGGAGGACGTCTGCTCCTAAAAGGGCTCACCTGGTGTCCTCATTTCTGGTGTCCTTCCCACTCATGCCTGTGTGAGGGCTGTAGCGCCCCCAGCGAAGAACTGAACTCTACTCTTCAAAACCTTACTCAGATATTATACTCATCAAACAGAGTATCATTCATAGGAAAAATAATAATCAACATGAGTGTGTGATTGGCTCATTTAACTGATGGCTCCTGTTTCTATTAGGGGACATCAGCATCATGAGGCAGCATTCCTCGAATCTCACCAGGTGAGGGAGGGTACTCCCTTCCCCAGCTAACATTTGCCCTTCTGCATGAAAATTCCTTATGAAAATTTAAACCACACTTTCAAAGCTGAGCCCCACAGAAGACAGGTAAACATATCCTGAGGCAAAACATGCTAATTCCACACTGCCGTGGGCTGTGCCTACATCCAAAGGACACAGGTCCCTGCTCTGGGCGTGAAGAGCCGCAGGCCTCGGGCTGCTGGTGCCGCCTCGCCAGCCGCAGTTGAGCCCTGAGCCGCATACACATGCCTCAGTCCCACAGCCCACGAGCATCCTCTCCCTGCTATCGTCCTGACTCCTCTCAGAGCGCCATTCCATGCTGGACAAGGCAGGGAGAACTTATGAATATGGAGAGCGAAGGGAGGGCGGGAGAGGGTTCTCGGTGTAGGAGCATCACACAGTCAGCACATGCAAAGTCCACCAGGCCACTGCTTCAGCAGTGTTTGGGGAAGGAACACTACAGATGCCGGGCTGCTGAGACGTATCCGGAACCCCTCCGCGAGCTGAAAAGAAGGGCTTTCTCAGCGCTCACAGGGGCAGCACCCCCGGGGTCCTCTCCCAGCCACACAGCCCCTTCCCTGGGGGGGTTCTGCAGCTCCCTCCATAGGCCGCCAGGCTTCCAGCAAATGCCCATGGGGGCAGTCCCAGGCCAGCAGAGTGACAGGGAGGGACACCTTTCTCACCCTTTTCCCTGAAGCGCTAGCGCCATATGTAAACCAAGACTGTCCCTGAGATGCTGGTGTTCCCGTTCACACTTAGCTCGGGGCTTCATTTTGTTTTGACCCAGGACTCAATCCCAATTGTCCAAGTTAGAGAGGTTCAAAGCTCAGGAAATCCCCAAGTCCTCTCAGGTCTAAAGCCCTGTGTTTGGGCAATTCTCTCGAATGCCACCCCAGCGTCTATGCAAGGACAAGAATCTCTAGCTGATAGCAAGGCTTGCTTTCATTGACCATCCAGAAGTAGTTTCCCTCTGACACCCCTTTTTCTAAGGCAAACACCTCCCACCCGCAAGCCTGGCCAAGCTTGTGCAAGGAGAATGTGAGGTGTTGGTATCTGGGGAGCTCCTTGCTGGCATGGGTTTGCCATCTGCGCTCTCCTCACACCAAAGGAAGCAAACCTGGGCTTGTGTTGAAAACCCAGTGGCTCCCTGGCTCGGCTCAGAACCTGACAGTTACTGTGTCTGAGCAAACAGCCCGAGACAACACCAAGAAGAAAACACCACAGGCGGCTGTACCTCCAGTGAGACTCAGCTGGGACTCACCGAATTCCAGTGTCCTCACCTGAGAGCTCAAGGGTGTGCCCTACCTGGGCTGTCCTGGAAAAACAGACAGGAAGGAGCCCAGCTATGGAGGATGCAGGATGCAGGATGCAGGAGGAAGGCGGGACTGCAGTACCCACCTGGGGCCCCTTTCTCGTCCCAGCCCAGGGAGCCAGGTGAAGCCTTTCCCTTAGGGGCTGCTGTCAGCTGCCTTCCTAGAGGCTGAAGCAGCTCCACAGCCAAGGGCGTGGCTCTGCTCCCTCTGCCTCCCTGCATTTGGCCTTTGCATTCTGGGCTCACACTCAGGTGTCCATAGCATATCCACAGGGGCACAGTGCACATGCACTTACAAGCAGGTGCACACTCACACCTTACCACTTACACTCTGCTTCCCACTATTCTTTATGCTCAGCACCCAGGAGTGTGAAAAGAAGTACAGCCACAGATTCAGGTTGTTCGTACCAATCATGTGTCTCTAAAGCTATCACACCTGAAGTTACCTACCCCCTTATGATGTTAAATGAGTGTGTCTTTTATTTAAAAAAAAAAAAATAATGACATAAGGGAGAATACAAGAGGAGTGACCTGTGTGGACTATCCCTTCAGTGTGTAAGTGTTTGGACACCAGCTACACTCATGGTGTGACACTGGCACCCGGATGTGGATTCTTGGGAACAGAGGACCTGTTACAGGTGTAATGAGCTGGCAGTTTGAGTCCTCAGACGTTGTTGCTTTTGGAGGAATCATTCTCTAAAAGGGAGACCAACTTGTAATAAAACAGTAAATAAAATTTACAGCTGATGCCATAGGTACATCTGTAGGAAATCTTTGCCAAACCCTGGGGAAAACAGAATGTGCATATAAGTAGTAGATTCTAGGCTCAGAGACTAGCAACCAGATCCTTTACTTCTGTAAGTAGATGTTCAAAAACCTGGGTGAGATTGCAGGCAAGCAAGGGTTTGTCAAGCAAGCAACACTACCAACAGCCTGACCCCTGATACCTGGCCATTAAGTGCCACGAAGGCCCCTCCAATCACTGTGGCAACCAAAATCACCCTTGCAGTGCATCCTGGGGACCACGCTGCTGTCTCGAGACCACCTGTGCCGACGCCTGTCATATGCAGTGGGTCCATTCGTGAAGAGTGTTCACTTGGACTGACTCCCAAGCCTCACTCTGGATACAGGCTCGGCTACTCAGTAAAGTGGTGACCACCTCAGCCCTTGCCGTGTCTTTGGGGATGTGCCCTACCACTCAGCCCAGGGGCTACTGAAAGGCCACCATAGCTTCAAATCAAAGCAGCTACATTTCTAGTTATCAGTGGCATGCAAGTAGCCAAGGTATTGTCTCTCAACAGCAGGACCCATCCCCTTGATCAGATGTTTGGAAATAGTCTCCCAAGGAAGCCTCAGGAACAAGTGGCCGTACCCCGTTCCGGCTCTGTGCTTCTTTCTGTCCCGGATGTGTGTGAGAGGAAAGGTGGGAGACAGCAGGGAAGGAACCAGGCTTCTGGACAGGATGGGGAACCTGAGAGTATTAGGCACTGGGACCCATCTTCCAAAAGGGATTCATCATTCATTAAGTAGCCTGGTTGTATGTGGGCTTTCTCCTAACACAACAAAACATAAAGTTCTTAATGCCAGGAAGGTTCTAGCATTTATTCAAGTTTTCAAACATTACTCTTTTCACTCTGGGGCCACCTGATAGATTTGCCAGTCAGCCATAAAAAGTATATGTGAATCCCTCTCCCAGGAATCCAACCAATTTTGCTTTCTCTAATAGGAATAAAAGAGAGGATTGTAAATGTCAAACCGCAGATTGTATAGCAACATCAACTGAACCAGACATTCATGAGCAAATGTATCATTTATCTAACAAAGGTCTGGGTGGTTTTGTTCATTTAAATTACCTGAAGCTGGGGTGAAAATTGAGGTGAGGTTTTGTCCACAGACTCAGGTGCAAATGAAGGTGGCTGTTTCCACCAGCGCTGCACGCACTTGATCTGCTGCCATCCAGAGCAGCTGGGGTACGAGGCAGGGGGTCTGCGTGGCTCTGTGAATGCTGGCCCTGGGCAGAAGTTCCAGCAGGGACTTTGATGTGCAGACTCTGTTGGTGGTCCCAAAGTGGGCCTTGTACCTTCAGCCTAGAGAACTGAAAAGCAGCTGGGATCTGGAATACGGGCCCTCCAGGGAAAAGACCAGATAGAAACTGACCAAGGACAGCAGGCCAGCCTCATGCTGCCCCTGTGGAGTCCTGGGAGGGGGAGCTCCATGCAGTAGGGCCCAGCCACGTCTGAGAGGATGCTGCCATTGGATTTCTCTCGGCTACCCTTGGCTGCCCGCATGTGCCCGCATGTCCCAGACCAAAAGCGCGGCATGGCCAAATGCCAGCCTATGACCTTTGAAGGAACCAGCCCTTTTGGCCACAAACTCAGCATCTCTGTGACAACTGACAGCTCCACATGAAGAAACAGAATCCAGTGTCATGTCCATGTCATCCTCTCACTTTCCCCATGCTGGCCAGGTAGAAGGACTGTCACATTCCTGGCTGCGCAGGGGCAGGGACTGGGAGGTTTGAAAGAGCTCTCCGCTCTGTCTGTGGGTCTTGGCTGGAGGCAGCCCTCTGCCTGTGAGCCCAGCTTCTTTTCCTCCCTAATACCTAGTGAGTGGCCCCTGCCACACCCCTCCCAGGAGCGAGGCTGCTCTCAAGCCACATGACCCTGACAGGGCCAGATAAACATGTTTGATCAAAGACTGTACTTCCAAGTGTGGTCAGTGGGCAGTCAGTGTGCTGTCCTTGTGCATGATCACCAGGGGCTTAATATATAGCCTCTGAGCTTCATTCCAGGCCATTTGAAGGTAAGACCCAGAGTGTGTGAGTGTGTGTGTGTGTGTGTGTGTGTGTGTATGTGTGCGTGTGTGTGTGTGTTACTGGCAGTTGAATCCAGGGCCTCATTCTACAACTGAGCTACAACCCCAGCCCTATTTTAATTTTCTTTGGGGACAGGGTACATGGCCAGTTTCCCTGGCTGGCCTTGGACTTGTGATCCTCCTGCCTCTGTCCCCCTTGCACCTGGGATTAAAGGCACACACCACCACTCCTGACTCAAGCTTTGCATTTGTAAAGGGCCCTCAAGGGATACTGAAACAGACCAAACACAGAGACCCTGGGAAAGGCTCTTTACTACCTGTTTCCCCCAACCCCGTCAGCTGCCCATGAGCTTTTGCCCTTCCCTAGCTAGACCCAACCTGGGGCTCCTCTAGGGAAAGCCAGAGCAAACAGGTCCCTCTTCCGTTTTTGTGAGGCCTCTGTGTCATGTGGTCAGAACATGGAGCGGGGTCAGAATACTGGGCTTCAGAGCCTGGCTCTGCCACCAGTCAGCCCTGTGGTCTGAGCCTCAGTCCTCTCATCTGTCTAATGAGCACATCGGGCTCCCTGCTTGTTCTGATGTTGGCACCAGTGGGTGAGGAGGTCACGGGCTGAGCTCTGAGGATGGAACAGGCAGCGGGCAGGCTGAGAACTTCCCGGCCTGCGAGCAGGCAGTGGCACTGGTAGACATGTGGCCATCATGGGTCTCTGTGGCCATGTGCTCCAGGAGCTTGATGGTGCTCACCAGAGAGGTGGAAAGACAGGGCACAGTCCTTGCCTCGGGAAGTAGAGTCTAGGTGAGACAGGACAGACAAGCTCCTGAAGCCTGTGTGATGGGAGGGCAGTGGCCTCATGAAGCTGGGCCATGGCTGTACAGTCCAATCTGGGGAAAAGACCTTTCACAAGCGGACACCTGGGGACACACTCTGTAGGCAGCTGCTGGCAGGCAGCAGGATGTTGGTGGAGCCGGTCTGGGAGGACCTTAAAGGCTAAAGAAGCCAGTGGCTCCAGCTAGACACCTCCCAGGGTGCTCACTGAGCGGTCCCCTGACCAGCTGGGGTCACCAGACAGCAGGACTTGGAATTCACCTGTCCATGCATGTATGTTCAGGGATTGGGGGAAGACTGGATCGCAGGCATTTCACAATCTGTGGGACTCAAGAATTTTGTGGCTCCATCAACACCACCGGTGGAACTACGTGGTGTTAGCTAAAATGTATCCAAAAGATAAGCCCATTGGTTTTGGCATTTATTGTTAATTGAATTTTCCCAGAAATGGCAGCTGAAAGATTGTTAATGTGCATGAATCTACATCAAGTTAAACATCTGTTCCTCTTAAGCTAAACTCCAGCAAAGTTACAACGACTCATAAATTAGATCTGGGAGTAAAATGCTTCTTGCTCTTTGCACAGCTTAGCGGTTTCAAAATAGACCTCAGAATGACACATCGCAACCGAGGCCCGGGGAACGCAAGCACGTTCGGCTGTAATGCTGGTGCCAGACAATTACGCTGCTTTTGCTTCAGTGGTAAAGAGCGCAGCTTTGTCAGGGTGGCATGTGACATTATTTATCAAGCTAGCTGGGGAACGTGGAAACCAGCGCCACTCATGTTTGGGGGAAGGGGCAAGCTTGCCATGAGCAGAGCCAGGGACAGCCTAGAGGAGGGGCCCACCCTTCTCTCCCCTGGACCCACTGGGGCTTCTCCCAGGTGTGGTCCTGAGGAGCCGAGCTGTGGTCCCAGACCTCCCTGCGAGGAGCACGGCCACCCCTGGGTTCGAGAAGGTTAGAGTCCGGCGTGTGTGGCCCGAGCACATGGCTGGCTCCTGCGTGGTCTCCGAAGGGCTGGTCTGTGTGTGCTTGGGAAGAGTCATCCACGCCGCACTGTGGCACCTGGGAGCGCAACCCTCTTTCCTTCCCGTCGCCCTGAGAGGGATGGCATGTGGGCTCTGTGGTGATGGTATCTGTGTCCCCCAGGGGAGCATCCCCCAAAGCTGCTCCCACCTCACATTCTGCCTGCGTGTAAAGCTCTCCCCAAGCACGGAGGGTCCCCAGGGGCAGCTTTGTCCTTTTTACTAAGCAAAGCCCAGGCAAAGGATCCCGTCTTTCCTGAACGTGGCTAAATGCAGCCATGGGATCCCCGGGTGGGCTGCTGTTTCTGGCACATACCCGCAACCTGGCCCATTTGTCGAGCTATTCGGGGCTGACCTGGCAACTACAGCAAGACCAGCGGGCAGGACCCTTCCTTTGCAAACCCAGGGTGACTGGGGCATCAGCAGACAAGGCCACGTGGACCTCTCCGCAGCTGTCCCCCTGCTCCCACACTGCACCCGGGGGCCGCCTGATGGGTGACGCAGGCCTAGCTGCTCCAGTCTCCAGGCCTGCGTCACTGTGGCTCAGGGTGGCTAGGACTGTCCTCTCTTCTGGGCAGGGCTGCAGCCGCTCTCCAAGCCCACCTGGCCCCCACCCACCACCAATGCTTCCACAGCTCAATAGTCCACGGACATTTCACACACACCACATGCAGGAGGGAGTGGGTGGAGGGCCAGGAGGGGAGACAGGGCCTGTTCAGAAGGGAACTTTGGGGAGGGAGGCTGGAGAGAGAGGTTGAAGGTCTTGGTGAAGCAATGGCTGAGAGGGAAGAGGAGGCAGCCAGAGAAGCCCCCTTTCTGCCCTGTCACCTCAGGTCCCTGTCTCGCTCTGGCTTAGACTCCAGGCTTCTCATTGCCTATCTGTGCTGTCCACGTGGATCCTCAGGCCACTCCCCTTGCCATTGGGGTCCTCCAGCCCCACCCACCGCCAGGCTGGACCTAAGCCTGCGCCTGCGCCTGCGCCTGCGCACAATGAAGATGGTCCATCTTGGGTGTGACGCGGCTTGGGTACAAGTGGATGGCGGAGCGTTCCCAGTGTCTCTCTTGCTTCCCTTTGTTTTGCAATAGAAAGAGTCCCTTTGACGGACCCGTCCTTCCAGAGGCAGCTCCCTGCCTCCTATCTCCCTCGGCTCAAAAATTAAACGCAGCTGTGCCTGCGTGGTGCTCGCTGCAGCCATCTCCCTCGGCGCGGAGGGACTGCGGCCGGAATGGGAGCGCTTTGGAATCTTCAAAGAGGGACAATTATTGAGGGAACTAGATTAATGAGGTGTCATAACAACTTAGCCAGATCTGCGACTGACCTTTCTCATGGAGAGCGGGCTTGATAAATGTAGTTCATTACCAAGTTCTGACATGAAAATAGGATCACACTCGGGCTTCTCAGCAGGCTGATCAATATTTTATCTGCCAAAGCAGGCCTAGTTGGGGAGTAGGAGCCCCACACGTGTGCTGGCAGGAGCCCGAGGCCAGAGCCAGGCAGGTTCTGCTGCATGGGGGACACCCAGGCCAGCTGGACAGTGGTGGTGAAGCCAGTCAGGGCTCAGGCCTTCTACCGTGAGAGGCCCCAGAGTAGGACTGGCCCTAGGCAGTAGGAAGACATCTTCCCTCTTCTGTGGGTCCGTAGTTGCCACCCTCCCCCAGGCCCCACAGCCAAGGGGATCAAGACAAATGAGCCACACCTCTACTCTCTCACGGCATGGAGCCCATCTCCCCCAGGGGCGAGCCCTCTGCCCGGCTGGCCACATCGGTTCACTATGTCCTCTTGCGTTTCCTTTTGTGTTGTGACCCTGGGAGGTGATAAGGGCCATGGGATCACGTCACAGCCAAGGTCTGATGGTCTCCTGACCCCCTGGCCAGGGCTAGCCCAGCTTTCTGATGGTCATCTTCAGTGGTGTTGGTATCGGGTGGCCATAGCCTCCTGATGAGATCTGTGTCTCCCCAAGGCCCAGGCAAGGAGATTACAGGGTGGCCCCATCTCCCTAGCTGCCTCATAAGCCCGTCTTCCCTGACCCTAAGACATAGTCTAATGCTCATTCAGCAAGCACTGAAGCCGTGGGTTACTGGCCACTCCCACCCCTGCCGACCCAGAGCCTGCAGCCCCATGGAAGATATGGAGCAGGCCCCAGCATCCCATACTCTGCCCCGGAGGTCACGTGCAGCTCAGGTAGACGATTCCCCATAACCTTTGCCAGCAGCAGCCTATCTCAGCTGCCTGAATCTTATTTCCGGCCTCAAGAATATGCTCTGCCCTCGTATGAGGGCTCAGAGCTGCCGGCTGGAGGTGGTCAGTCCCCCTATGGCAACACTCGACCTGTAGGGATGGGAGTGGGTGGAGAAACTCCCCAGCTCTCTCGCATCGCAGCAGCTCCATTCCAAGATATGTTCTGTGCCCTTTCTGAGGTCAGTGGGATGGAGCCCTGGATGCCAGGGGTGACCTCCCGTGATGTACCTTTATTGGCCTTTCTCCTTTTCTAATTAATCTCTCTTCCTGTGCCTCCCGGTGCTTCTTGGGATCATCTCCCCGCATGCTACTTGCCCGCTAGATCCTCCAATTAGTGATTTTGCGGGAGGGAGAGGTAGCCGTACCTAAGATGTTCTGGCCCGGGCAGATGGGCCTGGCAGCATGGATGGACATGGCTTCCCTGGGTGGACAGGGCTTCCCAGCCACAGGCGGAGTGGGCCTGAAGAGCGGGAAGGAGGAGCAGGAGAAGCCACGACAGCCCGTGGGCTCAGAGCGCAGAGAGCCTGTGGGCCACAGGGCCTTCCTCAGAGTTCTCCAAGCCAGACCTAGCCCAGTCCCCAGAGAGGCAAAAGAAAAAAGTCTCTTTCATCTGACAATGTGAAGCTCCTTTTATGTGGAAACTGCGACGCACTTAAGTGACTTTCTAAGCACGTGAGTACAGTCATACCTTGGTACTCGACAGCTCTGAAACTTGGCCAATTTTGTACTTGATGCATCTTGAAGTGAAAAGTGTGTCCCGGTACCTGTCCCCTGCTTGGTACTCAGCATGTCACGTTCAGTTGCCTCATGATTTGCTACCCTTTCCAGCCAAATAACTTGGGTGGTACTTGCTGGTTCTGGTACTCAGTGCGCCTCCCAGAACTAAGTACTGAAGTACCACAGTAGAAGCCTCTGTAGTACAAACTATGTCTGTCCCACTCTGTCATGAGACAGCCCCTGGTGAGCCTTATTCAAGGCACAGACTTCAGATTATAATGAAGAATTATGTGTCTTCAATCTGGAAAGGCCACACCACCCCTGAATCCGTCAGTGTAGACACCAGACTGTATTCCAAGTCTCTCACACCAGGCTGGGCCAAAGAGGCCCTGGCAATGGGAACTGCGCCCTGGTTCAAGGATCCACTATAAGGGTTTCCCATCTCACTCAGTACCCACAGGGCACCAGGGAGGGGCACTGTGGCCTCCAAGCACCAGTCACAGACTGGCCAAGGGCCTTCCTCCTGCAGAAGCCGAGTGCACTGAAGGCAAGGCCAAGTCTGGACCTACCCCTGTCCAGAAAGACCAGACCCCTCCTCCCTGGAACTGGTCTCTCCCAGCAGGGTCAAGGCACGGAGGGTGATGGAGCTGGGGGTTTCCAGTGCAGACCACAGGAAGAAGCAGTGGCCGAGAAGTGGGTATGTGAGCTATGTGGGGAGCTCCATGGCAAGGAGCACTGCAGACAGAGAAGGTTGCTTAGCGCACAGACCGAGGCCTGAGCTTGCTGCAGCAGTCACTGCGGCTGGGGACCCCTCCCTCCGCACCCCTCCTCTTGCGTCACCTGCATGAGCAGCTGGGTGGGTGGCAGGGATGACCGCTGGAGAGACAGGAGAGACCTGAGCCCTGGATGGGGATACTGCCTTGCCCAAACTGAGCGGAACCTGAGAAGGGCAAGAAGACAGCGGCAGGTCGAGCGGCTTCTGTGGATGAGCCCTTTGCACTGGCGAGCGCTGTGACCCCTCTGCCCTGCGCTGTGTTGACATCTGCCAGCTCTGGGAGACGGAGGATGGATGATTTATTTATTTCTCTTTCTTTGTGCTCATCTGCGCTTTGTGAGTAAAGACCAAGTGTGGAAGGCTCCCGAGGGCCCAGGGCTCCATGGGGGTGAGCCCCTCCTGTCTGGCCCCATAGTGAAAGCAGGGGCATCATGGAAGAACCTAAAGCCAGAAGGCTAGGGGGACAGCTTAGTGGGAGGGTGCTTGCCCAGCATGCATGGAGCCCTGGGTGCCATCCCCGGCATCAGAGGAAAAAAACTAAAGCTGGGACTTGGTGAACTCTCCCTAGGAAGATGCCATCCTGGCTGGACACCAGGCTCTAAAGGCTGCCTCTACAGACACAGAAATGCGGCCACCAACCAGCTTTCCTTCAGCGCCATGAGCACTAGAGGAGCTCCCTGTCAGGAAGAGTTAAGATCCTCTTCCAGGAACTCCTCCATCACTCAGGACCCCGGGCACAAGGAGGACCTCCACAAAGGAAGAGACAGCCACCGTGGGTGTGATGCCACACTCCTGTAATCCCAGCCACTCCAGAGGCTGAGACAGGAGACTCCCAAGTGTGAGGTTAGGCCAGGCAACTTAGCGAGACTCTGTCTCAAAATTTAAAAATGTGAAAAACAGCTGGGGATGTATGTAGCTCAATAGGGCAGCACTTGCTTAGCATGAATGAGGCTGCCTGTGGGTTTCACCCTCATCACTGTGAAAGAAAGAGGGAGAGAGAAAGAGAGAACAAGAAGGAAGGGAAGGAAGGGGGAAAAGGCAGCGGAAGAGGGAGAGAGCGAGGGAAAGGATGACTACGGGTCAGTGAGCCTGGCCTCCAGCCCTGGCTCTCACACTTGCCCAGGGGCCTGGGGTGGGGGTGGGGTGTGAGCCGCCTCCAGGCCCTCCCCTGCCTTTCCTTGTTCCACTCTGCCCCCTACTGGCGCCCTCTCGCCACACTGGGCATTCCGTTCCGTTCTTGCATGCATTCTGTCCCTCCCGCCTGGCTTGCCCTTCCTTCTGTAACATGGGCCCTGATGGGCTTCTCTCGCCCTGGCCTCCTTAGCCCTCCCTCTACGGGCACCCTCAATGCTCAGCACCAGAAGCACCATCCCATCTTTAGCCTCCTGCCCGGTGTCGGACACAGGGTGTGTCAATAAATGCTAGGAAAGGATACAGGGGCCTGGCCTAGTCCAAGCCCAGATCCTGCAGACTTGGGGCACCCACAGCCCACCCTCTGGTTGACTCTGAGACACGTGGCAGCTGGCAGGGTGGGTGAGCTGGAAGCCTGCAAGCTCACAGTGAACCCGAGGATGTGACAGGAGGCCAGAGCCTGAGGAAGTGGCCAAGGAGCCCCATGTCCGCCCCCTAGGGCCCACTCGTGGCCTCCTCAGCCTGACAGGCCTGGAGGTGTTGTGGATGCAGACTCCTGGCCCAGGGCTGCAGGCTGCTCAGGGGAGCTCCAGGCCCCACCAAAGTCCACGCGGAAGGTTGTGAGGGCCGTGGGGGATGAGTTGTCACTGCCCGTCTGACCTCCCTGGCCTAAGTTTCAGGTGAGCCTGCTGTGGCATCTTAGAGCTCCCCTTGCTGACCGTCGTGTCCTGGGAGGGCATCCTGCAGACACCTGTCTGCTGGTGAATACACTAGCTTCCCGGTGTCTGCATCCGAGGGTCCTTCTGGGCTGGGCCACGCCGAGCCTCTGCCTGGACACCTCCGCCACCTCTCACCCTGTCACCTCCACGGCCGTGCCTGTTTGTGTCCCTGCTTCTGGCCCATTTGCCAGGATCAGCGTTTCCCCTTGGGGGATCAGCTCTTTCCCTTTTGGGGGATCGTAGATACTCCTTTTCCAAAACTAAGGCTTTTCAGGCCGAAGAAGAAGGAAAAGGTAGGGACCAGGCGCATCTTCCCCTGGGTCGGGTGACTTTACAGTGGGGCAAGACACCCACGTTCAGCCCTGCAGAGCCACGCGGACTTGAGGGCTGGGCGAGCCAACTGGTGGCCCAAACTCCCAGCAATCAATCTCCCCCAGGCAGAAGAGAAAGGCGGGCAGGGCTGGGGGAGTGGAGCGAACCATTCTTGTCAGCATGGAGGCTCCCAGGGAGCAAGTACTTTTGATGATATTGAACATGGCAATTGATTTTTTTTTTCCAAATAAACATGCAGGAGGAAATGGTAACAGGCATTTGTTCCTGACGGGAATCAATTGACCCCAAATTGGAAGAAAATCTAGAAATACAAACAAGCACAAAGGAAAGCGTTCGGGCCGCCCAGGCCTACCCAGTGAGAAAGAGAGGGACGAGAGCGACGGGCAACAGACCTGCCTGTCATTCCTGTCCCCACCACGGAGCTTCTCTGTGGCTCTCCGGCTAATGCAGTGCCAGTAACACAAAGCGGGGCCACAGCTAACACCTCATGAGCTCAGCACCAAACTCTAGTGCAGAGCCTCTTGTGACCACATCTTAGTTCATCTCCAAACAGCCCAATGTGGGATGCAGTGTTGTCCCCACTTCTCAGATGAAATCACCGAGGCCTCTTGTCCCAGGTTCACATGACCCACAGCCAGCGGAGCTGGAGCACAAATCCAGTGCATGTCAGAGTCTGTGTTCTCCAGTGCTGCTCTGCAGACTCCCCAACTGTGAGCTGTTACCTGGTACCTTAAACTGGCCTTAGAATGAAGAAAAGACCTGGGCCCTGGAGGTCCATACCCAGCAACCCACTAGCCTTCACCCCGAAATGGTTAGTGAGGAGCCCACGCCCACCCTCCGGGCTCCTCCAAAGCCAGGCGCAGGCAGAAGGGGGCTGCTCTGTGGCTTCCGTGCGGCCTCAGTCTCCAGGCTGTGCCCTGTGTGGTGGCTGTCATCAGCAAGATAAACTGTGTCATGTCGCAGTGCATCACAAGCCTCATTTGCAAAGCACTGTGCAATTCTGACGCCGTTCAGCAAGCACGTGTGGGATAAAAGGCCGCGGAGCAATGGGCTGTGCGCTCCTGTAAAGCCTGCCTGTGTTTCTTGGTCACAGCCTTGCGTACACGTGTTTGTTTAGAAGTGAGCCGGTTCTGGGAGTGTACCTAATTACCTTAAGCAGGGCTTATTAGTCCTGTTAACTAACACTCCCTAATCTATGAAACCAAGTGCTCAAAAGCAGCCTTTAAGGTAGGATTAAGACAAAAACAAGCTACTACAAAATGGAATTGAGGCCGGCTTTCCTAGAGCCGCTCTGGGACTACTGCCGTAAATTGTGCCGAAAGAATTTCCCATTCCATGTGGTAATCGCTGCACGTCTGACTTGTAGTAGGTGCTCGATAAATACTCGTGGGATGGATCGGTGGGCAGATGGACAAACAAGTCCCATCTGCAGTTGCACCATTCACTGCCCTGGGACCCTCTGCAACCCCTTGAGGGTGAGATGGATGGGGGACCGGTGGGCGTCTCACTGTAACACCCCGTCTTCTCTTCCAGGTAACACCTGCACCATGGCCGGCTATGCCCGCCTCAAGAATGTCCTCCTGGCAATCCAGACCCGCAGGCAGCCCCTCCAAAGAGGTGACCACAGACAAGACCCTGCCTCCCAGAAGCGCCTCCTGGTGGAATCTCTGTTTAAGGACTTGGACACAGATGGAAACGGCCACCTCAGCAGCTCTGAACTGGCTCAGGTGGGTACAGCGTTCAGTAAAAACCGAGCTATTTGTTGAAGAGACACGAGCGACTCATGGGAGGACAGTCTGTAACCATCTCTGTCACGGCGCACCAAAGAGGCCCTTCTCCCACACTCCTGGGAATCGGGCAGCTTGTGTTCAGCGCCTCTGAGAATCCCACAGACGAGCAATGTCAGTCCTTCTTCCCATCAGCCACCAGCAGCCACTGTTTACAAACAAGCTGCAACACCCTCCCAACTATCCAACAAAACCTCGCTGGTGGCCGGGCCTGGTGACTGATGTTTTCGTTGGGAAATCAATCTCGTCCTCCTCAAGTCCCTTGCTTTCCTCAGGGTAAAGGTCAAGGGGAAGTAGTGCTTAGTTTCCAGAAAACACCTTTGGAGCTTTAACCTGGGGGTCCCTGAGTCCTCTGCCCAGTGACAGTACTGTTCCTTGGTACCCAAATATCAGCCAGCCAAACCCCAACCTGCTCGCTTGAGGGAAGTCCTATGTCTAGCCCCAAAATCACTGGTCTGGGGAAACACTTGCCCTGCAACCTGTGGCTTACCTCCCTCCCCAAAGGCTATGGGCTTGAGAGCAGCACCTGCGTCCCTTGGATCAGCTGCAAGGTGATGCAAGGGTAGTTAACATCAGCAGCACAAAAGCAAGAGGAGAGTTTGATCATTTCCTAGGGCCAGGGCCACTTCGGCTACATGGAGGGCCCTGTGGCAGAAGGACTGGCGTGGGCTGGAGGGGCCTGCATTCCTGCTCCTGCTGTGCTTGTCTGGTGCTAAGAGCTGGGGTCCCTGGGGCCACACTGGCCAGGCGTAAAGATGCATGAGAAAGTGGAGTCGGCATCCCCAAGTCTTCTCCGGAGACTGTAGAGGGTCACCCAGAGGAAAGTAATAAACGTGAGTCCCCACCTCGGATGCCAGTTGAAAGAGTTCTTAACTATGACACAGTGACCTCTTCAGGCAGTGGCCAGGTCACTTGGAAGGGCCGGGGGAAGTGCCCTGGCCAGCCCTTTTGTTTATGACCAATAAACACGGACCAGTTCTTTGCTATGTAGGATAGTGGCTGAGAATGCAGACTTCAGAGGCAAAGTAGCTGAGGTTGAGCACTGCCTCCAGCATCTATGAGCCCCTGGGTCTCGGGCCTTCTGTCGCCAGGCCTTGGTTTCTCATCTGTAAACCCCCGAGGGTCATGATGAGGACTGAAGAAGCCAAGGTGTACAAAGTGCTGCTGGTGGTGTCTGGCACGTGGCTGTTTCCCAGTAGATGATGGTGGTCATTATCATTGGCATCACCATCGACTTTGTCGTGATTATTTCCCACTTAACCTTGGAGCCATCCTCTGCCATAAGGTAGAGACTGCTGTTAGTCTGCTTCACAGACATTTTCAGATGAGGAAACAGGCTCTAAGAAAGCAAAAACCTTTGCTTTAACACCAGACACCCACAAACCCTGAGGAAGCAGCAGCTGTCTGAAGTTCTAGAGTGCACGCCCCTTTCTGTCAGGGCCTCCGCTCCAGAAGGCCCAAGCCTACTTCAAGGTACACACCGGGAATCCCCTCTGCTCACCCAGGCCTGAGCAGCAGTGCAAACCCACACACCCCAAGAGGCCTGCTGCCCACTGCTTCAGGGAATCAGCATGTCACCACTCCCGTCACCACTTGGTCCCCAGCTCTAGCTGAGCCCCAAGGGGCAAGCCACCGACCCACAGGTGACTCAAGCTGCCCCAGGAGAGCCCAGGTCCTGTTAGTCCTGGCTACCTGCAGGAGGAGCCACCCGGTAGAGTACCAAGGCCAGGTGACAGCAGCTTGCCCCGACAGAGGCAGCTGTGAGCTCTTGATGCCGCTCCTAGGCAGCTGCCAGAGAAGCAGAACCATCTTGGATTCCTTGCCTGAACCTGGAAGAGACATGGCCCAAGGCACTCAAAGCCATTAACAAGCATGGTAATTGGACTATGATTTCCTCTTTAACATTTAATATATTTAAAGTCCATTTCATAAATCTGCCAAGCAGAACCCAGCTAACACGGGCCTTTCCTTGACACTGAATCAAAGGCACCAGGGAAAAACTCATTGGGCCTATGAAAAGTTAATCAATTTCCAATGCAGAAATAGACAAAGGGAAATTTCCATCTTTGGAAGATTGATCTCAGGTGTTATGGTTGATCTCCCTTTTATCGAATGCTCACACTTGCTGGGTGAGGGGTCATTTTTTTAACATTATCACATTAAATTGCCTTTAATACAGCAGGCCAAGCTGAGAATGTTAAACAAAGGGAAAATGCCTCTGCCCTTCTCTCCCTGCCAAACTAAAATAAAATCACTCCCTCTGTTCTGAGATTTCCTTCTGAGCATTTTCCTTGCTAGACCTCCGGTTTTCAGCACTCTGGCCTCTGACTCCAGCTGAGTGAGAGTGCGTGGACTTTCCACCCCGGTTACCCTTTGACCTATAACTGGCTATGCTGGGGTGGCCTCTGTCCTGCAGCCCAGACACCCCCCAGAGAGGGCTCCCAAGGGCCCAGCCAGAATCCCAGGGGTGAATGTTTGTGACCCTGGCAGGCGCAGCAGGCAAGGGTGGAGCTCAGGCCTGGTCTGTGGAGTGCAGCCGCCCTTCCCGGTGATGAGCCAGGCCCGGGTTGGCAAGTGATAGATGCAGAAGCAGTCGTGACCAGGAATCTGACCAGGGCTGCTGGGGGCCCTCGGTGCCCATGCTAAGGTCAGGTACTATTGCAGGGTTCCTGTGACTGAGGCCCCTTCTCTCTCCTTCCCCATCAGCACTACGAAGGGGTAGACCAGGTGGTCTCTTTAGATTGCCAGGTGGGGAGGGGCCAGGCCTGAGCTCTGGTCCAGGCTCTACCCCAAGCACTGCGTGAGTTTAAGGAAGTCACTTCGCTCTCTGAGCCTCAGTTTCCCTATCTGTAAAATGCAGATAAGCAAAACCGAGGAGCTTCCGATGCTCCCTGAGGCCCACTGAGCTTCCCCTGAGCCCCTTCTCAGCCTGAGTCATTTTTAGCCACACCCATGGCCCTGAACTCACACGGGGCTCCGGCCCTGTCTCCTCCTCACCCACAGCATGTGCTGAAGAAGCAGGACCTGGATGGGGACTTGCTGGGGTGCTCGCCGGGTGACCTCCTCCGATTTGACGACTACAACAGCGACAGCTCCCTGACCCTGCGCGAGTTCTTCACGGCTTTCCGTAAGTCCAGCCACAGCTTGGGTGCGGGGGGCGCAGGGGCTTGTTGCTGTCGACGTCCCTGTGCCGTGATGGGGTTAGGCCTGGGGCCTGTCCTGAGCTGTCTCGGGGTGGCTTTCTTCCTCAGGGGAAAGCGGTTGCCTTTGTTTTGTAACAAACCTGAGCTGTAAGGAGAGTACAATAGGAGAAGGGAGACGGTTGCTGTTTCTTCTGGACAAAGATGTTTCGCCGGACCCAGGCCAGTGGTTGAGGTGTCGCTGTGAGGGGCACTCTGTGACTACACGTGAAGGGAGCAGGCTTTAGGGTTATCCTTAAGCTACTGCCGGGTCCCCCCAAAGCCCTGCCCAGGGAGAACCCTGCTGGAGGCAGGACAGGGGCGGGGAGTAGCCACCACCCAAGGACAATGGAGAGAGAGGCGCCAAGCTGAAGAGAGGAGGGGACCCCAGAAGCTCAGAAGGAAGGAGCTCTAGAGGATATGGAGCAGGCCCCAAAGGCCCCTGTGGTATGTGTAACCAAGTGAACGGGTGTCCCCAGGACGTGTGACTTTGCCCCGAGGTAATCTTCTGGCCAGGATATCACATTAGTCACAATCGAGGTGGAAGAGCAGCACACAGAGGACAGCGGCAAGGGGCGGGAAGGACAGTGCTGGGCACAAACTGGAGCCACAGGGGACATTTGTGGCCCAAAGAGGTGAAGCCTCTGTGTACCCAGAACAGGTCATGTGCGTGCTCACAGCTCTAACTGCAGGCTATGACCTGAGGAAGCGGGTCTGACTGCCCCGGGGCACTGCGGACCCCTAACCTCAGAAGCCGCTATCCCCCTCAGCCCCGACCCTCAGTGGAGTCTCGCTTTTCAGAAAGGTAGTCTTGCTTCGTTCACAATCGCCATTTCTCTGAGCTGCTGCTCTAATATTCACAGGGCCTGAGGAGGAGTTCTCGTGTTTCACTGGCCAGGCAGGCTTTGTGGTGAATAGCAGAGGTACCTGGATGACACAAGGGAGACTGGTCCCAGTGGGCAGTGCTTATATGCTTGATGTGGGTCCGGTGGAGACCCTCCTAGTTCATAGCATCCTTGGTACTGAAAGCCAAAGTCCAACCGCCGATTACGGGGCTGTGCTTGATATACAGTGATTATATTTGGTCTTCATCCTCCTCCTCCTCCTCCCTGCCCACTAGTAAAACTCATATCTGGTTATACTTGTTCATAGGAAGGTGTAAACGACTGGTAGATTTATCCTTCTGTGGGAGATTCCCGCTTTGCGTACCCAGGAGCTTATGCTCGTAAATAAATCTCTAGCATTTAGAGTGCTCAGACGTATCAGCAACTCCGAAGACCTGGCTCAAGAGAGCTGACTGCTCACTTAGCAGGAATTTTGCAAGCAAACAGTGGAATAGCTGGTAGCTTTAAATCGTGGTAGGGATTTTTACACCACAGAAATCTTTACCACGCAAATGTCACCCAAAGAGTTGGGGGTGTTTTTGTCTTCCCCGGAGACCCAGCTGTGAGGCACTGACTTGGCTATCGCTAGATGGACCCACTCTCCTGTCCTCCCCATCTGCTTGCTGCACAGCTCTCCTCATCCACCTCCCCAAACCGATATCTCTTGATGATTCTAATCTTGTAGAACATGGACAAGAATAGATCAGTTAAGGCAGACTACAACAAGTGCAGCTCTCCAAGTCGGAAAAAAAGTGATGTGTTCTCTGGGGATGGCTCTAAAACATTTCCAGAAACGCTTTCCAGGTTTGGCCCCCTCTACAGAAGGAGCAATGAAGGAAATCAGTGCATATTAGGAGCCAGAGGCACAGGCTGGGATTCAGGAATTTAGGACATAGAGCAGACATCACCACTCTTATGTCCCATGACGGCATCATTAAGCAAAGAATAGTGCTGCTCCGGCACAGCCCTGGGACCTGGGCCTGCAGCAGCCTCTACTCAAGGGCCTGATTCCCGTGAATAAATGAGTCTTGGAAAAGCCAGCAAGCTCTTGGCTTTATTCTCAAAGAAATGAAAATACAAAATACCCTTACTGTCTAGGATGAAAGGCCCCCCTGGCTCCCCTAATGGTCATTACAAACATGAGCCACCCTGGAAAAGGGGTACATGAATAGCTCACCCCCAGCCCTATGTCTCACACAAGGCAATATGGTCTGCTCCCTTTATTCCCGGATTATTTCTTGAAAATCTTTATAATCATCATTTTTAAAGCAAATTAGATTCTGCTGTCACTTTGGACTTGTTTTGAACCAAGCAGCCAAACCATTCATCACAGCCCAACCCAAATAATAGATATGCAATAAAATGTAAACTTGCAGCCGTTAAAGAAGCCACAAAATGAGTTAATCCAGCTATAAAGGCTTGACATGCAGCCACTCGGAGCACCCGGGGATCAATGGGTTTTCCAAGTCATAGCAACTCTAAACTAAATTCCCATAGCTGTGGGAATAGCTCTATGGCTCAGTGAATTTTAAATAGGTAATTGAAATGAGACATATAGGTACAACTTATTACCCAGCGATCGATGGCCATTCAAGAAATCTCACTAAAACCCAGAAAGTTATATCTCACACATCTCAGCCACATTTTAGATTTAATTTTAAAAACAGGAACTGATGGGCCAGCAGTGGTTACAACTTTGAAATTGTGTGTTCCGGTCTCTATTTTTGCCAGTATCCTTGGGTGCAAAGCAGAGTGGGCTCTGTGAGGTGGTGCGTCCAGTTCCGTAGCCCTGGGATGCAGACTTGGCTGCCTTACAAAAGGCTGGAAGGGTTTGGGAGTGTTTTCCCTACAGAAGTGACTTGCACTGATAAGTTTTTGAGGTTGAGGGTGCTGAACTCCTAAATCATGGCTTCCCTTGCAAATTTGCCCACTTGCTGAGCTGGTGTTTGCCATTGTCGGTAGCTGGCTGAGGGCAAGGCCAGGAAGCCTGTGGCTGCCCATGCGCAGCTGAGCTGGTTCACAGTGGGGCTGTGCCTCCTCCCTGGCCCCAAGGATGAGCACCTCCCCCCAGAAAATGGCTGGAGGGCAGGAGCCTTAGCCCCGGGAGTCCGTTCAGTCCTTCTGGCTATCAGGTAGAGATCAGGCTCCCAATTACCGGCCTCCATACAGTGACAGGAATAAAATATGAGAGTGGCCTCCCTCCTCATCTCTCAGCTGAACCTTCTTTGGGCCTCCCAGATCAAAGGCAGGGCTAGAAACTAAAGACACGGTGCCCACTCTGCAGATGCCCCCGCCCTCCCTCACCCGCCTCCCTAACAAGGTACAGCGCCACCTGTCCCTGCCGAGGCGGAGACCCAGGCTCCAGGGTCACTGCTGAGCAAGATGAGCGGCTGCCCTGTCTGATCATCGCAGTCAATCAAGCTAAAAGTTGCTGGTCTCCAAAGCTTCTCCATTATGCATGCCTTTGCACTCTCCTGCATGCTCACGTTGGGACCATGGGAAAAAAACATGTTGCTCAAATGAGGATTTTTTTTCTCTTTAAATTCATTAGAAGTTTTTTCTGCTTTTTAGAAAAGATGCTTGTCCTTCTAATTAATCCTGGGAGTACAACCCCAGCACATGTGCTGGATGCGGGGGAGGGTTTGGGCAGTTAGTCGCACAGGACAAAGGGCTTCTCGTGGTAACATTCCATACCTCCCGCGGGCGCGGACAGGGTGGGAGTCAGACACCCTCCCTCACCTTTGGCAGGCGCAGGCTGCAGGCGAGCAGAATGGAATACGCTGTTTTAATCTGATTATTGCCCTATTTCTGTAGCCAAGGCAACTCTGACTCAGGTGAACTGTGCAGCTGCAACTGTTTCTCTGCCATCATTACTGCAAAGGGGAGCAACTTCCCCATGCACATCCTCCTCCCCTGGAGTGAACAGTCCCCCGCCCCATCCCAGACTTCCACCCACTCCGGGACACCGGTCCTCGCCCCAGCCTGTGCTGAGCAAGGCGCTAAAGTAAAACACTGCAGTGCAAGCGCCCTTGCTGACCAAGGCCGCCCGGCTCTTCGTCTCCAGGCGTGAGTTCGGGCAGGTTAGGTGGCAAGGACATTGCTCTACCCTGTGCCGTTTGGGCGCGAGTTTTGGATAGTGAGGAGCGAGAGCTCAGGTAGTCTGGGGTTTATCAAAAGCTTTCACTGGATTGACTTGGAGAGGACTGAGGTCAAGAGCCTTGGTGCCAGTGATTCCTCTAACCCCAGAGAGCGAAACTGGCTACGTCATGCTACGGAACTGGCTAAGAAAACTGATCCACTGCTCTGGGCACAAAACAGTTGAAGTTGGAGGGACCAAAGGAGGACGTGACAACTGTAAGACCTACACAGTGAGTCTCGCACTCCCTCCCAAGTGCAGAGCGGGGCTTCAAGGAACGGGTCCTGCTGGATTCGCTCAGTGCCCCGAGGCCAGGCTCGAGGCCTGGGTCCTGAATCTGTACCATAAGTGACTGTCAATATTACTGCAACTGATAACCAGCGCTTACTACTCCAGTTAGTTAAAGAGACTCCTAACATTTAACATGTGTCTGCACTATTTATTATGTCCACTGTTACAGAGGAAGAACCTGACACTCAGAGAAGTTAAGTACCCAGCCCCAGGTCACACAGCCAGCAGGTAGCAGAATCGGAACTGAAATACATGTCAGGTGCCAGAAGCTACTCGTGCATTTAAACACACTTTGTAGCTCATCTGCATTCTCCAGTGAGGAGAGTCTCACCGTCCCAAGCCCCCACTCAGTGGGCCTGTCCTCCAGGAGGTTGTCCTCAATTTGTTCTCCTCTGCTGAGTCTACTCCTTCCTCTGTGCACCCACAGCCCTGGACTTAGCTCTGCAAGGCAACAGCCTGGGGCCTGGCTGTTACCAGAGTGGACCCCTAAATCCTGGCTCTGCCATTTACTGACCGGCTGTATGGCTTGGGACAGATCCTCAGCAGGAGCTAAGGCAGCTGCAAATCCCTGCCTGCGCAGTAGACGTCATAACCAGCAGCAGGGCTCAACACGATGTTCACGTGAGGGGCCAGCAGGGCGCCTGCTCATGGTGTTAAGCACACATTGGCCAGGCCAGTGATGGGGCAGAGAGGGTGACAATGGGGACTTCTTGGTGTGTCCCCAGCTCATCTCACAGACTGTACTGTCATTGTCCTTCCCCACTTCAGACCGTGGGTCCTGTGAGGGCAGGCGCTGCTTTGCCCCTGCACTTGTGTGCGCCTAGAGAGAGACAGGCACCCAGGAACGGTGATGTGGAGAACACACCTGAAGCCTGGGCTCCAAATGTGGTGTGACTGGGACCCAGGGTCTCAGAGGGCCTCTCTGTGTCCCCAGGGCCCACTGGGCATGTGGAGGGGATGTCAGCCCAGCTGGAGCAGGTCCGTAGCTAGAGGTCCCCAGGTGCCAGTGAAGGACTGAGGTGTGAGCTAATGACACCTTATAAACCAAGGCTAAGTCTGCTCGTCCCAGAAAAGCCCCTGCTGTGTTCCCAGAGCCACTCACTGACCTCAGCCCTCCTCAGGATGAGTGTGCTATTTGGCTGTTAGGCCCCCTGCTTGCTACTTAATTATCTCCCACACCAACAACTGCCCAGGCGGAGATACAAGCTCCTGCTTAGCGTTGCCCTTGCCCTGCCACTTCTGTCAGCCCTTGGGAGACTGCACCCTGGCTGCAAGGGCTCCAGGTGCAGCCCTCCTGGCTCCTGCCACCCTACCTGGAGGTCAGCTTTGCCATCTGTGCCAATCCTTGGGAAGTGATTCGCAGGCATAGAGTGTGGGTCTGGGCTTCCTCTGAGCTCGGCACCTGGAACCTGAAACATTCCAGCACAGTCCCCTTTGGGTCCCCCATGGCCACCTCCCTCCCACCTCAGGCCATGTCACAAAGACATAGAGGAGGACACAGCACTGGGTCTGGGAGCCTCAGCCGTAGCAGGAGACCTGCTGGCTCCAGGCCCCAAACCTGGCCCTGGCCAGCCGGCCGGCAGGCTCTTGAGCAAAACCATCAAGTGCAGAGGCCCGGTGTCCCAGCTCACCTGGGTGCAGAACTGTGCAAGGAAAGACACTGGCGGAGCCCTGGGGGAGGCCGGCATGGAGGTAGCAGGGGCCAAGGTTCTCTGAAATGGGTGAGAACAACTGGGTAGAGGGGACACCAGCAGGGAGTGGGCAGGAGCAGGGCAGGAGCCTGCCAGGGCGAGAAGAGCACACCCAAGCCAAGGATTGGAGACAAAAAAGCCTAGGCAGAGGAAAATGAGGTGCAGTAACATTTAGCCAGCTGACAGTCACAGGACCACAAGCACCAGCCAAGGACCCAGCAGGGAGTGCGCAAGACCAAACCAGCCCCAGCTGCAGGGAGCTTTCGATCCAGGCAGGGAAGCAGTTGGAGAACAGAAAGACTGCCATATCGACAAGACAGGAACGAACTGAGACGGAGCTGGAGGCAGGGAGCCCCGCTGTGCTGGGCATGGGACAGGAAGGGACATTTGAGCTGAAACTTGAGCCCCAAGTTGGAGACACCCAAGCCGACAGCAAGGAGAAAGGTGCCCCAGACAGGGGGGAGCCTAGTGCGGCCCTGAGGGGCAAGGGCTTGTGAGTGAGGAGGCCGCCCCAGCGGGCAGTGGCTAGAGGGGCAGCACTCAGAACGGCCCCGCTGAGCTTGGATCTGAAGGAGGGCTCTCCCGCCAGCCGTTCCGCTCTGCCAGGAGCTGGGCCCCGCAGCACCAGGTGCCGGCCCAGGCACTGGAGAGGGGACTGAGGTTCAGCGGAGAGCTGGGTGCGGCCCTTGGAGCTCTCTGGTGATGACACAGAAGGGCACAGGGCTGGGGTCTGAAGTCTCCCCGGAACTCTTGCCCAGGTGTCGGAGCTCTGTCCTCCGAGCTCCCCCCTGCTAGATGAAGGCTGAATCACAGCCAAGAGCACACATACCCTAGTGCTGCCGCACTGTGCTAAGGAGCCACTGGCGGCCCCTTGCGGGTGTGAGTGAGTGCTTTATCCCTGTGAAGAGAATGGAGCCCCATCCGTGCATCAGGGTCCTGGGCCGAACATCGCTGCCCTTCATCACACCATGGGAGGGCGGATTCTGAGCCAGCACAGATGCTTGCTGGCTGCCTTGCCCTAAGCCAACTTCATCTTCCTCCTCTTCTTCCTCTTCCCCTCCTCTTCCCTTCCCCCCTCCCTACTCAGAAACTTACTTTAAACTCAGACTGCCTCTTCCCATCTGCAGTGGTGTGCTGCAAACAGCTGCGTGGTGAGGCCTAGCACTTCCTACCCATTGTCTAGAGCTGAATCTTCAAGCACTTTCCATTTTTAAAGATCCCAGCTGGAAGCTGTCAATGGCCTCAGTGCAGAGCAATTGAATAGTAGAAAATGAACTAATTACAGGTTGTTATTGAAAACCTATTATACACAAATTGCAAAGAAAGCTCATTAAAATAGGATGCTTTGGTGATTTTTCTTAGAACCCTCCCCGTGGAGGGAGAGGCGCGGTGACTGGACACCGCGTCTGCCGCTGTCGCCGGGCTGCGGAGCAGTCTTGCGCTGGTGTGTCGCTCGGCCCCGCCGGCTCAGCGCACAGTGGACAGACTCTAAGCTCTGCTGGGAGCGGAGGCGCTCGCTGAATGTTAGTAAATACCCTGCCACGGCTGCAGAGGAAACAAAGAACCTCATTACAGAGATACAAAATAAGAACGACTGAAACATCAGCTTTTTAACTAGGATCGCACAGTACTGTCCCTGAAAATCGCAGTGTTTTTGCAAAGCTTTTATGAGGACTTCAATGTGCGTTTATGCAGTGAAGGCCACGTTTCTTATTTCCAAGCTTGCCCCCCTGGATCGGGGTGTCGGGAAGGCTGGGCATGTGAGTAGCTGAGCCATCCAGAAGACGCTCGTGTGGCCCAGGCTGGCTCCCAGGCTCCGTGGGAGGACTCAGAAAGCTTAGCACACAGGGCTGCACCTTGGTGCCAGCAGCACCCTCATCTCAGTATGGGCAGCTGGGGTGTGCCGGTGATGACCACGTATTCTGAGGTGTGGGCAAGGCCCTCGTGGTGTCTCTGACAGGCAAACCCTCCCTAGGGCTGTATTGGTCCAGGAGGGACACGTGGAGCACAGTCACGTGTCCTCTACCTTGTTGCTCTTGCCTTCCCGTCCAGCCATCTCTTCTCGGGCTCTGTGACAGTGCCCTACCAGCACCACTTTGAGGTCCCAGCTGGAATGGTGTGTATAGAAGTCAGGGAGCCATGGAGTTGGAGGAGGAGTCCCACTCACAGGGACACAGGTGAGCAGCCTGTGGACCATACTCGGAACTAGGGACACACAAGTCCCAACAGCAAGTGGCTCCCTGGGAGAAGCTGGCTGAAGAGCCACACCCTGAGGACAGACAAGCCCTGGATAGAGAAGCACTGCATGCCCAAGTGCCAAAGGCTGCCTACAGCAGGTGAGGAGGAGTTGGGAGCCCCAGACCATGGGCTGGTGCGCCATCTTGGATTTCCCAGGCATCGGTAACTCCCACTGGCTTACCAGCCCTTCCCTCATCACGGCTCTTATCAAGCAACTCTCCAGCCCCAGAGGCCATAAGTGCCTCCCCCGACCTAGAGCCCAGCCCTTCCCAAGACCCTTCCGCTGGGCTGAGGGTGAGGAAGGGAGCATGGTGGGGAGTTGCTATAGAGGCTGAGGCCCGGGACTAGAGCAGCAGAGATAGCAGCAGAAGGGACAGGGCAGGAGGCAAGAGGCGGTGAGGAGAAGCAGGGACTGCCTCTACGATCAGGCAAGATTGGTACTGTCCTGGGCATCTGCTCCGGCTGGAGGGCAAGGCCAGCAGAGCATGTCAGAGAAGCCTAGAGCTTCCCACGTGCTGGATATCCAGCCTGCTACGCAGTAGGTGCTTGCTGAACAGTTTGAAGACCATGATGGTCTTTTTTTTTTTAATGTAAAGAGAAAGGCTTCAGAGTGATTGTGACAGTTCCTGGAAAGGAGAAAGAGCAACCCAGGTCATCCTGCTCCCCACACTTGGCCCTCACCAGGTTGGCGCCCACCATGGCTCCACGTGAGCTGGGCCAGCAGAGGGTGCGGTCCGGGTGGCTTCCCTCTGTGTTCCTCCTCACTCACAGCGCTCCTTACGAGACTCCCTTTCCCCAAACCTGGCCATATACTGCCCGTCCTCCCTTAACCCCCTGCTCGGCAGGGCGTACGGCAGGGCCTTACCAAATGCCTTCCAGGGGCGCCCTGGACACTGTCAGGTGTCAAGCCCCAGTGGTGGAGTGAGATTAGAATGAACTTTGTGGTAATGTGCTTGGACTCGAATCACCTCTGCCTCCCCTGTCTGAAGGGCCGTTGCAGTCAGAGGGTCACGGTACTGGCAGGAGGAGGTCTTTCTGACTGTGCTGTTGAGAAGAGGGGCTGTCACGAATGCAGCATGAGAGTGAGCCAGCGGGGGTCTCCCCTTGATGGTGGGGGAGCAGATGCTTGACTGTGGAAGAAACTGCCCTTAGTAAGGGCCATGTGCTCTGAGCCTTGAGCCTTCTCATCCAGGGCCTGGTGGGGGCACTTCATGCATGAAAACTGGTGTCATCTTTGGACCCATGGGACCGTGGCTGAGACTGGGACCAGAAAACAGCGTGTGAGTAGTTGGTTGGATCACAGGCTGGACTCAGCAGATACACAGCAGGGGTCAGCTTTGTTCTCCTCTGCCCTGATGTCTCTGTGGGTCCGCCTTCCTCCTGCTGTGGGCAAGGAGGGTGGTGAGCTGAGGACCACTAGCCCGTCTGGCCACCACCACAAGCGGGCCACGCCACTCCTTAGCATGGGACATTTGGTAGTGGTTTTCCATTTGGGCTGCAGCCAAGACTCCTGCGCCTCAGCAGCAGTCCCGGTCATCACCCCCAAGCCCCTGTAGATCTGCCTGCAGAGGGCCTGGGCACCCAGGGACAGCCACGCAGAGCCTCAAAAACCATTCTGCTCCAGATGGCGCATTTTGTCTTCAGACAGGGGCTTCAGGCAGGACAACTGTTTTCACACTTGTTGGGGCACAAATTACACTCAGCTCGGGTGGAGTCGGCACCTCCCCTCCCCACAGGCAGGGGACAGGCTCGCAGCTACCCCTTGTTCTCTGGATGGCACCTGGGCTCACCGTCTTCCACTTAGATAGATCCCCCACCGCTGTCCATGACTCTCCAGCTGCCAGTGGTTCTCCAGCCCCCTCCCCCAGCAGCACTGCAGACGAGGAAAGCAAGGCTCAAGGAAGCTGGGGGCGGCAGCGCCTGACTCAGCTCTAGACCTGCTAGAGCAGGGAGCCAACTGAGCGCTCCAGGCGTTGCATCCCTTGGTCTACCCGGGACATTTGGAGCCCTCACTTCTCCCCTCCTCCCCGGCTGCCCGGGGTGTGTGAATCTGGGGGTGCGGCAGAGCGTGGGCTCGGTGAGGCAAGTCCTCTCTGGGGGCTGCACGCCTGCATGTGCCGCCGAGGGCGGGGCCCTGCACCAGCATCTCTTCCTGGCCCCAAAGTGCCTGTGCCCTAGGTGCTTTCAGACGTGCGCAGCCCACATCCCTTTCACGTGAACCGGAAGAGGAGTGGGATTGTTGTCCAGTGGATCCATGGGCAGTGGACAGAGCCTCCTGGGGATGCCCAGGGCTTCCAGCTCCTTACGGAAGCTGGGCCCCAAGGAGCAGGTGTGTTGTCCAGAGCAGGTGTCCCACACTCTCCTGTGGAGGACACTTTCCTCTGGAACCCAAACCCTACCCAGTGTCAATCGCTTCTCAGCTCCCACCAATGCCCGCACTTCCAGAGGCTCCTCTCTGTTGCCCTGTCCAGTCCTCATGCCCCCTCCTTCAAAACCCACCTCTGTGCAGTGGGGCTTAGACTGTGCTGGTGCAGCACCAGTTCAAAATCAGGGAAGTGGTGGCTCGGCAGCAAAGATCACATCCCTGCCTGCTAGGGGTGCATCCGGCGCACCTGGTGAGGTCACTTCCTGACAGGCACCTTGGTGAAGGCTGCTGGCCATCAGAGGAGCGTGCGAGAAGCTGCCTAGGGCAAGATGGGAAATTTAAGTATTTAAGGGCCAGGGGCTGTTCAGACCAGCAAATGGGAGTGGGCAGACGCTAGGCCTAAAAGGAGCAGAGGCCAAATAATTCAGAGAAAACCCAATACTGGCAAGGACCTCCACCAGCCGCAGCACCTGCAGGCACCCAGGGGACAGAACCAGCAGGCTGTCTCCCTTGGGAGACCATGGTCTGCACATCTTCCACATCGTACCCCCAGCCTGGGAGAGCAGAGTGAGGGCAGAGTGAGGCTGGACCTAGCCATCCTCCAAAGTGCTGACCACGCCTGCCCATCCTCCTCAAGGACCACCAGACGTGAGGATCTGACGCGTGCACAGAATCCCTGCCTGCAACTGTAGGCGAGGCCCTGTGACTAGAGCTTCCAAAGAAGCTCAGACCTCGGGTTTAGGGGGAAACAGGACGTGCAGATGTCACCAACAGAGGGCAGCTGCGAGGATGGTGCAGAGCTGGAAGAGGAGCAGGGGTGGCCGCACCTTAAAGGCAGCCTCAGCAATAGCCCATGGCTTCAAGCTAAACACACCTGGCTGCCTGGTAGGTGGTCTGGCTGTCTGAGACCCACATGGATGCAGGTTCCGCTCATTTGTTCTGGGTCCTGTCTTCCCCAGCCACCCAAGCACAGGGTCACCACTTCCCTCTGCTTTCAGCCAAGGGCGTGCACCTTTCGAGACCCAAGGCAGGAAGGGCGTTTTTGAAGTCCGTGCAGCAGCCTTTGAGGGAGGGCAGCCTCTGCTGCTGCCAGAGCAGTCGGTAGCTGTAATTGGAGAGGAATGCCAGCGTGCCTCCTCTCACGATGTTCTCCTTGCATGCTCTAAATTTACAATTAAGGTATGGGCTGAGCAGGGCCCTGGTCCCCCGAAGTCAGCCCTCCATCCTTCAAAGGCTGATTGTCCACTTTGGAATATTCATGGCCACACTCTCCACAGCCTCCCTGCCTCCCTACCAGTCAGTGCCACCTGGGAAGAGTTTGAAAGCATCACATGGGAAGAGGAAGCAGAGACGCTATGGGGAGAAGGAGAGCTCAGGGCAGCTGATTAATGGCTCTGGCAGCAGTGGTTTGGGGCAGGAGGGAGGAACTCAGGTTAAATGGACCTAGAAAGAGGAACTGGGAGTTTCTGGCCCTGCCTGAGCCTACACGCTCCTGCGTCCACCTCCCTTTGAAGTCAGGAGAGGTTATTGATCCTGCCTAGAGTAAAGGGCACAGACCCTGCCCAAGCTTATAATCCCTGGCAGCCAGACAGCAGGCCTCAGCCCCTCTGCACACAGTCCTAGCCAGGCTGCTGGGCAGATAAAATCTTCACAGGCCCCAGAGTCCAGGTGGCTTGATTTTAAATGAGCTGCATTGGACTGGACTGGACCCAAATCCTACTGCTTTAAAGAACAATGTCTCAGAAGGGTAAGACAAGCCTCCCCAGGCTCTGTGATATCTGCAAACAAAACATCTTCCAAGCTGCCCAGGGTGCAGGAAGTGGTCCTTAGAGCCGCAGGGGGCCCTCCCAGGGGAGCTGTGTGGTTCTTAGAGCCACAGCATCCCGTGGCCCAGGCCCCAGCAGCCCCCCCCCACCTGGGGTGGTACAAGGATGCTTCCTGGATGCCAGTCCTGCCCCTAATCCTCAGGCAAGGCTGCTCTGATGCCAGGGAGCTGCTAGGGTGAGTGTCCTGACAATCAGCTGCACCTTAGGCCTCCACAGAGGACACTGAGCTCCAAGACGAAACAGAGACACCCCCGGCCAGTGTCAAATGGCTTCATTTCTTGGAGGAATCGATCAGAAGTGACAGCCGTGATCTTGGAAGTCACAAGCTCAGAAGGGTAGGAAGCTCTTGGGCTTTTGCTCTGAGCAAATGTGAGTTTAAGGAAATGCTCCAAATTGAAGCCACAGATAACTTCCCTTTGCTCTCATGTTTCCATATGTGCCTAGCACGTGTTCCAGAGAAGTTCTGGGCCAGGCCTTTGGAAAAGGATAGTTATCACATTAATATTATCCCCTAGTTATTGTGAACTGATCAGGCCTGCAATCTCTCAAATGAGTGGACGGCAGGGGCTTAATTAAATAAATAAGACAAGTGGAATGATGTCAGGGCTCTAGGAGGTTCGAAACCCACTATCAGAATCCCTGATTCTCTGGGGCTAAGACCAAGAACTTCTCTTGGTGGCCCATATTTATTAGGTTTTCAAACAAAGGAGGGCGATACTTAAGAAAACATGGGCATTTTAGCAGGACCTTGGGAAATATTTTCCCAAGTGGTAAATTATGTCAGTCAGGAGAGCTACCTTATCTTTAGGTTGACCTTTGTTGTAGCAGTGTGGAGCCTGCAGCTGCAGTCTCCTTTTAGTTAATTGGGGTTGGAGCCAAATGTCCTGAGCTGTGGCCTTATCGTGTCCTTTGAGGCATCACAGCTTCACAGGCCAATACAGGCCTCAGCGGGGACCAGTGACTCATAGAGGTTCACTTACAGTGAGTCCGCTGCCCATCTCCAGACAAGGTGCCTAGGCTTTGGACAACTCACATGTAAACACGAAAAGCCAATTGGTTGATATTAAATCCTGCTCAGAGCCGCTTCATAGTGGTCTCCATCAGATAATGACACGGCAGGCCTGGCCCATCCCTCTCTCTACAAACTCCCTACTGAGGGAACAGCTCAGGGCCCACAGCAGGGAAGCCCACCCGTGATGGACCTCTGCAGTATGGGCAGCACACAGTGCCTGATACACAGCAGAGGCTTCCCGCTTTGGAGCACGGCATCACAGCTTGTCACAGAGTTTGCTTTAGAAGCCACATAATTAATTGCAGGAAATAATGCAGCATTAGGAGCTGAGGCTAATCTGTTCCAAGTGAGTCTATTAATCCCTACAGCAATCTACAAGGGAGGAGCTATCATTATCCCTTTCCACAGATGAGGCCCAGGGGCACAACTCATGTGACTAACTTGCCTATGCCTTAGACTCAGAGAGCTACCGGACAGGGCTGGAATCCCGGAGTCTAGCTTCAAAGCCTAGGCTTTCAGCTACTAAACTACACTGCCTCTCAGCCACCAGCCTTTGTTTCACAAGGGCCCCCTGGCGCCTCACCTTTGGCAGGCATTGGACTCATAGGAACCAGCAGCTGGGGAAAGGATCTATCTAGAGAAGAGTGGAGGACTGACGGTCCAGTGCTGTCCACCTGCACCACCAACATCCAGCCCAGCAGAAGTGCTCAGCTTCTAGAGTCATGTCTGCCGAGTAGAATCTGTGAAGGACTCGAATCTGGGCAGGTACACAGGATTCACCTCGTAGGAAGTAAGGATCAGGAGGCTGTGGCCAGTTACTGTGCTATGATGTTTGTGACAGCTAATAACCTTTGTTGATAGCCAATTTAACATTCTCTCATTTAGCAACAATCCTTATGAAAAGGATACCAGATATCCCCTTTATAGAGAAAGGAAACCAAGCACAAGGAATTAAGTAACTTGCTGTACTGGTGAGCTGTTTGTCACTGGGACAAAAATACCTAACAAACAATGTGAGGAGGAAAGATTTGATCTGACTCATGGTTTCAGACATTTCAGTCCATGGTCAGTGGGCTCTAAGACAGACATCAGGGCAGAAAACTGCTGACCTCATGGCAGCCAGGAAACAGAGGGAGGACAAGGAGAAGCCAGAGAGGAATGGGCAGGGACCAGACAGAGTCCCCAAGGTCACATCCCCATGATCCACTCCCTCCAACAAGGCCCCACCTCCTAATAGCCCACTAGCTGTGAACTGATAAATGGGCTAATCCATCAAGGAAGTTAATGCCCTCACACTACCATCATCACTCTGCACATCTCTTAATTCAATCCAATTGATGATCAGGATCGACCATCACCCTAGCCTGTGGTCACCCCACTGGACCCCAGCAGGTCAAGGATGTGGAACTAGGCCTGGTGCCTCCAGAGCCCCCTCCATGTGTATACAGGGCCACATGCCACCCATGAATCCACGCACTGGCCAGGGGACAGATGTGGGCACACTCTCTGCTCCTGGCATCCTGACGCCTGAGTGCCCAATATAATCATGAAAACAGAGCCATTTTATTTCCTTAATCAGGGGAGTGATTCTCCTTCTGACAGCCAGGCATGTTGTAAAACTCAGCTAAAACATGTTTGAAAAATGCTTTGAGACCTTGCGTGTGGGATACGATACATTTGTACAGGATCAGTTTTGATGAAGGTTTCAGTGACTGATTCTGGGAGGGCAGCCTGATGCGGTCAGCATGATCAGGCTGCTCCACCAAGTGGCCTCAGAAGTATGCCCTGCAGAACCTGAGCCTGTCGGGTGCCCCCACCCCACCCCAGCCACTGGAAGCAGCTCACAGCCATTCACAGTACACTTCCTGATAGCCATCCTAGGCCACAGCAGTGCAGGAGGTTTCAATACAAAGTTCCTTGTGCTCGGGAAACTCCCATGGCCGGAGGGAGTGCAGATACACAACAGAAACCCCCGGGTTAGGACATGAGGGGTGCTTTTGAGAACACATGGAGGGAGGGCAGGCAGGGTGGCTAGCAGGCAGCAAAGGGAAGTCAAGGTTGAGAGGGGAGGGCACTGACCATGCAGTCCTCAGAGGAAGACACATTCCCAGCCGTGAGGTGAGACCAGGTCTGGGAGGGTGGAGTAGAGGGCTTGAGGTCTGTCACCCTGGGGGATCTGGAAACCGGTACAGTCATTGGAAGACTTCAAGTGAAGGGTGATCCCAGAATCTGATTGCTTCACAGCTGTTTTGAGAAAAAGACTATTACAGAGCAACGGTAGGACCAGGCTAATCCATCAAGGGGCTGTTGCAATGGCCCAGGTGAGAGATGGCGGTGGCCAGTGCCCCAGTGATGGGCACAGCAGCAGCAAGAAGAGGTCAGGTTGTAGATGTCTCTTGAAGGACAGGCCAAAGCCGTTTGCTGACGGCTTGCCCCGGGTGGTATGAAGAGGCAAGGTGAGGAGTATTTTGCCATAAGAACTGGAAGGGAAGAGCCGTTAACTGAGATGAAAGCAGTGGTCAGAGTCTGGGTGAGGAGAAAGATCAGGGGTTACCGAAGTTAGGGATTCCGAGATGTCTCCAGACCCCTGGACAGCAATGGTGCATAGGTGGTTGGGAACGTGAGACTGGACAAGGGAGAGGTCTGGGCTGCAGATGGAAATGCGGAAGACCTGAGCCCATGGACAGCACCTAGATCTGCAGCAGGAGGCTGGCTGAGATCACTGAGTGGGTGAGTGCAGGTGGAGAAGAATATGCAGGACTGAACCTGAAGGGTTTCCAAGGGGAGAGGTCCAGGACGCGTGGGGGAGAGACACGCAGAAGAGTAAGAAGATGCCAGAGAGACAGGAAGAGAATCAGCGAGTGCCTTGACCTGGGAGTCAAGAAGATGTAAGTCAGAAGTGGCGGGCTGTGCCACTTGGAAGGTCACTTAAGGGGAGGGTGAAGAAGAGAGAAGGACATTAGTAGTCTGGAAGTCGTTAGTAACCTCAGAGAGAAGTTTGCATGGAGGGCCATGGGAAGGGGCACAAATGTCTTCTTGGAAGGACTTCTAGCTACAGCGGGAAGAGAAGTGGCAAAGGGAGGTACAGAGAGCTCTTCTGGGCCTCTTCGGGGATGAAGAACAAAAAAATGTGTCAGGATCTAGAGCATAGTGGGCCCAAGAGGTTTTCTTTTTAAATGAGCAAGAGTAACAGTTCACATGTTGACAGGAAGAATCAGGTAGAAAGGGGAACTGAGGCTGTGGAAGGAAGAGGTGACAGGGCTGGAGTGGTCTCTTTGAGCAGGTGAGGGGAGGTGGAATCTGGTGCCCTGGTGGAGGGGTGGCCTCAGATGTGTGGCTGCTGGGGCCAGCATAAGAGGAGGGAACCTGGACGTGTGAGCAGATAGAAGTGGCGGATACGTGGCTGGAGTGTGCGCAGACAAGGATTTTCATAGCGAATCAGGAAGCAGTTACTGAGAGCAAGGACTGGAAGGAGACGGGAGGCTTGAGAAAAGAGGGAGCTTGGAACAACCGTGTAGGGGGAAAGGGAGACGCAGTGTGATCCCAGGGCGGCGTGCAGGGTCCACTTGAGGCTCCCAAACCTGAATTCCAGGTGAAATCAGAAGGGCGATGGCCAGCCTTGCTCAAACACACTAGCATCAGCACAGCGCCCCAGAAAAATTTCACAAGGTTCTGGGGGTCCGCCAACCAGGGCAAAGGACGGGAGCCTGTGTGATTTAGAATCTATGGACTAAAAGCTGGGTAAGAAGACATGACATCTGGAAGAGTAAGTGACACCATCAATCAAATGGCTGGTCAATAGATTGTGGGTCTCGGGTGGAAGAATCAGTGGAGTCCAAATGCCAAAGGGAACAAAGCAGAAGAGAAGGGAGGGCCAAAGACAAGGGTTTTCCAGCTACCGTTACAGTGTCTGGACACCAGGAGTTGGCTGTGGGAGTAACAACGTGTAAGGTAGAGTTAGCAGGGAAATCAACACAGATGTGCAAATCACCAAGTATTCATTAACACAGAAGGAGAACTGGAGAAACCATTGGTACACACAGGTGACAATCAGCATAAACGGGAGGGGGGGTGACCCAGAGCCCGGAGATGACGGTAGCAGAACGGGTGATGGGTGGAATATGAAGCGTGCATCGGTGTGTCCCTCGATCCCGGAGAGCAGGACTCTTCTTTTTATCGTCGTTGTACAAAAGAGGAATGAGGCCTCGCAATATCCACAAGAGAATCTCCAAGCAGGGAGTGTCCTCCACACCTGGCACCCTGAACTCCAGATGGCTGGTCATGGTGAGATTGGCTCCCTCCTCCCAAGAAATTCACTCTTCCCTGGGACAGTAAGCTGCATTCAAAGACAAAGCAAGATGTCTGCCACGATGATCAAAAGAACCAAATGGATGGTATAACACATCCAATCGCAAAGAGCCTCAAGGTCTGCAATCAGGGAGCCTGCTGGCATCCCTCGGCAGAAATGGGGGTGGGGAAAGGAGTCCCAGTCGGGGGACACAAGCTAAGTAAAACTGCAACTGGGAAGGCCCAGGCCACCCAGCACGGCCAGTTTGCACCTGCGTCGTGGACAAGGGAGAAGCAGAAGAGGATTCTAGAAGAGGGAATGAGAACAAGAGCAGCAGGACTTGTGGTAGCCTGGGAGCTAAATGCAGTCACAAACAACCCTGGCTTCTCGGGGCATTACACCACACAGATACGTTCCTCATTCCTGTGAGAGTTCAATGCCAGTGTCCAGTTTGTCACAGTGATACAGAAACCTGTGCGTCTTTAACTTTGTGGCCTCATATTTCTCCGTGTGGCCAGTGCATAGAGGGACAGAGAGGGCACAGGATGTAGTAGATTTCTGGGTCCCAGTGAGCACGGGTGTGCAGTCCTTTGGACACATTCCCTTGGCCAGAATGTGGTCGTAGGCCACACTTGACTCTGCAGGGAGCTGAGAAGTGCGGTCTAGGTGTGTGCCGGGAGAGAAGGACGCAGGTGTCAGTGGACACACAGTGTCCTCCCCACAGCTCCAGGCCACGGGTTTGGGCTTGTCAGCTGACCCGAGGAGTCACGCAGACGGGTATGATCATGGCCAGTGCGGACAAGGCTGGCCAGGAGACCCCCAGGCCAGACTCAGGGCTGAGAACTTGTGGATAGCAGAACCCTGAGTGCGAGCAGACGTGGGCACCAAAAAGATGCATCTGGGAGGCGTCTATGACCATTGGCTGGGTGGGGTCAGGGGAGCAAAACAGTAAAAGGTCACTCTGAGGGTCCCCAGCTGGGGAAGATGGCCACCAGAAGGCAGTGCCATGCCTGGAGAAGAGGATGTGGCTGGAGGTGGCCCCGTGACAGTTGCCCTCTCCCCAGTGTACAGCCTGGCCTCCGAGAGGGGTAAGGAAGCACCTATTTTAATTTTCTTCCCGGGCCGCCATATGACAAAGGAGAAATATCACCCAACATTATTATCTTTCAGGAAATACTCTCTGGAACCATAAAAAGGGAAATACAGTGAGTCCAGACCACGGAGGCTGCACCTAAATCAGGAGCTTCTAAATTACCGTGCCGAAGCTCTCTAATTCCTCCGGATGAAAACATTAAAGATGACAATGTCCCTTTAAATCAAACACCCCGGGAGCTGCTGTAAAGAGTCAGTGGGCTTTTTTTTCCCCCCCATGAAGATTTTTTTGTCTCTTTTCACCTTGTAATAAAATATAAATCATAACTTGTGGGGGCAGGCTCTACCAAGCCAGCAGCGGACACGGATTTTCTGAAAATGAAGGTGTTTTGTTAATGGGAACCCTCTCTTCTCAGGGAACGTGAGAGTTTCGTGTGACGCGTCTGCGACCTAACTTCACACTCGTCCTATTTTATTCACAGGCTGGCCCTGGGCTGGCTGTGACACCACTGGGATAACTCTGATCCCACGCCTGGGAGGCTGGAGGCTGCCTCGGGCCCCCCCGCAGCAGGCACTGGTCTCGGGCTGTGCCAGGGCAGGTTCCGAAGCACCAGCGCCAGGCCGCAGAGCACAGGGAGGCCAAGGCGGGACTAGGGCTGGGAGGGCCCTGCAGTCTGAGCTCCTGCGCCACAGAGAGCCCAGGAGAAGCGCAGAGCCACAGGGCAGAGCAGCCTGCATGGCAGAGCCTGGAGAGATAGACTTCTTTCTGGGCTCCAGGGTGTCCAGGGGCTACGGACAGGGCGAGGATTGGAGAACTGACCCAAACTGGGCCAGCAGCGGGAGGTCCCTCTCTACACCCCTCGGTATGCCCGTGCCTGGACGGAGTGCTGAGGCCTAGCAAGGCCAAGTCCATGAAGTTTGCTGGACAGTTTAACTAAGGAGAGGAAGCCGGCGGGCGCCAAGCAGGATTTGAGGCTTAGGTCTAAAGCTGGAGGGCTCGTGGGTTGATGCCATGTCCTGCTGTGGCCCTCTCCCCATGAAGCAGTGCAGCACCTAGAAAGAGTCGTCTCTTCCCAGCCACGCGCCTTAACCTGACTCCTGGCTCTTCCCTCTGGGGCCCAGCCCTTTCCCCATCTGCCCCCCTCGCTCTGCAGATGAGAACAGCGAGGCCAGTGCGGTCACTGATGGCCCACAGGTCAGTCAGATAGCCCATGGACACCCTCAGTCCCCGTCCCATGCGAGCTATCCCCTCAAGACACTCACTGGCCACCCTGCTGCTTGGGTCATCTTCTCTCCACCCTTCTCCCCACCAGCCCCTTACACTTTCTCTGCAGAGGGTCAAGAAGAAAATGTTTTAGGTCACATGGTCTCTGACACAGCTACTGACACAGCATGAAGCAGCCAGGGCAAACCCGTGAGCGTGGCTGTGTCCCCTGCACCTGACTTAGGGAGAGTGGCGGCCTGCCCGTGACGCTGGAGTGTTCCTCTCCCCTCCTTCAGCCCCACCCTCGGCATCCAAGGTCCAGGCCTGTAGTGTCCAGGTCTTCAGCAGTCCCCCGATGTCCCCTCGGCCCCACTGGGGTCACTAACCGCCCCCTCCCTCCCACCAAGCCTCCTCCTGCGGCGTCCGCCTCACTGACACATGGTCACCTCTCCCCTTCAGGCTGCACTTGTGACCCGACTGTGTCCGAGGGGGCACTTGAGTCTCAGCGAAGCTGTGTGTGTCTGGGGGAAGGTGCTGGAGAGGGACAGGGAGGAGGAAATGTGGGCTCTGGGGTAGACTTCAGGCTGGCCAGCAGAGCTGCAGCGGAAGCCGGCAGCCAGCGAAAGGCCCAGGGCCTGGGCACTTCCAGCAGATCCCCTTGGAGCTGCCATGCAGGACAGCGGGCGTAGGCGGCGTTACCAGGTGTGGGCAAGGCTGCAGGTGAAGGGCAGGGATCCTGTAGCTGGGGGCCCCTGTGTGTCCTGCGGCCCCCACCTCCAGATATTCTGACCGCCACTGAGCTGAGGGCCAGGCTTCTCAGAGCCATCTGTGAGTCCTCCCTCCACGCCGGCCCCCTGACTCTGCTTTGCCCCAAGCCAGCGAGCCCACACCTTGGATGCCTAGAGCCAAAGCCCAGGGCTTCAGGTATCCCCATCAAGATCCCTGGCCCTGCAGGAACTGTGTTCCACGGAGGTCACCCACAGGGACTCCTGCCCCAGGACCAGGAAACAGCGCTGCTGCCCTAAGGGAAAGGCAGAGTGAGGCTGGTCTCATGTCCACAGGGCAGGCTGGGGAGCTCCCTGCTACAGTGGCTCCTTCTTCCCAGGGCCCACACTGGCAGCAGAAGGGTTAAGGGAGGCTGCTGGTGCTGATTGCCTAAGCTCTAAGCCTTTGGCTAGGAGCAGCCAATAGTCTCACCTGCCTGCTACACAACACGTGCAGAGATAAAATTGTGGTTTGTTTATTCTCTCTCCTCTTCCTGGTCCCGGCTATGATACCTGATAATTAATCACTGGGCTGCCTCTGCAAAGGGCTGCGCCCGGCAGGAGGATGGGGCCCCTCCCGTGGTGCGGCTGCGCGGCTGCCTAACAGATTGCCTGCCGGAGGCTTGCTCTGAAGCCTCGTTTTTCCTCTGGGCTTCTCTCTCAGGACAGGAGGCCGTCAGCACCCCCTGCCCCCCCCCCCAGGCGCTGCTCCAGCATAAGCGGGAAGGCGTTGGAATTTATTTCGCCCATTTGAATATAAATGCAATCGAGACAAAATTGTTTTTGTTTCAGAATCCATTGCTCCATTTCTGTTTCTTATCAAGTGAACGGACAGCCAAAGAGAGTCCAATAACTGCACAGTCAGCTCTGCCAGGTGAAATAAATCCCCCACCCTTTTCTGGGACGAGGCACTCTCAGGTCGCATTACCAGCCAAGGGGTGCGGCAGGGCTTTAGGTGGTTCTGGGAGCCTGGTGGCCTTCGTGGTTTTTTCCCTCAGCACCAATGCTGGAGCACAGAGACCTGTCCAGTCACTGGTGTAGGATGGCAGGTGCTCTGGAAATGGCAGGAAAGCCAGGGGGCCTTCCTGGAGGAAGGTGGGCCTGGGCTGGGCCTTGATGCCTGAAGACGGGGTGGACTGGGCTGCCAGAGAGAAGGAAAGGGCTCTGCCCCAAGGTGAGAGGGAGACGCAGAGGAGATGAAAGCTTAGGCCAGGACTGGGCTCAAGAACATGCTTTTGTTCAGCTCTGAGAACCTGGAGCAGGGGAGCTGGGCCTCCAAGGCCAGGCTGGGACCCGATCTCCTGATGTGGGGCTCCAGACCTTGCGGCCTCCGAGGTCTGCACTCCCAGGGTGGCAGGAAGGCAGAGGCCACAGACCTGCCCTTGCTCCTGAGAGGCACCTTGCCAGAGAGCACCACAGAGAGGGCCTCAGACAGCCCTGAGCCTGGGCTGCAGGGACAGGAGGGGAAGGCCCAGGACCAGTGCCCAGGGTGACTGACAGACCCTGGTGCTGGGCTTTGGAGGAAGACCAGGCAGCTCCCTCCCTGGGGTTCGTGGGCAGGTTCCCAGGTGGACATGAGGGACCCTTGTCCCACGTGCCGCATCCAGGGCTGTCTCACTGTCCTGACCGGACAGCCACTAAGGTGGGTGGCGCTGGGCCACCAGCTGCTCCGAAAGTGAGGCCCTCTAATGCGGCTCTGGAAAGCTTGGGGCCATGTCTGGAGTTCCCTGCTGTGGGACCTGGAACCCCGGGCTGCGGCAGGCCTTAGCCACTCGTGGCAGGCAGTACTGAGATGGGTCTTATGGATTCGGGATGCAACTCTATTTACAGAGGAGCTGCAGCAGGGGTCACACAGATCAGTGCTGTGACAGGCAGGAGCTCGGCCTACTCAGACCCAGACAGGCCCAGGGCGGGCGGCGCAGGTCTCCCCAGCTGTGCTGACACGGGTGCCCAGGGCACCTGGCAGCACCCTTTCACTTCACATCTCTGACCGCCAGAGGCAGGCAGGGCAGAGGGGGACATGGAGCGTGTGGGACGCGGCAGTTCTAGAAGGCCCCTCAGAGGCGGCGGCGTTTGACATGATGGAGGCATCTAGCAGGATGCAGCTGATTTGGAACAAGTGGCAGGAGGACGAGTGCAACCCAACGGCGTGGGTTCACTCGGGAAATGGGGAACTTGTAGAATCCAGAGCACAGGTGGACACGGTGGTGAGGTCACCCAGAGCATGGAGGCCTCAGGTGTCTGCCAGGGAACCCATTCAGAGCTGGAGCAAGGGGGACGCAGGCCTGTGTCTTGGCAAAGCGCTGACCCACACCACTGTGTCCATCCCAGCCAGTGCCCAGGCAGCATCTCCGATACCGACGTGCACAAAGTCCCAGCAGCAGGGTGCCCGCTTCCGCGCGCTCCCGGCCAGGGCTTTGTGCCCCAGCATCGCTGGCTCCGGGCTCGCTGAGTGTAGAGCTGTGAGAGCGGTCCATGCAGCCTGGCAATACGGGAGCTGCCCGGAGTCCGGGGGCTGTTTGTAAGTGAAAGAGACAGGAGGATATTTAAAATCAGTATGTCTCAAATGAGCTTTGCCTTTTGTGGGATTAAAATTGCTCCATTCGAGCCCAGCAGGGAGGTGGCTTGAGGACAGTATCCAGGTGATTCGTGTGTTTTATAACTTCCAGATGCTCGCAGACACTTGGAGTAAAAACCAAGAGAAACAAAATTGTTTCCACAAAGCAGCCCGGAACACTGCCTGCCTGTTAGGGTCCACTCTGGGCAGCGCAGAGAAGCCAACCGTGTCCCCTCCCTTTGGATGACCATGGGGGTCCCTGATTCGGTGGCCTTGAGCTGACACCACCTGGAGGCTGCAGAGTAACTATGTGGCTTGTGAGCTGATTTTCTAAGCCCTTTTCAACCATGGGCTGCAGGTGAGGAAGGTTTTCGTCCAGACTGAAAAGGTGACTAGCTCATAGTACGAGGATGTGCACCTAAAATATGCTCCATGGAAGCAAAATCTCTTCAGCAAAAAACTAAATTGCAATACGTTTCTATGTGCTTGAACTTGGAGATGTGGGGAGGCCTCCCTGAGTTTGTGTCCACCGTTGCTCTGATAATGAAGCTAACATTCACCACGCACCTGGGACAACATAAATACTTTTCATATATTAAATCTACAGAATGTCTACGAGGCAGATCCCATTAAGGCGTCCACTTTATATAAGAGGAAATGACAGTCAGTAATTCCCAGTAGAGCTGGAATTCGAAGCCTGGCATCACAGCCAGGGACCCTGAGCAGTAGTCCTCGTGTGACAACCATGTTGCACCCAGCCTGCAAACTCCGCCAAGGCAGAGCCAGCTCGGACCCTGCTGGCTCCGGTGCCCAGGACAGGGCTGAGTGCAGCTCTGAGTTATGGGTGCCCATGGGTGCCTATGGGTGCCCGTGCTTGGGACTGTGGTCAACCCTGAGGGCAGAGAGCCCACCGGGCAGCTCAGGACAGAAGCTGCCCCCTGGCAAGGCTTCACACCAGCCCCTGCCTTTGCAGCTGCCAAGGCACTTCCGCCATGAGCTGTGCCAGGGCCAGAGTGAGGTGCAGCCAGAGGTCCCAAGCCAGCCAGGCTGCCTAGGGGCCCGTCAGCCTCCAGCCTGTGCAGTCCCCGTGACTGCAACCTGCCAGGAGCTCGCGCAGCTGGCTCCACGTCCAGGGAGAGAACCACCCATGTGTGCTGGAAGTTAAGAGGCTCCTGGGGACAGGGCTTGCATGCGGCCGTGCCAGACCCTGGGAGATGAGGCCTCTGGAACTGGGGGGAGGAGAATGTGGGAGCTCCAGTCCCACTCCATAGCAGCTCTGGGCGGTGACATGTCAGGGTCTATCCTCCTAGTTCAAGGAGAGCCTCTGGAGCCACAGGCAGCCTTGCGGGCCAGGACTGGGTCCCAGTAGGCTGCTACCTGGCTGATCCTCCTTCAAGTTTTATTCAGTTCCCCATACTTTGCCAAGACACTTTACAAAGTGGAAATATTTTTCCCATTAGTAGGGCTGAGCAGTGCCATCTCCATCACGATTTCCCTTTGTCGTCTCCTTTCTCTTTGCATTGCTCATAAACACTTTTCCCTTCTCTCTCTTCTCTCAAAGGAGCCCTGCCTGTGATGATCACTGGGCAGATGTGCTTTGTGCAGATCTCCCTGTGCCCTCAGGAACTGGCCAGGCACGGTAAGGGCAGCATCAAGGGTGCCCATCCTGGCTTAGTGCCATGCTCTGGCTACCCTCAGGGCTGCCCTGGGGGCTTCCAAAGCATCACCTGTCACCTGGTATTCATTTGCTCCAAGTGGTTCCCCATCTGTCACCTCGCCACATCTGGACGCCTGCACCTGCCCATCAGATCTCGTTAGGGGAAACCTGGGAGAGCTCCTCACACTGCAACTCCCTGTCCCCGCCCCACCCTCTGACTCAGAGGCCCAGAGAGCCCACCAGCCCCTTGGCAGCACCCTGACTTCCTACCCAGAGGCTCTTGCCCTGGGTCTGTTCACATTCCCCAGGGCTCTGTCCAAGCAAAATCCTAAGAATGTTCAAGAATGTTAGGGACATCAAACACCCTCTGAGATTTTAGAGTTGGGCTTTTAACCATTTTTAAAAGGGAATGGAAAGAAGGTGGGGGTGGTGCTCATCCAGGCCTCAGATGCCTGAGTCTTCTCCAAGAGGGTTGGCTGAGGACCTAAGAAATACAGGAAGTGCTCAGTGCGGAGTCAGCTGCAGCAGTTGCTGGACAGTGGCTTGGGGGAGAGCTGTGCTGGGGGCTACGCTCTGACAGCACCAAGGTGCCAGGCAGGCTGGCCCAACAGGGACCTCACAGAGCTACCGAAGGCAAAGCCACTCCTCTCCCCCCCCCACCAGCTCCCTGAATCCTTCCCTGCCCATCCTGCTTCCTCCGGAGGACTCCTGTCTTGGCATTAGGAAAGAAGACTGTCACACACAGTGGCAGGATAGAATTTCTAACAACTTGGCTCCATCTTATAAAGGAAACAGCACTCTGATTAGCAGCAGTCTGACCTGAGCGATCGGGCTTGGAAGGTTTGCTACTTGGGATGCACTTAAGGTTCCAGATATCCACGTGAGCCCCCAGGGGAGGGGATGCATCAGGGAGGGCAGTGCCCCCTTGTGTGCAGATCATACCTCACCATCCACGTGGCTGTCCCCTGCTCCTGACCCAGCCCCACACAGTTCTGGGGGTTGGCACCCCACCATCCAAACTCTGCAGGCGAGGTTTCTGTGAGTGTCTACCAGCCCTTTCTGCAGGGAGAGCGAGACGCCTGCAGAGCCTGTTCCCAGTCCTGCCCTGAGCAACACCAGGATCTGCTGCTCCTGGGGGGCCTGGGTCAGGGAAACGCTGTTAGGTATCTGGCATGAGTGAGAATAAAGGACAGATAAATGCATTAGGAAGTAGGGAGATAGCTGGTTCTCAGAGAAGAGGGGAATCAGGAGATGGAGGGAGGGAAGGAGGGAAGGGAAGGAGAGGGGAAAAGGATGAAGATAGTGTATATTTACAGCTACCAGTTCCGCACGAGGAGTGCAAACATTATCTACTACAAACATGTGCAGGTAGAAAGTGAAAAAATAACAAAAAAGAAGGGAGAAAAGCAGAAGGCAGCCTGTAGCCATGGATCTGGACCTTGCAATACTGTTTTCACAAGGTGTGCCTCAGGGACCTCTTTTGTTTGCTCTGTCATTCACCCGGCAGCACATGCTTCCAAGGCAGAGCCCAGGTCACTGTGCGTCCTCTGCACAGCCGTGGGCCAGCTCCTCCAAGCCGGACCCTCCAGGCACAGTGTGGTCCCGTTAGAACCTCAGAGAGCTCCTCATGCTTCCCGTGCCCTGCCCCCAGGTGGACCCAGAGGCCCCAGGAGGACGCCTATACACATCTCCACCACTCCTGAAATGTCTGATGAGCAGGTGGCAGGCATCAGTTGTAGCCTGGCGGGAAAACAAGGTTACACTGACTCAGAAGCGGTGCACCACCTCCTGCTAGGGCCCCGGCGTGGTGCTAGCAGGCATTCCCTGCCCCTCTGCTCCCAAAGTATTTCTCAGAACCTGACAAGTGTCAAAGGCTGTCTCAGAAAAGACAAAGGTCAGGTGAGCTGTGCAGGACTGTGATGTTTGCTTAGAGAAAACAGTCCTCCTGGTACGTGGACTCTGCTCCTTGCAGTGACAAGATCAGGCAGGACAGACCCTACAGAGCAGGAGCTCCAGGCTCAGAGAATTACAGCAGGGTGACAAGGCCCCGGTTCAGTGAGACTGAGCCCAGGTGAGATGCTCAGGGTGATCTGACCCCTGGTTAGCTGGAATCACCAGTCCATACCCATAAACAAAGCAACCCAGGTCTCTACTAGTGACCCTGAGGCATCACCAGCCCCTTGTGCATAAAGACAGGGTGTCTGTCACCCCTGGGACAGAGACCTACTTCTACCTACAGCAGCAGCTACTGTCCCTCAGACACATCTTGAAAAAAGAGAAAGCCAAGTACCAGAACAAGGGGCCCTGCCAGTGCAGACCCTTAACTGGTACTTTACAAGATAACGCCTCGCTGGCCAATTCCCTTCTGTCTCCAGTCCCGAGGTTCTGGTCTGCTTTTATATTTGTATTCTAGTTATGCAGCAGCAGGACTGCAGTGGCCTGGAGGGAGCTCAGCGCAGGGGTCCTGCAGAGCTGGAGGACCTCACCTCACTTTCCATCTGTACAATGGGAGCAATCATAGTACCTGCTCCAGACCGTTGTTCCGAGGGTGCTGGGAAATAATGCATACACCATGCTCAGCAGAGCCCAAGACAGGGAGCTCAGGGAGCATCCGTTTTGATTGCTACAGAATGTGCCTCCTACATCCTGCTTATTTGGGAGACGTTTTCCTACAAATATTCTAGGCAACAGTCAGGTGACTAGAACAGTCACCGGTGTGGGACCCTAGCTCAGTGACTGTCACATTATGCTCTGGGACATTAATTCAGATCACACCAGACCCAGGATCTCAGCCACAGGAGAGAGCTACTGACTGGGGGCTCCCAGGAGGCAGGGCTGGTAGAAGAGGCGGGATGCAGGTAACTCCACTACCCAGAGCTCCCTCAGGGCGGGTCCCAGGCCAGGGCAGCAGGTGTGGGCTCACCGCTCCCCACCAAACACTTGCCCGGCCTGTCCACGTGGAGTTTGATGGGGAGCAAGACCGGATGTGGTTACAGTCTTTGGAGGAAAAAGACTGAAAAGCATCAGGGATTGAAGTTGTTAAGGGTGGGCCCCTCTCTAAGGGAAAGGAAGAGACCAGGGGGAAGAGGAGGCAGCCGAATGTCCAGGAGCCCTGGAGGGGCGAAGAGGCAGCTGTACGGAGGGGCTGAAGTCACATCAGTGCGCCTGGGTTATGGGGTGAAAAGCGCTATAGGGGGCACTTCCTGTGGCTCTGAGATGGCTTTGCATGGGGGCTGTGGGCCACCAGACTGTGCTAGACCTTGGGGAAACACCAGGAGGCCATGATCCCTGCCCTCAGAGAACTTTCTGACTGGTGGGCAGTGTCTTGGAGTCTTCCTTGGGGCTGGGTGCTCCGGACTGCCACATCAGTGTGGCTTTCAGAGCAGCTGGGAAGTGGCTTCCTGCCTTGTTTGTACCCAGCCAACCCAGTCCACCTCCCAAGTGGCAAGGGCCTGTATGGCTGGGAGTAACTCAGCTCAGGAATACTCACGGCTGGGCTCCAGCTACTGGCTCTGAGCTCAGTGCTGCTGGACAGGGTGAGCTGGACTGAGCCCGTGGCTGGAGATTTCAAGGTCTCCCTCCTGCCCAGCCTCCCTCTGCCCAGCTGCCACCTAAACCGGCTTATATAATGTGATCCCTGCAGATTAAGGGCCCTGAGGTGGGCCAGAGGTCAGCGTGAGTGACCTCCTGCCGGCCTGGAGGGTGCTGTGGGTTTTCCTCCACCTGAGCTCCGTAAGTGGCCCCGGCTGAGCTTCCTACAATGGCCATAGCAACTTACCAGCCGATGGCTTGCGTTCTCCATGCTCCAGCAGGGAGAAGTCAGAAATCAAGACGTTGGTGGCGGTGTGCTCCCTCCTGAAGCTCTAGGAGCAGCACCTTCCAGGCCAGATTCTGTAGCCCCAAGTTGCCCTGGGCTTGTTCAGCAGTAGCTTCCCAGTCTCTGCTCCACATTCACACAGCCACTTTGTGCTCTCCCTGTGTCCTCGCCTCCTCTTATAAAGACACTTGTCATTGGACAGGGCCCACCCTAAGTCCAGGGTAATCTGATCTTGAGCCCCTTACATAATTATATCTACAAAGGTACTTCTCTCAAATAAGTTCCCATTTTGAGGTCCCAGCAGATGTGAATGGGACAGGAATATTACTCAGCCCAGCAGAGGCCCCACAGATGAAGGCCCGGCAGGGAGCTGAGGCGGGATGCCTGCCATGTGTCCTGTCTCTGACCTCCCAGGGCCACCACAGGCATTTCCAACCCTGACCACTCCTATGCCCACTGACTCTAGCACCACACTCACATTCCCTTGGGCATATCTGTGGGTCCCTGCACCCGTGTGGGTTTGAGACAATGCTGACAGCCACCCTGTGCTCAGCCCGCTCCTTCTCACCAGGCTCCTGGGCCCCAAGTGTTGGCTACGATCTGTGAAAGCAGAGAAGATAAAGGTGGCAAGCTGAGGGCATTTCTCCTCTGTGAAGTAGGTGCTATGGTGAGGCCACAGGCCCAGACTGGGACTGAGCTCAGAGGAGTCACAGCTCTGGTCACAGGGACAGTGGAGAGTGACGGGCCCTGTCACCTGGGCATCTTCACACCAACACCAGGTGCTCTTGGAACAGGGCTTCACTCTGAAATCAGAGTAATGGGGGGAGAAGAATCCAGGGTTCCCAGCACCTCTCAGAGCCAGTCTCATTCGTGGAGCTGCTTTACCGAGAGCACTGGGGTTAACCCAAGGGACGTCCCAGGCCCGGGGAAGGTAGATAAGAACAGACGGGGACTGGCAAGATATTTTGTTCTTGTTATATGTTTTTCTTACTGTCTAGCCCTGTGTTTCATAAGATAATATTGCAGTCATTTTTTTTGAACAAACCAAAGTGTAGCACGCAGAAAGCTCAGTGAAGGGGACAGGAGCGCCCCTGGGGTGTCGGCAGTATCGACGCCCTCCCTCTTGCCCCCCGCCGGGTCACTCTACCTTCCTCCTCCCACACATGATGTTCTCCTACCTGTCTAATACCACAGAGTAATTGTGCCTTTTGAATGGAACCACTCGGTGTGACCCTTTTGTGTCTGGCTGTTGCTCAAAGCTGTCAGTGAGATCCATCTATTGTGAGTTCATCTACCGTGGAGGTCTGTTCCTTCGCCCCGGTGATCATACTCCACTCAAGGACATGCCACAGGAACATGCCACAGTCAATACACCTGAGTTGTTTCCAGTTTGGGAAATTATAAGTAATCTCCTTTGAATGTTCTTACTCAAATCTTTGATATGCATTTCTATGGGAACTTGGCATCAAATTGCCATCAAGAGCATGCGTGGAATAACAAGATATTCATTCCTGCTTGTAAACATGCTTCTGTGGTAAGAGGGGACTTAGCTGTGGGGTGGGGGATGGCCCTTGACCCTGGGCACCTGTTCAGGGTCAGCTAGGGACACCGCCTTGAAGGGTTACAGCTGTCTCCTCGCCACAGCTTGGAACCCTTGGCTGTTCCACTTCCCACCTTTGGGCCAGGGCCAGTCTCTGGGAGCTGTGTCCCCAAGCTAAGAGCCCCTCAGCAGAGGCAAAGGGAGCTAGAAACACCAGCCCAGAGGGGATGCAGGACCAGACAGACTTTCCAGCCCCTTCGACTCCTGGTCACCTGCTCAGAGAGGTCACCTGCCTGCACCACCCCGCCATCTCCTCCCCTCCCTCTCCACTAGGTCCTCCAGCAGCCAGGACGTGAGCAGCAGCGCTATGTGCACCCCTGTTGTTCCCACCTCAGGGGAAATGCGCGCCCTCCGTGAATCATGTGTAGACCCCACTTAAAGGGGAAATGCAGTTTCTGTTGACTTAAATTACCTTTAGGATAGTGTTAGTTAAATATGTACAAACATAAAGCTAGGTATACATGCCTTCTGTATGGAGCTCTTTGCAACCATAAAGCTAAAGCAAATTTATAAATGAAATAAAAATGAACTGCAAAACCAATAAACTTCAAATTAACAACATTAATTTAATGGGACAAATGATATTATTTTCCTGAAACTAAATCAGGGTTCACAGCATGACTCTAGGACAGCCTTCTGCAGGTGTCTGGTGTTTTCTGCAGCTTGGCCATGTGCTGGAGGATGACTCAACCCTCCCACCCCTTCTTCTCCGTTCCAAACCTTCATTTTCACAAGCTCCTAAATTCTCTGCGCCTCAGTTTGCTCATTTGTCAAATGGAGAACATCATAAGACTTGTGAAGAGTCATGGGGATGCTCATGCAGGCAACCTGGGCAGTCAGCAGAGCCCCGTGCTCGCGGTCATGCGCTGCTGTCGGCATCTTGAAACTCTTAGTAGTTTTTTAAACAGGGGGCTGTGCATTTTCATATTGCACTGGGCCCTGCAAATTATGTAGCAGCCGCTATGCAGAGCACAGAGCCTGGTACACAGTTGGCACTCAATAATTATTAGCAGTTGTTGTTGGCTCCCCGCCCTTATTACTAAATGCAGTCTCTTTGTGATGTTTTTTGCTGAAGGTGGTTTTGTCTTCCTGTTGTTTAATCAGGGTTGGAAAGGCCACCTCATGTGTGTAATTGTATTTGACTGATTCTTGGAGCTGGTGTATGGAGTGCGGTGTTGGGGGAAGGATTAGTACAAGGGTCATGTGAGCAGGCTGAGCAGGCAGATCCCGCCTGTCCCAAACCTCTGGCTTGGCCCCAACCCCCACCCCCAGACTTCTGCCCTCAGCCTTTTAGGCTCATAGTCAATCACTTTTATTTTATTTTATTTTATTTTATTTTACTGGTGCAAAATAGGGCCAGGCAGAATACTGTTATTTTTCTTGAAACCACTTAAGCTGGAGTTTAAGGTAACAGGTTATGGAGTTGAAGACACCTTAATGGATTAGAAGCTCATACAGAGTTGCTAATTTAATTTCCTTTTTTATTGCTGTTCTCTTCCAAAACAGCACAGATAGCCCTTTTTCCAAGAGTGAGATATTAATAACCACAGCATTCTGCAAAGAAGGGCATTAAGATTTTGCAAGGTGTCTTTATTTGTCCCTGACTTCTCAAGGCTCCATGGCTGGGGATATAGACAGGGGACAGGCCCAAGGGATTAACTGCTCAAAGTTCTAGGAAATGGACACTGCCCTTGGCCACTCTCACTACACTCAATTGGCAGCCTCGCCTGCCAGAGCACACATCTGCAAACAACTCCATAAGCCCCTCCCCGTGGTGAGGAGTTTGCCAAAGAAAAATGAACACGTAGGCCTCAGAGTGTACACATTAAGACCCCAAGTGTCCTCATCATGAACTGCTTCGCTCCCCGAGGATGGTAGTTCTTTCCTCTCCGCACACAACAGGCTAGAAACAAAGCCCCCCTGAGCTCAGGATCAGCCGGTGGGACTAGTCTCCTGGTAGAGGGGCAGGAGGGCCCTCCCTGGGCGGGGCATGAGAGACGGACGTGAACCCTGTCTGCCTAGCATCCCTGTTTTTTAGCTCTGGCCTGGTTTCCTCCATCCCTCGCCTGCAGACCTGGGTTCCCTTTGGCAACACAAAAGCCCGTGGATAAAGATATGAGGTCCACAACACATTGGCAGCTTGATTCTGCCAGCCAGTCCCTCCTGGGCCTACTGGGTTCCTGCAGCCTCACAGTGAGATGAGCATCAGAGGTCATCAGCAGCCAGCAGTCCCTGTCTGGCACCTCTGTCCTACCATCTCCAAGGACAGGGCCACCAGCTTCTGCCGTCAGATGTCCCAGGTGGCCCTGACCGCAAGCTGCTCCCTCCTCAAGCAGGTGACCGAGGTCCAGGTGAGCCACACCTGACTGTGCAGGGCCCCGGGCCACCAATGTGGTAGTCAGATTCTAGAGCTCGTGCTCATCCCATCGTCCCAAACCCGTGTGTTTCTAGTATGGTAGCCGCCCGCTGTGTGTGGTTGCCAAGCCCCTGAAATGCAGGCAGTCAGTACAAAGGTATGCCACAAATATATACAACACACACCAGATCTTGAAGCCTTATATGGAAAGAGGGTGAACTGTTTCATTAGTTTTTTTCATCATCTGATTACATGTCAAGATGATAACTCTGCAATATATTGAGTTAAACAGACTATTAAAATTAGCATCGCCTCTCTCTTTTTACCATTTCCTGCAGCTTGTAGCAAATGTAAGTTAGATATGCGGTTTGCGTCATATTTCCAGGGGCAACACAGCTCTGGAGAAGAGAGGAACCAAAGTGGGAATTTAAAGGTGGGGCTGTAGCCAATATCATCAGGATGACGAACTCAAACTGGATTTTCAGGGACACCTGAGATTTACAAGTACTCCCAGAAGGTCTGAGTTTTCATATTCTTCTGAGTCACAGACCTGCTGCCACCCAGATCCTACTGGACGCCACTTACAGTATCGCCTCTAGTGCTAACGCGGCATGCTCATTTACAGACTAATAAAACCGGAAGAGTTATTATTCCTCTAAACTGCAAACATATCTGGGGTACCCACTTAATGACTCTATAGAGTAAATTACTTTCAGATGACACTTCTTAATTGAATTGAACTAACAGCTTAGTAATACGTTGCAATGAGAATATTAGGATGATTAAAAGATGTGAAAACTTGCAAAATTAAATGATTAAACATAATACTGAGTAAATGACCATCCTGTGTGTATTAATCAGTTGAGGGCCTCAGCAAACCACTGCATAGCTAAACACCCATCATGGCCCGCATGCGTGTGACTTCCCACCCCTTGAGCAGGCCCCCCCATTATCCCCTCCTTCCTCCCACTCAGCGAGCGGCTCTTCCGAAGATCCACACCACGCTGGTGCTTCAGCAAGTGTGAGTGTCATGTGCGCTGTCACTTCTAGGCAAGTACTTGTTCCTGTGGTTATGGGCTTCAAGGGATGGCCAGGCAGTTAATTCTCGGTCCTTGCTTTTAACCAAAGTGAAAGTTTAAAGACAAAAATCATAACTCTAGCTTTGATTCTGATTATAGGAATTGACATGCCTACATTCCTTGTAGGTTTCCCGCTTCTTTTATCTTTTTCCCCATTAACCCACCATCTCAGTGTGTTCTTGTTTCCTTGGGATGGTCCAGCAAATTGTTTTTGCAATACCGGGAATGGAACCCTGGGCTTCTCACATGCTAGGCAAATGCTGTACCACTGAGCTACACTCTCAGCCCGAGAAGGTCTGGAGTCTAAAGCACTCTGGCTAAGGCTGGCTGCTCTTTGGGTAAAAGGAGGTATGTCCTGGGTCCCTCGTCTCCTCTACCCCCACTGGCCACCCCGTTTAACACCATCCAAGTGTCTTTTGTGTGACCTGAAAAACTGATTAACTTCCTCACAAAGCCCACCCCATACATGCCCAGAGATAGCACATGTCCTTTCTTTTCTGATCATATACATCTTTCGTGCCCAAGTTGAGGTCATAATTAGTCACATAAAAATTCAGAATATGAGTCAGGCTGTTATTAGGAAACATGAAAACAGTGAAAAGTTTTGTTTCACTCTGTAATAAAAACTCTCAAGGTCTCTGTTACAAAGAACAGAAGGGATTTTGTATCTCATTAAGGATAAAATTCAATTCAGAGCAGAATCTCACTTGCTAGACTTGATGCTGAATATATTTAAAAAAAAAAAAAAAAAACAGTTGCTCGTGGCAAGAAGTTTTTAGGGCACACCTGTGCTCTCTGCATATCCCCAGCCTCTGCTGCTCTGGTGACCCCCTCCTGGCCACCTCTCTAGGCCAAGAATCTTGTACTTCCTAAACCAGAGAGGCAAGAAGCCCAGCAGAAGTGTCTGCTCAAATGAAAATAGATTCCCCAAACTAACCAGCCTTTTGTAGTGCATCATGTTGGAAAAGAATACAGTAGAATTCCATTACACCGGTAGCTCCTGAAGAATAGTCAGCTTTCTGAAAAGTTCCAGATAAAGTGCTGCAATTATCTCAGCATCTCAGTGTAATCACCTACCGAGGCACTAGAGTCATCTTCCCCAATTTGGCAAATTCAGAGCCATATAAAGAAATGGCATTCCCACAGTTACCTGGAAGAATGAGAAAGTTCTCCCAGGCTAGCACACGTAGGTGGGGTGTCCTCCCTCTGAAGCCGCTGAACTCCATCTAGCTCAGCCCAGACTTGGAAGCTGAGCACATGAAGCAGGTCTAACTGGACTATAAATTAGCATGTACCCTCCCCTCAGAGAACCAAAGGCTTAAGCTCCAGGGAAGGGAGTAACTACCCTGAAGACCCGGCCCCCCCGGAGTTATTACACTCACCCTGTCCCCATGGCACAGCTGGTAATGCCTACTGTGTTAGCTTTCTGTCACTGGGGCAAAACAGTGGAGGGGAAAAATCACCTTAAAAGAAGGAAAAGTTTCTTTCAGCTCACGGTTTCAGAGGTTCCAGTTCATGAGCACACGTCCCAGGCACCTTGGGCCTGTGGCTAGCACGCAGAAGTGCATGGCAGAAGGAACCTGTTTACTTCACGGTAAACGAGAAGCAAGGAAGCAAGGAAGCAAACGAGAGAGGAAGGGGCGGGGCCCCAGTGTCCCCTTCGAGGATGCACCCCACTAGACCCCACTTACTGGGCTTCAAGGATGGTGACCAAGCCTTTAGCATTTAAGGGGACATCTAGGACCCAAACCCTAACACCTGCTCAACCTTAGATCCAGTCGTTCAAGTGGTTCTGGGCCATAGGCCCTGGAGCGGGGTCACGGCTGCCACACAGGAGAGCGCAGGGTGGAGGCGGCCTCACCTCGCGGGTTCCCAGGACCACCTCCTCACCCGAAACACCAGAGTCAGACTCTCCTCCACAGATACATTCCTCATTTTTCTCCAGAGCAGACATGCTGAAAACATTAATTTACCAAAACTCTGAAAGCCACAGGCCTGAGCCAACAAGGAGAGAAGCAGTCAAGCCTCTGTCTTCTGAGGAGGCGCACGGCCCCCATGTCCTGTCAGATTTGGTCCGGAATGCATTTCACCGTTACCGTAACTACGCCCTTCAGCCGCCAGGCCAGTTCAGGAATAGAGCACTAATACATTCGGTGGCACAGTCTCTTTACAGGGAGGATGGGATCCCGGTGCCCCTTGACAGAGAGAGAATAATAGCATAACGCAACAGAACATTTTTGAAATGCTAATGCACGCTCCCCACAACTTAATTTTATTTTTTTTCTTATTGGCTTTTTTATATGACATTTCACAGTCCTATAGCCTCAATAGCTAGACCGGCATCGTAAAAATGACAACACGGTGATTTAGGGAGGAGAGTCCATCAGAACGAAATGGAGGGTGTGCTTTTAAAGTATCCGTTTAGCACCTCTTACCTGGGGTCAGTGTTCATTCTCAGTACATCATTAAAGCATCCTGTTAAATCACTCGGAGAGTAGCTGTGTTTCCCTTCCCACCTCCATGTTGGATTAGGGAGATAATGAGGTGAAACCCTCAGGAAGGACCCTGGCAGACTCTTGGGTTTTATTGAGTTTGAGGCTCCCTGGGAAGGCTGACCTGAATTAAAGGCCCAGCGAGGGGAGGAGAGAGAGAAGAGCAGGGGTGCGGGCATGGAGCTTTCCATCTGGAAGTTGGTAGTCAGCAATGGATGCCGTCAAATTCCAGACCTCCTCTCTCCGTCAGTTTAACAAGCTCAGCGTTCACCAAGCCAATATCATAAAAGTCCGAGCTGCAGTCAACAGCCAGCGCAGTGAGAGAAGACACGCGAACTGCCTTGTAGATCTCTCCGGACCTCAAAGTCAGCTCAAAGGCAAACAAGATTAGCAGGTCCAGCAGACTTTACATGGAGCAGGGCAGAGGGGATGAAGCAGAAACCAGCACAAATTAGTTGTTGTTCTGAGGTACTGGAGACCACATGCTAAGCAAATGTTCTACTGTTGGGCTACGCCTCCAGTCTTAGAAACAGGAATTTTTAAGAATTCATCCCTATTCTCCCTGCCTGGTCGCTATGAGACCCCGAGAGAGCAGTGCTTCTGAGGGCTTCTTTTCCATTTCTTTTTGAAGTAATATCTGTTACTTCAAAGTAATATGTGCTAATTTTATACAATTGCACATTGCACGTAAGAGGTTGGAAGATAACCAAATCCCACTGCCCACACATCTTCAGGCCTGAAGGCAACTCCACAGATCATTTGCGTTAATTCCTGCATGTATAAACACCCACATAAGTATTTCTGTGACCTGGGATCAGAATCTACTCATTGTTTTGCAGTTTGCTTTTCTTGCTTAAATCTGTATCAAGTCAGTACCGATAGGTTTGCCCAGCTCTTGCTGATATTTGTATGATACCTTGTTTGGGGCCAAAGCATAATGGGTTAGCCCATTCCCCAGTAGTGGGCACTTGGGTTATTTAATTTTTCACTACTACAAATTATACTTCAATGGCTATCATTGGTCAAAGACATCTTTGCTCATTCATGTAAGTATACTATCTGGTAAAATCACAAGAGGCTTCCATGAAGGGTCTGATTTTGTAAGTGCCTGGCAACTCCTCCAAAAATGACAGATTCTCATCTCTATGTCTCATGATTTCCAAGGTTAGGGAAAAACCTGTCTCCTCCCTGGCTCAGGATGAACAGAGAGGCCATGGAGGTCTGCACCTGGAATTTGCCCTGGGAAAACTCAGATGAGGTAAATGAGGCTCTACTACCTCCTGTTTGACCTGCAAAGGCCTCAGAGCTCCCCAGACGGCAGTCTCCAGGAACTCAGATGTGCCCCAGCCTGGCCTCATGAACACAACTCTCATGCCAAAGGGTGATGGCTTGCCTCACCCAAAGTGAGGGTTGGTACCAAGAGAGGAGACATTGAAGTTGGCATAAAATTCTCCACCATGTGGAGTGGGAGGCAAGACCTTGACCAGCTCTCAGTTTAACACCTAAAGCTGTGTGGACTGTAGTTGGATGAGCTTAGAGCTTGGGTCGCAGCAGAGGAAGCTCCCAGGAGGAGGGAACCTGTCCTCCCCCTTGGTGGGTGGGGCTGGTTCTGAGACCTGGGTAGGGGTCCGTCAGCTCTGCACTGCTTACCTGCTTACCCCAGGTCCTCAAAGTGAAGCCGTCTTCAACACTTCAGGGGGATGACCAGTTGGTTTTCTCAGGAACTGCTCCATAGTGGCTAACATTTGATCTGAGCAATGCCTGTGATCCCCAAGTTTCACAAACCAAGGTAATTATTTAAAAAAAAACCAAACTTGTGAGTTAGGGGGATTGCAAGTTCAAGTTCAGCCTGGACAATTTAGCAAGACCTTGTCTCAAAAATAAACAGATGGGTGGATGGATGGACAGATAGATAAGTAGATAGGAAGACTAGGGACGTAGCTCACTGAAAAGGCCCTAGGCTCAATCCCCAGTACAAAAAAAAAAAAAAAACCTTAGCGTCTCAATTTAGCATTGCCAAGTTTTCATTTATACCACCAAAATATCAGACAAAGCACATAATTCACAATGGACATGATCCACACTAAATGAAGGACCCCTGGCAAGTCACAAAGCCAGCAAAACATCACGTGCACACATCTCCGCACGCCTTCGAGGTGGTGTCCTGCCCTCATACTAGGGTTCAAGCAGGAGCCACATGGTAGGAAAACATCTGGATGCCAGGCTGGACTTCCCAGCTCTGGACAGATGCCAGCATCTGGACTGCACCCCGTCACCCATCTCATCTGCACACACTGGTCAGTGGAGAGGAGGACCGTCCATCCAGCCACACTTCCTGCTGTAGCCACCTGGCTTCCCAGCCACACCCGTGTTCAGCGCTCAGCTTGCAGAGGGCTCCATCAGGCAGCAGCTGGAAAGACAGAGGAGACCAGTAGTGGCTTAGAAAGGACAGAGCAGCATGACCTTTGTCGTGATCATGTGAGCAGCTACTCCTGAAGCGCACAAAACCCAGGGTGCCATTTGATTGAATTCTAGAATTTAAATGGTTGATTTGCAGATGAAAGATTTTTTAAATCCAGGCAGAGCTTCCAGGACCCACGACCTAATCTAGGAAGCTAAACACCCACCAACACAATTCAGAGCAGAGCTTGAGGGCTCTCAACACATGGAGACACAGCGGAGTAGAAGTGTGGGGTGCTGGCCTCTCTCCCCAGGAAGCCACTGGGGCAGATGAAACTGCTCCCTGGAAGGAGCCCTCAGCTCTCACACCTTAGTCCCTCCAGGGAAATTTGAGGCTGGGAAAGTTTGCCTTGTGAGCCTAAAGACCTGCATCCTAGAAGCTGCTAATCTGTTCCTGGGACTCCCTTAGCTCTGCCCCCAGCAAACCAGCCCCCCCCGACCCCCCCCCTCCCCCGGGCACAGATCTCTCTGTCTCCTTCCTCCACGTGCTAATGACCAACAGTGTGGCAGCCTCTCCGCTCCCAGAAATGGCTCCGTCAGTAGACTCAGGTTCGTGGATGGCAGCACAATGCCAAGTCCCCCCTGACCAAGGGCATCCCGGGCTCCACTGGAGCCACAATGCTTTCCTGGCTCCCACCAGCCTGGGCACCCATGGAAAGGATCCGCTCGGAGCCCTGGGCCCAGTATTGGCCTCAGCTTCCTCGTCTGGGAGACTGGCAAACGCTTTCTGCCCAGCCTCCCCATCGGGTTGAGGGGACCATGGCCATGAAAGGGCTTTGTGAAGGCAGGGCTGTCCCCACTGCCACTGCCTGGTTAACCTCAGCCCTAGGCTTGCCCTCTCATCCTCCTAAGCCAGAGCTCGAGGAGAGACACTTGCAGACTCCTAAGGATACAACCTGCAGGGCCTGCCCCATGCCCACCTCCTCACCCCACCCCACCAGAAGTTGTTCCTAGCTTCTCCAGTCTCCCCTCCCTGTGCCCATCCCCTCTTCCTTTTCCTCTCCCTCCCTTTCCGCTGCTCCTTGCCCTCCCCTCCCAGGACCTGTTGAGCACATCACCCCATTCTTCCTACGCTGCTATTCCTCTTTCCACAAGAGGGAGCTCTGAGAACTGGATCACAGAGGCTCCCGGTGGAGAGACAGTGCAAAGACAGGAGCCCACCCTGCCCAGCTGGACCCTGTGACTCCCGGGGACCTCCCTGTGGAGCAGCAGCATGCCCACCCCTTTCTGGTTCTTCCAAAGGCCCCAGGGGAGCATGACCGCCCCCAAATGGTGAGGATACCTAGTAAGGATCCGGGGATGTAGGACAAGGTGTGGTCACTGTCCCAGGCCAGGCATCCGAGGAACTGAGGAGCAGAGACCCCACTGCAGGCTGACCCACAGGGAGGCCTGGTCTGACCCCGGAGGATGTGCCCAGCCCCCAGGACACCTGTATGGCCAGCCTGCCGGGCAAGCTGAGTACAGGAGTACCCAGTGTCCTTCGCTCCCTGTGCCAGGGGCTTCCGCACCTCTTGGTCAGTGTAGGCTGGGCAGAAGTAGGCACCTCAGAGAATAGAGGAATTCTGCAGCCTTTGCCAGAATTTCCCGGGTTCTGCTGACTCTCAGCAATCTGTGCTACACCATTCTTGGCCCCCGTCTTCTCTCTGAGGTCCGGAGCTGGTGTGGACAGCAGATTTAGGGGAGGGTAGTGAGGCAGAAGCTGCTGTGCAGACCCTGCCAAAGCCAGGCAGGCCCGCAGCCCCCGGGCACTCGCCCTTAGGTGCTGCTCAGTGGGAGAGGGCCAGGCCAGCTTCAGAGCCGTGCACATCTATTGGATGCGCTCTACTGGGCACTGCCCACTGCGTGTGAGGGGTCATCAGGCCAGTGTGTGGGGCCAGCACGGAGCCACCCTGCCCACAGTTCTCGGGTCCCTCTGTAGAACCACCAGGAGCAAGGATGCTTGTGTTTAGCTCCCAAGGTCAGGACCCAGGAAGTGGTACCCGCAGCCACGTTAGACGTGCGCACCATGTGGCCTGCTTCCCTATGTGTGCACGCAGGGGCCCCACACCTGGGCTCTGCCATTCTGCAGGCTCCAAGCCATCTGGGAAGTACTGGGAGGGCTCACAGTGCCTAATAAGCAAGGAGGGGATGTGCTGTGGCCACAGATTGTGGGACCCATGCGCTTGGCAACCCCGAGGCCACCGTGCTGGACTGTCAGGTGCACTCACCGTTACTGAGGGCTGCGATACCTCATTGTGGACCTGGGCTCAGGACAGCACAACCAGGACTTGTGGGGCTGCTTTGGGACTGCAGGGAGAACATGCTCGGGCTAGAGTCCCGTAACTGTCCCCTGTTGCGTGGGTGGGAGGCAGCGTGTGAAGTCCCAGCTGCTCACCACGGTGCAGTAAGGCAGTGGGCCCCACCCTCCATGCTAGGGCAGCGGGCTCGCGCAGGTCACCTGAGCTCAGCCACAGCGTCGCCACCTCCCAGCTAAGAGAGCCTGCATGTTGCCTTCACCCGCAGGGTAACCCCACGCACTAGGGGAGTGGGGTGAGGCACCTCCTCCTGTGGGACCTGCACATAGGGGCCTGGAGAACCCGGGAAGCCACAACCTATGCATCCCATTCCCTACCAGCCAAGCTCCTGGCTTTTCCCTGCCCTCCTGGCCCTCTTCCTCTTCACTTGTGTTCACTGGGGTTGGCTCAGTTAGAGGTGCCAGGAGCAGCAGGAAACCAGGCAGACACAGTTCCTGCCTCACTTGACCCGACCCACCTCGTGTTGGGTGCCAGCCATCTGGTCTCCCCAGAGCCTGGCACAGGGCCCTCTAATATGACTGTGGCCCCACCTCAGGGCACAGTGGGAGGGTGTAATGGAGGGGCGGCAGGGGAAAACTCAGGAGGCACTGGGGAGGAGAGGAAAAGGGCCTCCGGGTGTAAGGGTGAGTGTCCTAGAGGCAGGAGGCCTTGCAGCGGCTCTGGTCTGTGTCTATGGGAATGCAAGAGAGGCTGAGCCACAGGCTTGGGAAGGAGGAGGTGAGCAGACCCAGGGCCCGAGGGGCAAGAGGCTGAAGGAGCCAGGAAGGACGGTGGGACTAGGCCCGGGAAAGGGGAACCGGCAGGGGAAGACGAGGTGAGGGATAAGGCAAGCTGCCCAGGGCGGAGGCTCCAGGGACCAGCGGCACGGCCCAAAATTGCTCAGGCTGGCGCAGGCTTTTCGGGCCACACAGAGCATGGCCCCCAGCCGGACTCTGTAGGCAGAGGGAGCGGTAGGACTGCGTTCCAACCACACCCTATCTGTTTGAGCAAGAGTGACCTGCTCCTTCCGAGACCGGAATTCTGCTCTCCAAAGTCCCTGGGCTCAGCAGCAGCAGCCAGCGGCCCCCAGGGACTTCCAGGGCTTTGCAGGACACTGCGCTGGCCTGTGCTGTGCTGGGCGACGGTGGCCCACGGCGTCCGTGGAGCTGAGGGCAGGTGGAGGTCTCCGAGTCAGCTCACTTCCCCCGCCACAGAATCAGGACCTGGGGGAGGGACACCAGCCCTGTCCACTGCGCCTCCCGCACCTGGCCGGTTTCTTCCCCAGGAGCCAGAGTAGACCACACGAAGGCTGCTCCTCTGGGCACAGAAGGGGTCACGGTGGGCAGGAAGATGGCCCCACGGTGGGCCCCAGGCAGTCAGATGTCAGGCAGAGGAAGCACGGACCAGGTGAGACTGGGTCTCGGGATAGGGCGGGAGGGCAGGCGGTGCAGGCGGTGGGGTGCCTGCCTGCGGTGATTATGTGGCAGGTGTTTATAAAGCAGCCACAGACTCACCCAGGCGCCTCTGGAGCCAAGAGGATAATCCCAAACACACGAGGCCTTGATCCTGAGCCAGAGCCTGCTTCTACAATGTGCAGAAGACAAACAGAGCACTGGCTTCTGCCGCAGCTTCACCTGCAGGCTCCCAGCGTGGGCGCGCGTCCCCACAGAGGCCTCCTGCGGCAGCCGCTATTTGTCAGCACGCTGACTGCTGCTCAGCCTGCTCAGGGCCGAAGAACCCCTGCAGCTCTCCTGGCCCAAAAAGACTGTTCAGTTCTGACATCAAAGGCATCCAGCACCACACTGCCAGCAAAACACACGGGACCGAGAGAAAGCGGGATCCTGCTGCCAGGATGTGTAAACTGTGCCAGGGATATCGCTGACAGCGTACAGTCCCAGGGGCTGCTGAACCAACTGGAAATCCCGCTGGGGTGTTTGTCCTGCCGCTGTCCTCTCCGGGCCTCGGTCTTCCTGTCCTCCACATGGGGACCCCCTGCTGATGACAAGCCCTGCAGGGGTGCTGGCTGGCCTGCCTGCTGGCCCCTCCCGGCTGCAGGCCTGAAAGTCCCTACTGTACGAGGCAGCGGCATCTCTGTGTTCGGACAGCCAGCCAGATCTCTGAAATCAACCTTCCAGATAATTTTTTGAAACGTTAGTATCATTCCTACTTATGTGATAGCTGGCCTTTCTCTATTGTTGTGGGTTTGCTCCAAACAGCTACCCTCACAGAGCCAAAGCCAGTTGCCATACTAACTTCACTCTCAGAGGCAGGGTGGGGCATGGGCTGGGCAGGAACGCTGAGAGCTTCCACAGTGCTTTTGCACCAGCTTCTCTGGTGTGAGCCGAGATGGCCAGGCACATGCCCGTAATCCTGAGCTCCTGCGTGAAGCGCTACCAACGTGGCCAGTGAGGGTAGGGAAGCCCAGGACACATTTGAAGCAGAGCCAAGAGTTCACTTTGGCCCAAGCCAATGGCAGCAGCGGGAGATGAGGCCGGAAATAAGGTGTTAGTGGACCTTGAGTGCCAGGCCAGGAGCTCACTCCCTTCTAAGACAGGAGGGCAGCTTCCCTGTAGGGAGATTGCTGGGAAACGCTGCTGCTGTCCCGAAGACAGTGAGGTCCTGCCTGCAACTGCCATGAAAAGGAAGGGGTGATTCAGAGGGTGTGAGGCAGGGTGGCTGTAATTGCAGCGCTGGAGCGAGGTGGACGAAATTTGGGCTCCTTCATCCCCACCTGGGCCTCCCTCCGACGGCAGGTGCGATATCAGCACTGCCGAGAAGCAATTCGCCATGGGTCAAGATGTGGTGACTTGCAACTGACAGATGGCAGAGGAGTCTTTGGAAGGGAAATAGGAGGCATTTTTCTTACCAAGACTTGTCCTTGGACAAAGCCTACATTACAGGGCTCTCTCTGAAAGATAAGTTAAAGAATCTACCTAAGATAAAGAGAGAGATAAATCTCCCATACAAGGAAAAGAGATTTATCACATCCCAATATTTTAAAACTTTGCTGCCATGTATCTTGCCTGACACAGGAAAGGTTTCAGCAAAAGCAAAAGGATGGTTTCTATGTCATAACTATGACCACGGCGCTATCACTCTTCTGAGGTCTCCCCTCCGCCGCTCAGCTGCCTGCATGGACACCTGGCCACCATGAGGCGCAGCGGGGGAGCACCAGGCCAGGGTCGGCAGGACAGCATGACCATCAGGCCTTGCAAACTGAGGGTGAGGAACAGTGCGGGGCCACCCCCGGCCTCCCACAGGGTAATCATCAAAGACATGGGTTGGTTACAACAGAGCTCGGCCCCTGGGTGTAAGCATTCATGCCTAGGAAAGAATTCTTTCAGCAAATAGAGATAGGTGCTTATTCTAGGGGTATATGAGTCACATTATTGGTATGGCTGGCCTTGGAGCTATTAATGCATCGCGTGGTCCTTGGTGGTCGTTGCTCCCGTTCCCACCGTCTGATCCACATTCCCATGAGCATTCACACCCATGCCCCACCTACCTTCTGTGGCAGAGCCCCAAGCCTCTGTCCATCAGAGGCTGGCCTCCATGACATGGAGTGCTCCCTGCATCCACTCCATTCTTCTGGGGCTCCTCCTTGTCTCGTCTCTGTTACATCAGAAACTTTCCCTCTGTCTTTGATTCTTCCCATTGGCTTGCAAACACAACACCTCACAGACAAACTAACCAATCTTTCCCTGACCTTCTGCCTGCCATCCCATGCTTTACCTTCCCTTCACAAAATTCTAGGAGCCCTTTCTCTCCTCCCGCTTCTCCTCCTCCTCCTTCTCTTCCTCCTTCCCACGTCCTGCTCTCTTCAGTCCACCCAGTGATGGCTCTGACCCCTGATACTTTGGCGATACATTACAGGACCCGGATGGCCTCTGTTTCCCAGACACAAGGTCAGATCTCAGGCCTCACTGCCTGGAGATTTTGGCCCCACTGGGCAGAGGTGATGTACACTTTGCTCCTCCTCCCAGCTCTAAACCTTGGTGGGTCCTGGTCCCCAGCACTCTGCCCTCTCCTTACACCCTCCATAGGGATCTCATTTGGTCCCATGGTTTTCCAAATTGTTTATTTGCTGATGAATTCCAAAGCTGAATCCCTAACCTGGACCTCTCGCTATCTCCTGAGCCCCTGACTAATAGTGTCAACTCCCCATCCTCAGTCCACCTGCCACGGTTAAAACAGCCACGGACTTGACCTAAGTTATCTGCTCTTTCTCCTTCAGACTTTCAGCCAGTACCACCCAGCCTTTCAGGCCAAAAGCCCAGGGTTCACCCTCAATTCTTCTGCTCCACTCAGTCTCCGCATCCCATCCACCAACAGATCTGCCTGTTCTGCCTCCCACAGGTGGCCCTCAGCACCTCAGGGACCACACTCTTCCCCAGAGCCTCCCAGGCCTGGCCTGCAGCCTCCTGCCAGGTCTCTGCTCCACCCCACCCCACCCCACCTGTCTCCTTCACTCAACCAGTGACACACGCCTTGCCAAGAAAACACGAAGGGCCCTCTGCGGGAGCCTCTGGGGAGGGCTTCTTTGTTCTGAAAACGTGTACAGCCTCTCTCCCAGCTGAAGTGGGGCCCAGGTCTGTGCCTGTGGCTCCCCAGAACCGGGCACCAAAGCAGCACACTGAGGGCAGCAGGGCAGGGAGGAGGGAGCTGAGGGCCTGACGACACCCCAGGACCACGGGGCCGACCCAGGAACTGCACCGGAGCCTTCGCATTACACAGCTCACAAGCTTTCCTCTTCAGTCAGCCCCGTCTCCGGCCAGGGCTTTCTGCTAACACAGCTGAAGATTTCTCAGCTGGGGCACACATGGCCTTTAAAAGTGTGACTCAGAGCACTTTAGCCTCCTGCCCAAAACCTTCCAGTGGCTTCTCACTAAACCAAACCTGACTTCCTTGCTGGAGCTGCAGGGCCCCCAGCCCTGCTCCAGGCTCTTCTCACTGTGGCCCCAGAGCCTGCCTCTCTATCTCCACACGACCCTGCCCCGCTCCTGCTGCTCCATACTCTGACCCTTCTGCCAACGTTGAAACCAGGCTGGGAGGGCTGCCATCCCGCCGACCACCCCCCACCCACCTCCGCACAGCAGCAGGGCTCTCCTGGGCTGCAATCAAATTACTCAACACTGGGACTGAGCTACCGCCTTCAGGTGGCCTGAAGACCAGACCACCAGGGGGCGCCATGCAGGAAGGGTAGTATCTGTCTGTGGCCTGGCCTGGACCAGGAGGTGGAGCCCAAGGTCCTTGGGAGCCAGGTTTCCTTTAAAGAATCCAGTTAGCAGGGCCTCTGAGGCCCAACCCACCACCCGTCAGAGCTCCTCAGTGCTATGGTGCACTCCAGGGACTGGAATCAAAAACAGATGTAAACTGCTCTCTAAAATGGTCTGCTGATGCCTGTTTACAAAACACGGCCGTGCCTTGGCAATCTCCGGAGGCTGGATAATTAAACAGAAAGCAAGTTATATTTATTCATGTTCTTTCAAGACCCAGTGGCTTCTCCCTTTTGCACTCCTACATGGCGGCTCTGCTTCAGGGCTGTAGAGGTGGGGTGAGGGACGCGGGCCGGGGCTCCCTCTGTGGCTTCTCTGCTGGACACAGAGAAATTTAGGGAGAGGGGATTGGACAATAATCGACTCCTCTTTTTCCCTGAGGCCTCTTATAACAAGAATGCCACACTGTTTAGAAATTCTCTTCAAATGTGATTCACAGAGAAGACCCAGAGAGGCTTTAATCCCTGGGTCACAGCAGATGCCTTGGGGAGGTTAGGGTAGCAGTCAAGATAGTGACCCCTGAGGCTGTGTGGGGGTCCTGGGGCTCCTCCCAGGTTGCCTCACCTTGGGAAACTGAACTGTCTTCTGCAAGGGGACTGATGGGGAATACAGAGCCCTTCCCAACCCCCACCCCCAACGGCAGCTGAGCCCAGCCCCATCCTCTTCTCTCCGTCACCGCTGTCCTCCCCTGAACTGTGGTGCTGGCCTGCTAGATGGTCTCACTCAGGACCCAGACAAATGCCTCCGTGATGATCATCTGAGCCTGAGCGGTCCTTTTAGCATGCAAATCAGACCACACCCCCCTTGACTCAGAATCCCTCCAGTCACATTCCAACACCTTCAACTAAAACGCCAAGTCCTCGCTTTGGGCCTGCCGGCTCCGCCTGACCACTTCCTCCTCCCCTGATGCACCCAAGCCTCACATCCCTGCCTTGATCCCCGAACTTCAACCACACTGGGTGTCTTCCTCAGCCCCCAGCCTGCCGCAGGTGTTTGCATTAGCTGTTTTCTCCGTCTGTGACACCCTCCCCTGTGCCTGGCCTGGCTGGTGTCTCCACCTAAATGCTTCCTACCCGCAAAGCCTCCCCCACCACCACCTGCATCTTAATAGGCCTCCTGCTATTCTCTCTCAGCATCGAGTTCTTTGCATCCATAGTGCTTATTACACCACGTAATTTGTTTGCACATTCTCCCCGGCCCACCCTGAGACTTCCCTACAGGCAGGGGGCTGGCACTGGAGCGGTGGAAACAGGTGTGGGGTGAGGTAACGAGCTCCCTGTACAGAAGGTGTTGGGGGATTGGAACGGAAGTTGGATCTTCTGTCTCAGAAGCGGCTCAGAGGCTTCCTGACCTCATGGTTTGGCCTCTCAGAGGTCCCTCCTACATCTCACTGCCATTTCTTCAGTGGAAACGCATTAACTTGTATTTCTTTCCCTTCCGAGGGGGTGTATTAGGTAATTATAACACCAGCTGCTGGAGAAACCCTGAAATCTCAGCAGTGTACCGCAGGAGAGACTGATTTCTCACCTTCATCAGGTCCGATGGGGTCCGGCAGCTCTCCTCCAACACCAGCTAGGAGGCTGTGCTCGCTGCTGTCACAGAATGCGTGACCACATCGCCCAGGCAGGAGGGAGAGGGAGTAAGGAAGGGTTTTTTGGGGTTCTCCAGAGACACAGAGCCAATAAGAGACCTGGAGATACCTGCATGTTTCTGTATCTATACAAAGAGATGCATTATGAGGAATTGGCGCCGCAGTTACATAGGCTGACAAATGCCAAAAGCTGCAGCGGGCAGGCAGACTGGAGACCCAGAAGGAGACCCAGGAGAGCTGATGGTCCAAGTCCAGGCTGAAGGTCAGCAGCTTCCAGTCATCCCTCTGCACTCTGGGGCTCTGCTCTGCCTCTGCTGGCCAATAAACCCTTCTGGACTTTGGACTCATGTACAGTAACCTCACAATAAACCCATAAAAGTGACCCTCACAATGACACCCTTGTGGGGTAGAAGCAGGCATGGTCACTTCCCATAGGTCAGATCCAGTCACATGGCCCTGTCCTATGTCCAAGAGAGGCTAAGAAAAGGTCTTATTGAGTGCTCAAGAATTAGAAGATGACCCAGCACTTGGGAGAACACAGTAGAGCAGCCTCTTGCTGGGAAGATAGAAGCTTTCTGTCCAGCAGGCTCTAGATCCAACCTTAGAGGTCCAGACAAATTTCTGTGATTCTGAGTCAATAGCATGTAACTGCAAAAGGCAAAGCACCCCACACACACAAGTCAAAGAGACAATTGGCAGTTAGGACACTTTCTGTTAAGCAATCACAATGAGATGTGCTTTTTCCAAAAGCCAAAAAAGTTATTGGCCCAGAGCTTAGTGGGCCCTGCACCACCACCACCCCTGCTAAGGAGGAAAGCACTACATAGACTAGAACAGCTCGAGAACAGGACATGGGTCTGCCTTCCGCACCCACCCCTCCTGCACTGGCATGCAGAGAGAGGTCTTCCATACCGGGCAGCCGGTCTCCGCAGAGTCAGGGCTCTGAGCTCAGAATCCCCAGACAGGTCTTGGGTCTCTTTCCTGTCCCCACTTAACAGTGTCCTCCCTGCTGAGCCAGGCTGTCAGGCACTGGGTCTGCTTTGCTTGCCAGTATTTATTTCTGAACTATATCCTGGCACCCACTAGGTGCCCAATAACTGTTGAATGAGCATTAATCACTCACTTGCATAAAACTACTTATTAAGCTCCTTCCGTGTGCCAGGCGTTGTATGAAGCATTAGGGATACAAAAGAAAGAAAACAGATCTGATCCTGTCTTTACGCAACTAACAAAGATGTTTATTTACACCAGACAGCATGATGATATAAACTGTAACAAAGGTGGAAGTAACACGGGGCAACATAAATCAACTACACAAGTAAATTACTGACAGATCTGCAGGTAATTGACTAAGTTCATTGCCACCTCCAAAATGAGGCAAGCAAGAGAGATTGTGACAGTAGTAGAAAAATTGAAACAGATAACGTGTAAAGAATAGGGAACTCTCGGATGCGTGCAGGTGACCTCTTGTGTGGCTTGGGAGCAAGTCTGGCTTGTCCAGGGCCACCTGTGCAGACTGGCTGCACTTGGGCACTCAGAACATTTGTGTCAGAATGGCGTGCTCTCCAAGAATCAGTCCCCAGCCTCCCATCTGTGTTTAGAAGGAGCCCAGAGTGGCCATTCTCTTGTGGAAAGAACAGAGGAGGCAAAAAGCGCATGCCCACCCTGATCACTGTCCCGAGGGGAGCAACCACAGCCCTATTCTGCAATACCAGCTGAAGCCACCAGGTCCTGCTTGGTCAGCAGACGTGGCACGCACACTCTGCCCCCACTCGCCAACCCCACAGTATGGCCTGGTCACAGGAGCAAGACCAGATCAGATCCATAGTTGATCACATAAGTGTAACACCTACATCGTTAGCTCCCAGGTCACATCAGGAGTTCATTCCAGGGAGGGCACATGCAACAAGAGGCTGCAGCCACTGACCCGTGTCTAAGTGCCTGGCCTGGGACCACCCTGCATGTCACCCTGATCCTCAAGCTGGCCACTGAACCTAGCTTTGCCCTTCAAGGCTCTGTCAAAAATATTGACGCGCAAGCAGGTTGATTGAGCTTTTGACAGGGTCTTTTCACCAAGAGCATCATTTGAAAAATGGCAATGTCCAGGTAGGAATGTGTTCCATTAGTACCTTTCTGACATAAGAAAACTAACACCAACTTGACAAGAATTTGAAAAATTTAATTTCTATTGCTACAGAGGACCAGAATCCTATTTGAGTGGGTGCTGATGGGTTTATGAGTGTCTCATCGAGTTCAAGTCAGTGTGAGAAATAGCGCCTGAGATTAAGGGAAAGCTGTAATAGGAACTAAAACCCAATTCTCTACCAACTAAGATTGTATGGCCTCCTGCTATCAGGAGAGCTGCTTGTTAGCCTGCTTACAGAGGCCCATTAATTTCCTACAGCCGCCCCTCGCCAGGTTCCAATGCACACGCGGGAGGGCAAGGGTTAGCCTCCGGACTGCCTCATGCTGCTGCTGTGGTTGGGCCCTAGAGAGGGGTTGTGGCCTCAGACCAGGCACCAGACTGGCCAACAGCCACTGCAGGGCACAACACCCTGCGGGAGGCCCAGGAAGGTCTGTCTTGTGCTCACCAACCCACCCTGAGTTGACATCAGCACAGTGTGAACTCCACCTCCTCACCTGAGGGAAGCAAGAAGAAGCCCACCGATGCTGAAAGACCAGACCCCAGTTAGAAGCATGTCTGAGCTAGGAGCACCTCCAACCTGCTTATCCCCCTCCAGTTCCCTGCTCCCCAAGCAGCTCTCCAGGGCCACTTCTCATCTCCCTGTGGGCACAGAGCTCGGCCCTGAGGATGCTCTGAACCCCAGCCGGCTCCTTTCTTGCCCATGACACCAACCCCTTATGTGATCACATCCTCAAGCCTGGACCCGGCATCACCTGGTCTCAGCACTGCACAGGGAGGAAAGCCAGGGGGAGGGCTCGCGGAGCAGTAAACACAAGGCAGTAAGACTGGAAGGAGAGGGTGCTGCAGCCACAACTCTCTTCCGAATTTTAAAAGAAGCTGGGGAATATTGACATGAATTAAATCCAATAAAACATTCATTTAATTAAACTTTAAATGATCCAAATATTTGCTGTTTGGTTAATATTTGCGTAGCTAACGGGAGCAGAATTATGATGGTCCTGTCAGTACTCACGCATTCTAATTGCGCTTGGGTTTTTCCTGTGTGGAGGCTGCGTCTCCCTGCACACAGCAGTGGGGAAGACGCGGGGGAAGGCCGCAGCCCTGCCCCAGCCGCGGAGACGCAGGAGGCCGCCAGTTCGCACTGGAGTATTCTTGCGTCTTTGTTTTTAGCCCATGCTCCAGTGTCCTCCAGACCTCCTCCTAAAACTGCTGGATATGTACGGTGTGGGCCGCACAGAAAGGAGGCTGCATTTCGCAGAGGCCCTGGATTCCATGAACCCCGGCCACCAGACCACCCTTCTTGGAAGGGAGCAGCTCTCAGGCCTCAGGGTACCTCACAACCTCCTGGGGTGATGACTGTCCCCTCGAGCCTGATCCTATTTTTGCATCTGAGCAGCCTGACTTTGGTGAATTTTTCATGAATCCCCATAATTTCAAAAACCTGTACTGACCGGGAAATATTTCAGATCCTGCCCATTTGCCTAAAGAATGATTCATTTTAATACCAGTTATCAAGTATAAAATGGCAAGGATTCATAACTTGGTCAGCCTGAAGTACACTTCAAAAAATTAAAGGCCACAGTACATGGTCTCAGGCCAGAAATCCAGCTCTAAGTTCAGTGAATCTTCTGATAGAAGTAAACCTTCAAAGGTCAGCCAGTTCGTTCCCCAGACTTCAGACTGTGCAACCTTTGAATTGCCCCCAGATGGATGAGCTACCTGTCGGCTCACCCAGCAGACCTTGACTGCACTTAGCAGGGCTCCAACTTCATTAGACCAGGAGGGCTGAGCCGCCCGTCCCTGGTCCATCTGTGTGATGGCCTCCTGGTCCTGGCAGCCAGCCTTCTGGGCTCCATTCACAAATCCACGGTCCGTATGGCTCCTCTGGGCGTGCGCCTGGGATCCTGACCTGTTTTCACTCACAGAGCCTTTTGAGCATCAGGCGTAAGTGGTGGCACACCTCCCAGCAAAAGCGCCCCTTTGTATGTTAAACAGCCCCTAAGTAAGTGAATGCCCTGTGGCTTTGCATTGAGACTCCATGCCCCAGGGCTGCATCTGAATACCCTCTCCTTTGCCTCTGCAGAGGTGGTTCAGCTCAGCCTCGCCCCCGAGGACAGGGTCAGTGTGACCACCGTGACCGTGGGACTGAGCACAGTGCTGACCTGCGCCATCCGCGGAGACCTGAGGCCAGCCATCGTCTGGAAGCGCAACGGGCTCACCCTGAACTTCCTGGACTTAGAAGACATCAATGTAAGTCACCACCGTGCTGGCAGTCAGGGGGACCTCCCAGAGGAGTCAACAGTATGGGAAAGCCCGTGGCAGTGGCAGGAGCTGGACGGGGGTAGTGCCTGCTTTGGTGACGTTTTCTGCTGGACCAGAGAATGAGGGTTTGATGACACAAGCCATGGCGAAACTTTTAGAGCTGTCAATGATACAAACAGCCCATCATGGCATGCGTGATATAGCTTCGCCACCACTGGCTTAAGTGGTGCCACTTGGCAGAAGACAGCAGTTGAGTGCAGACAGCCTGACGTGGCCAGCAGGGCAACGTCTGTACTTTGAGGAGGCAGGAAGCTGGGCTGGGGTCCTGACATCACCTACATTCACTTTGTGACTAATTCCTTAACCTGCTGATCCTTGGTGAGTCAATCCATAAGAAAAGCAACATTAGCAATCCTCCCTACCACTGCACTTGAAGAAGAGGAAAAATTCAAGTGTATTTATGGGTCCAGGTTTGGCATGAAGGGTGATGCGGCTTCCCAGAAGTTCACAGGAGAGGACAGTGATGTCACCCATGCAGTGAGCTGCCGGAACAGCAGTTCTGTTTGGGTTAAAATAACAGGAATATAATTTTCAGGCAGAAGAGGGGACATTCTTGGTCTCCTTGACTCAAGATAGCATAGATGTTCCCCCATGGGCCATTTGCTCCCCAATAAGGATGACCTGTTGGGTAAAATCCAAGGGAATGAGGACAGAGGGAGCTGACCCGGGCTGTGTGGCCCCCAGGGTTGGCCTAGCACAAAGGACCAAGGCGTATCCCATGAGGAGACCGATCTGGGTGCCCTGGGTGGGACTCCATGCCAGCCATCTGTCCTGCCCCACAGCGGAGTCAGCCACTTCCGGAAGTAATGAGCTTCCCATCCCTTGGACCTTGCGAGCTCAAGCAGGGGCTGTGGACAACAGTGCTGCTGGCCATGAGAAGGTAGCCAAACCCCATGACCGTGAAGGTCCTTCCAATGCTGGCACTGCTCTTGAGGAGAGCTGTCCAGCCTGAAATGCAACAGGAACCCCCAAAGCTGGGCCTCGGAGATTCCCTCCGTCCTTTGACTTCATCCTGGAGACCCTGGGGGATGAAGAAGCAAAGAGAAAACCACTCTGGGGGGCAAACTATGACCTTGTCACGCTGGGCTGCTTCCCACTGCTCTCCCTAGGGCTTGTGCAGCTGGTCTCCTCTACCTCTCTGGACCTCAGTGCTGCCCTACCCAAGGGGGCGTGATACTTAGGTAGTGGGTGGGCACAGCCCTGGCCTGAGAAGAGCGGAACTTGCCCGAGGCCTTAAGCTCACTGTCCTATTTATAAAGAGTAGGATGTGTGTGTGTGTGTGTGTGTGTGTGTGTGTGTGTGTGTGTGTTGGGGTCCACATTTGTGTGTACCAAAGCTCTCCAGGCGGCGTGTCAGCTTTTAAATGCATTTGTCCAGTAATGATTGATTGCTTGGACAGGGCCACCTGGAACGGTCTGAGTATCCACGTGCATTGCTTGGTGCTCTGTTTAAGGACACCAGAAAGAAAGTCAGAGGCAAAACTCCTCTTAATGTACTTCCCATCAGTTAATTAAATTACCTTGAGAGTTTTTCTCCTCTTTCAAACATGCCCACAGCACCAGCTCAATTGCAGTTGTACTTTTCACAGTAAGGTTAGCAATTTGGATAATTGTGGCTACAAGCAAAGATTAATGGCCCCTCATTACCTCCTAGCAAGCGCTGCTGCCCGTGGTTAAGTCAGTAGCCTGAAAATACACGCAAGCACACATAAAGTGCACACAACACACGCACCTCCCCCCGCCACAGGGAAGGAGGCTGCCGTCTGCTAGGGAAACATCCAGGTTCCAGGGTCAGAGGGCCCTGGCTTCAGATCTCAGCTGTACCACTGACTAGTTGAGAAATCTTGGAAAGGGCCTTTGGCCCCTCTGAGCCTCAACTTCTGCATCTGTGCAATGGGGATAAATAACAGTGTCTGCCTCGTGGAGAAATAGTGAAGATTAAATGAGACAGCACAGGTAATGTTCTTAGCATATAGTTTATAAATACTAAATATTATCATTATTACTGTCATTAATGCTATTGCTACAGCTGCTGTTAAGCCACATTCTCAGCACTTTGTAGCTTAACTCCCCAGTGAGCAGCCCGCAGCAGCCCGGAAGTCTCCCCAGTCAGGCAGATAGGACTCTGAGGTCCCCTGTGGCTTGAGGTCAGAAGAGTGGACAACACTGTCCTCATCAGCCTTGATTCCCAGGGACAGAGACACTGACCAGCCACTCCCAGCAAACCCAAAGCAGCGGTTGTGCAGCCGCTGGACTTTGTTGAGCCGACAGGGACATGGGGACAGTGACGTCCTGCCAGCTCAGGCGTGCTAGGCTGCACATGGATGCCCAGACATGTGGCAGCCCCACTTGGGACAGTGAGGAGTGCAGAGCCACGTCCTCAGGAGCCACAGGGCATTTTTGTAGCAAGAACTGGTCAGGGGAGACCGGGCCAGGACAGCAGCACAGTGGAGCAAGGATTCCGGGGTCGATGGGGCTCCCAGCACCCCAGAGCCTGTGAAATCCCAGCTCTCCCCTCCCCGCCTAGTGAGCGATAACATACAATCTCTGGCGTCCTCATTCGTGACCAGTGCCTAGACAGGACCACAAACGGGGGAAGTGGATCAGCCTGCAGAACCAAGGCAGGGAGATTAGGGAGCACAAAGCGTTTGTGGGCCTCCTTTCTTTGTCATTTGTCTGAGACATCTTGATTGGCAACAAAATATTAATCACTTTTTCACTAGTCTCCTAATGAGACGCTTTCATGGGCAACAAAATATTAATTTGTCTTGTCTTATCTGTTAAGAATTCTGTTAATGAATTCAGTCACAGAGCTATTACCGAATGCCATCCTAATGACACATGTAATTAAACTTTTCTGACTTGCAAACATCAAAGATGCCTTGAGCATCAGAATAATATTTGATCAGAAAGCGAATGTGCCCCTGCAGCCTGGAGGCGAGTGGGAAGGCACTGCTCGGGCCCCGCAGTGAGCCGCGCTGCTGTCAGGAACACTTAGGAGTCACCAGTCCTGTGCGGGCTGGACCGGGCAGCCACGGCGGGCAGTCGTCCTGTGGACTGACTCCCTCACTAAGGGCCAGCGAGCCACAAAAGCCTCACACGAGGCTTCCACAAATGCCTGTTCTGAGGGGTGGAAAGAGGAGCCATTCTAGCTGGGGCTCCGGGTGGCCCGAATAATCAGAAGAGAGAAGTTTGAGGGGTCAGGTTGGGGCTACAGTACAAAGGGCCTGCACGTTAACATGAAGAGCCTGGGCTAGCCGGGCATGGTGCCACACGCCCGTAGTCCAAGCATCCGAGAGGCTGGGACTACAGAATCAAGTTCAAGCCCCGCCTGGACAATTTAGTGACTTAGCAAGGTCCTGCAATCAATCAGTCAATCAATAAATGTTCTATAAGAATAAAAAAGAAGGGCCAGGGTGTAGCTCTGTGGTAGAGTGCTCCTAGGCTCCATCATCAACACTGGGGCCAGGGGAGTGGTGCAAAGAAAACAGTCTTGGGCAAAAGAGAACTACAGACTTCTTTGAGGGGTGACATGGTCAACTGTAGGTGCTGCCAGAGCCCTAAGCCCTACTTTGTAGGCTAAAAGGATCCCAAGGAATGTGGGACCCAAACATGTGGGCAGCCCTGCTGGTGCTCTTGGGGTTTCTCCTCTCTAACTTCCGCCCTGGCACATTTGGAGCAAAGTGGCGGCCCAGGCTGCCTGTGGCATGTCTTCAAGTTCCTGCCGCATGGCCTTGCCCGGCACACAGCGCGTTTGGAAGCCCAGGCCCTATCTGCTGCGCCTCAGAGGAAGCCCCCAGGAGACTCCTGCTGCCTCAGGCTCGGCCAGCCGGCAGCAGAGACCTCCAGCCCCAGAGCAGAGAGGGCGAGAGCAAACCCCCAGGCCAGCATTCCCCTCCCAGGCAGCAGCGGGGCACTGCCGCAGTGCCTCTCTCTGTGGTTTTCTGCTTTGTTTCTGTGGGCTTGATGTAAAATGAGTAGTTTTTGCTCCTGCTGGTGCTCCCCAGAGCAAAGAAAGTGCAGCCTATAATTTGTTTATGGCCTGGTCCACAGTCTGTTTCTTTAACAAAGCGCGTGCAGGTCTGGATGTGCTTCAAGGCTGGCCCTGCGCATGCGCCTGTGCATGCACGTACACGTGTGCTCAGACAGACACACATCTCAAGGAACCACAGCCACAGCCCTTGCCCCAGGGGCTAAGCTGGGGTGGCCACAGCAATACCCTGATCTCTCCCTGCCCTGGGCTGGGCCAGGCTTCCCCCTGAGTAGCATCCAGTCCCCAATGTGGAGCCTCATCGCCACCCCACTGTGGGCACCAGACGCCCGCGCTCAGATGGCCCTGGCATGCAGATGACACAGTGCTGGGGGGCTGTGCTGCCACACCTAAGATACAAGTGACGTGTATCTCCTGCAGCCAGAGCCCGTGATGGAAGCTCATGCCTAGGGAGAACTCTCTGACCGGGTACCAGGGCTGCTGGGCAGCAGGGAGGGGGTAACCTCTGGGGACTCTGCATCCTGAGGTCACACAGCCCAGTGATAAAAAGGGGCGTTGGGCCCTCTGGGACATCAGGTTCTACACAGAAGTCAGGATCTCCCCAGTGCCAAGTGAGCGTCTCACCTTCCGACCTGGACCACAGAGTAGGACCATGCCACACCCTTCCCCACCAGGGTGGGGCTCATCTCAGAGACAAATGCATGTGCTTCTCCCACTTCCCCGGCCACCTCCACACTGGGTGTGCTGGGTCAGAGCGGGGGTGCTGCCTCACCCTCTGCAGACGCAGACTGTAAACCCATTCTGTGCCTCAGCCTGTGGGTCTCTAATCACCCAGAATGCACAGCAGCCACTCAGGATAGTGTGAGTGCAGGTCCTCAAACAAGTCTCCAGGTCCTGCTTCAACAGAGTCAACTCCCTCTGCTTCATAACTCTTCCTCACCGCCCCTGTGATCCTGAGGGTCCAGGCACCTGCCCAGGAGAGGGACAGAAGCAGGATAGGACAACCCCAAAGTCACAGATAGTGGGAGATGGGCTGAGTCACTGCTTGTGTTGCTGCTAGCGTTCTTATCACCAATACTGAGCTGCTCCCGTGCACAGCACCAGGTTCTGTGCTGGTCAGTTGCCAGCGTCTCCTAAGCCCTTACCAGTGCACCATAGGGCAGGCGGGGCTCCTGAACTCAGCAGAGAAGGGAGCTTGCCCAGGACTCTGCAGCCAGCCTCCCCTCATCACGGGCACTCTCTGGGTTCCACGCTCATGGGTTGCAAAACCTAGAGCCTGGCTTTGCCACAGCTTTGCCCCAGGGCCACATGCATCTGCTTGGGCGAGGCCGAGGGTGCAGTGCTGTACTCTCAGTTGATGCTGGCCTTGGGCCCCAATAATTAAGGGCAGCGGCAACCGCCAAGGCCAGCATGCACAACTGTTTACCCAGGATAGTCTAAGGGAGAGGAAACATTTGTCTGTCATATTTTACATTTTTAAAAAAAGCCTATCATGCGCTCAGTATACTTTGAACAACTTGAAAGAACCACTCTTTTCTGTTGTGTATGTGTTTTCTTTTTCCCACTGCATCTCGCTATTTGGGGCTTTCAAATGTCGGCAGGCAGAATACAGTGATAAAAGCAGAAACACAAAGCCCATTAGAAGAAAGTGTCTGTGGCATTGTTTGAAGGGTGTGTTAAAAGGTTCGCTTTTCGCATGCCTAAGTGGTATAAAACCAGGAACAAATAATTCTAATGAAGCATATGCTCTGTGCAAGTGCTTCTTTCGAAGTGAGTTATTAAAAAGACCAAAAGAAAATGATTTATGAGCTCATGACTCATTTAATTTTTATTGTCTTTATATGAACCAGTCGTGAATCCATTGTAAAAAGATGAGAGGCGTTTGATTAGCATGGAGAGGTGTTTGCAAGGCAATAGACAGTGGTTGTGGGCTCTGAATTAAAATCATCTCATTAAATGGCTGGGTACATTTTGTTCTAAAATCTTGGATAACACTGTGCTTGAAGCTCTTCTGGGCTGTGGTCAGTCCTCTCCAGCTTGTGTTGAAGACACTGGTTTTATCTAAACGCCTGGGCTCCTGAGCTCTGGATGTGTTTAAATTGACAGTGTTTGTCTGGAACAATCTAGACGATGCACTACTGTGCCGTGGTGCACCAACCCGTGGAAGCTGAGTGGTAGCTCTGCCCCAACTGGCCCATCTGGCCTTTGCTTTCTGTATAGCTTCCTCTAGGTCATCTCTTTGTCCTCTCAGTATTGGCTTCAGGGCCTCACTTCAGTGCCTCACTGGCTACTTCCAGTCCCATCCCTAAGGCAGAGTTTCCCAAAAGAGACCTAGCATAGCAAAAGCAACCCTGGGCAACAAAGGAAAAGCAGGTGATGTCACAATCCCCAACTTGAAATTACACTACAAAGCCACTGTGATAAAATCAGTGTGGTACTGGCAAAAAAAAAAAAAACAGACCCGAGGATCAATGAACAGATTAGAAGATGCAGACACAACTACAAACTTACTCAGCCACCTAATCTTTGACAAAGGGGCCAAACATGTTCACTGGAAGAAAGATAGCTTCTTTAACAAATGGTACTGGAAAAACTGGCTTTCCATATGCCAAAGGCTAAAACTAGACCCATGTCTATTACCATGCACTAAAGTAAAGTCAGTATAGATCAAAGATCTAAATATTAAAACAGAAACACCAAATCTACTGGAGGAGAAGGTAGCCAGAAATCTTGAAGAAATAGGAGTAGGCAGAGAGTTCATGAACAAAAACCAAACTGCACAGGAAATACTTCAAAGAATCAACAACTGGACTCATCTTATTGAAAAGTTTTTGCACATCAAAAGAAATCACCAACAGAGTAAAAAGAAAACCCATGAACTGGGAAAAAATTTTAGCAGAGTGTCCCTCAGACAAAGGACTTCTATCTAGAACATATAAAGAATTTAAAAAATCAGGCCCCCAAAATTTAAATGGTATCTGATATGAATACACACTTCTCAGATGAAGAAATATAAGTGGCAAATAAATAGATGAAAAAATCCAACATCAGTGGTCATTCAAGAAATGCAAATTAAAACAACACTGAGATTCCATCTTACCCCAGAAAGAATGGCTGTCATCAAGTAACAAATGCTGGAGGGGGCTATTGGGGAAAAAGGAACTCCTCTCCACTTTTGGTGAGAGTGTAGACTGGTGAAACCACTGTGGAAATCAGTGTGGAGATTCCTCACAAAACTAGGGTTAGAGGTCCCATTCAACCCAGCTATCCCCCTCCTGGGTATTTTTCCAGAAGAACTGAAAACATCATATCACAGCTATGTATGTGTACCCATGTTGATAATAGCACAATTTGTCATAACTAAATCTTGGAAACAATGCAAATGCCTATCAACTGAGGGACAGATAAAAAAGGTGCAGTATTTTTATATAATGGAATATTAGTTAGCTATAAAAAAAGATAAACTTGAGGTTTTTATAGGAAAATGGATGCAACTAGAGACCATACTCATAAGTAAAATAAATCAGACCCGCATGTGTAAACATCATATTGTCTCCCTAGTATAAGAACCTGAAAGAGTAAATAAAACCCAAAAGGTACAGTAGATATTGTGAAAGGGAAAGAAATTGCTCAAGGGAAGGAACAACTGGGATGAGGGAAAAGAAAAAAGGAAGGGAAAAATATATATAGATATACAAGGATAGCTGGGATCATTGTACTGCTGATGTCTATTGGTTTATTTAAAAAAAAAGTTAATGCTTAAATTTTTTGACCAATTTTTCATGTTTATATCTGGAAATCTGAACAACTAATTGGAAGACAACAATATGCAATATAACAACTGTTGAATTTCTACCATCTTGATTAGTGAAACTCTGTATCATTTCTAATTTTTTTATGCTTTTTTATTCTCTTTAATGTTTGATCAGTCTTGCATTCTTGCATCTGGTAATCTGAGCACCTTCGCTGAAGTTAACAATATGTAATGTGACAACCACTGTTAATTTCCTATCATCTTGTTTCGAAATTCTGTACCATTTTTATTGTTTTTATGTTGTTTTGTTTTTATCTTTGTTGTTGTGATTTTGTTTTCTTTTCTCTTTTAAATAAAAAAAATGGTAGAGGTTCCTCAGGAAGGTTCTGGTTCAGCTTCTAGATTCAGAATGCAGAGCCTAAGACTGTCCACAGAACTGACCTCTTTAACTGCCTCCAGCAGCCCACGCAGTGGAAGGAGAGAGCAGCCCTTCTCCCTTCTACCTCAGTGTGGAGTTCGCTCCTCCTAGGAGCACAGAGCAGGACCTGAAGCCCTAGAGCCATGCCAAGCGCCCGCCCAGTGCCCCTTCACCAGCCTACGCAAGGACACTCACACCTTTCGCTCCCCACCATGCTGTATTTACCATGGTTATGATACCTCTTCGATCAGTAAGAGAAGTTCTTGGAAGCGACACACCTCAGTTTTGATGGATAATACCCAGTCTCCCTCCAATCATGTGTAAGAGTTTTTAAACACCCGGTCAGAAGAAAACACCTGACTGAAAGTCTTCCTGGTCCCGGAAATGAGCCATAGAAGGAAATTTAACCAAACCGTCCCTGGAATGTCCCAGGACAGTAGTCTGCCGTCATGGCTGTGAGTGTGGCTCCGGTTAGAGCCGGGGCGGGTCTGCTTTGTAAGGCCTTCTCACCCTGGGGTCTCATGATCCACGGGTCTCCCGGAGGAGGGCTGTAGACTTCCCGGCAGGTTCACGTGCGTCCAGACTTCGGTGACTGCCGCCTGAGTTCCCTGGACCCCCTGGGCACACCAGGTGCTTACCCAAAGAGCCAAAGCCCCATTCGGGGGCTTAGGCCTGCACTTCTTCAGTGGGCCACTCCAGCTGCCACCCCTGCCTCGTGACAATCTGGAGTGCTGGCCGGTCAGAGGCGTCTACGCTCTGGGCTCTGGCAATGTGACTCTGAGTGCTCAGAGTCACGCCTCTGACGTGAGGCTGTGGTTGCAGGTACCCGGCACCTGTGTGCACCAGGTGCTCCAGTTTGTCCCCTGCGTGGGGAATTTCAGCACTGGCACAACTGGCTGGAACCTCCTGTTTGAGTCTTGAGACAGCAGTGAAGCTGGGAAAACGGCGCCCACAAAACCGCCTCCTTCTGACATCAGCTGAGAGTCAGGGAGTCGGGGCGCCAGGCCCCCCTCAGGGTCAGTAATTGGGTGGAAGGAGTCACGGAACTCACAAAAGCTGTTGTGCTCCAGTTGACCGTTTCTTGTGGGGAAGGAGTACAGATTAAAATCAGCCAAGGGGAGAAGCCCCCCCAGCAGGGTCCAGGAGGACCCCAAACACGGAGCTTCCGATGGCGTCTGCCAGGAGAGTGGTGGACACACTGCTTTCCTGGCATCAGTGTGGCTGTGTGCAAAGTGCTGCCAGCCAGGAAAGCTCACCCAGCCCTTTGCCCAGAGCCCCAGCACACCCTGCTCACGCGCTGGACCTTTAGTCCGCAGCCCTTGGAGGAGGAACTCTGTGTGACCTCAAGACCCCAAGCAAGCAAAGAGCCCTCAGGTGCCAGAATAGTCCAAGGGCCTAGAGTCCCCTCACAGGAGCAGGGCTAAGGCCAGCCCTCCTTTGGAGTAATGTTAATGCTTCTCTGCCCTTCCTTGCGGGTGTGCACCCCCAAAGGCAGTGTATGAGCTAACATACCTCCTTTCACTCAGCAAGTGGGACGAGCTCTGCCTTGCAGTGTGAACCACACGACTCACTGGGGACAATACAGTGATGCACAGAAGTGAGGTGCATCCGCATAGACCGTGGTCAGCAGGTCTGCAGTGCCGACACGCACCCTGAAATCCTAGAGAAGCCGGGAGCTTTCCCCACAGTGGCTTCTTCCGTGCCTCCGACCCCCACCCTGGGACTGAGTGTGGCAGGAGCAGGACAGGCCCATCCGAAGAGGACTGACCCCACATGGCCTTGTGTAGTGGAAAGTCTGTCCTCCCAGGGGCTGGGCAGAAGTGGACAGCACAGGAAGGCCATTGTGGGTCAGGTGGTCAGTTGGAGAGAGCCAGGGTTTGGTGTGTGTGTGTCTGCTCCACATGCTCATGCTCACGTTCCCTGCATGTGTGTGTGTGCTCGTCAGGTGTGTGTGTGACTGCAGCTTGGTTTGCACAGTGGGCATGTGTGCTCATGTTAAAGTAGATGTCTCTGTGCCCAGCGCACCCCATGCCACTCAGTGTAGGGGCCCCGGTATTCAGCTGTTTGTGCAGATGAGATGCTGGGGTGAGCGATTGTCTTGGTTATTTTTCTCTCATTGCTGAGACCAAATACCTGACGCCCAGAATTAAGGAAGGAAAGGTTTAGCTCACAGTCTGTGGAGGTTTCAGTCCATACTCAGCTGGCTCCAAGGCAGGGTGGCACATGGCTGAGGGCAACCATTCATGGCAGCAGAAAACAGCAAAAGCAGCAAAAGCAAAAAGGGAGGAGCAGCAGAGGCAAGCCTCTTTCCCTCCCTTATATTGTGTGCAGGCTGCCTGCCCCAGGGCAGTGTAGCACTCACATCCATGAATCAATCATAAACTCTGCAAGCCTGCTCCATGACTGCATGAGGCTTTCGGGGACATCTTGACACAAACAAACAGTGTGTTCTAGGGGATAGGAGAGTCTCCACCTGTACTCCTTCCTCCTCAGAGAGAGCTGAGAGCGCTCCTGGGAAGAGCAAAGTTGGGAAAGACATGAATAAATGTTTCGGAGTTTTAACTCGTAACACTGAAAATATTGCTAACCTGAACTCTAACGTCACTCTGGAGTCCTTGTGTTTAACAATGAGTCACGAAATACAGGGCATTGATGACTCATTTTCATATTATTTACACCTCTCGTGTGTCACCATGACAGCAGCCCCATGTCATCTCAGCTGTCTATTGTTTAATACTTATGTCTCATTTAATAACTTTCTTTAATAAGAGCAGATACCTAGAAAATAGCATGTTAAAAGCCAGAAGCCACATCTTTAAGTACAATTGTCTCTTTCCCAAATATGGTTGTGCATCAGTACAAAGGATGGGCTAATCTGGCATGTTTATTTCTGGAAGGAACCTTGATTTTCCTAGCACATTTCTATGCATCAGAGGGAAAAAGCTATCCATAAAAAGACAATTACAGAGACGCAATCAGGCATTGATAGCAGTATTCAGACACATCTCAAAGAACATTCAGGAGAGGAAGAACTGCAGATTCAGTTTTATGTAGCCTCTTATAAATCAATTTTTAAAGTCATTCTCTCACCTCCAATGAGGTAAATTTGATTTCTGTAGCCAATATTCATATCCAGAAAACAATATGCACTTTGTTCCATAATTATATGGTGCCTATTGTTTTAGCCGAGACACATTATTTTATTTATTAGAGTCAGGTTCTCCCCAGAGCCTACGCCACAGGCTGGTAACACATTCTGTGCTTACAGAAGAGCCATCATGCACCCAGCAGCCCTTGCTGTCCCCACGGGCGACACACCCCCGAGACACACACACACACACACACACATACACACACACACACACACACACACACACACACACACACACACGCTCACCGAGAGGCACACCTCTGCCGAGGACCCAGGCAGCAGGCGGGAGAGGCAGAGGGAGGCAGAGGGAGAGGCTGATGTCATCCGCAGTCTGGACAGGACTTGAGCCCCCTTGAAGGAAGGGGGCAAGCAGGACCGACGGCAGGCTGGGGAAGGGAGGGGCGGTGGGTAGGAAGCTCCGGGACTGGGGCACATGCTGGCAGGGAGCAGCGACAGTGGGGGCGAGTGGTGGGGAGGGCTGAGGGGCTGGGCCAGATCCCCATGCAGCCCCTCCGTGGCTTGGGGCCTGGGGCGGTCTGCACAAGCAGGCACCCAAAAAGCCATCTGCGTGGAAAGGACCATATGGGGCCTTTTGGAGAGGAGACTGCTGAGGGCAGAGGTGGGGGTCTCTGGGCCCCCCAGGAGGGGAAGACAGTGGCTGCGCCCCAGGAGATCACAGGGGACCTGGTTCAGAAAAATGGAACTGGAGTATATTCTCAGAGAGAGCCCTACTGACGCACCCTAAGGAGACTGGGGCTTTTGGGCTGCCTTGGGGATTAAACAGGGTGACGCCCAGTCACGCCTTGCTATCCTCAAGGGATGGGTTAGGACCCCAGGGGATGCCAAAATCCACAGATGCTCAGATCTTCTGCGTAAAGTGGTGTAGCGTTTGCATATAACCTACATGCAGCCTCCCGTGTATTTCAAATCATCTCTAGATGCCTGTCGCTACCTGACACAATGTAAATGCTCTGTAAATAGTTGTTACACTGCACTCCTCAGGGAATACTGGCAAGAAAAAAGTCTGTGCAGACACCTTTTTTTTGGTACTAAGCATTGCACCCAGGGCCTTCACACTGAGCTATATCCCCAGCCTTTTTTACCTTGAGGCCGGATCTCACTAAGCTGCCCAGGGCTGGGCTCAGACTTGCCAACCCCCTGCCTCAGCCTCCCAGAGTGCTGGGACTGTGAGTGAGCTCCAACACACCCAAGCCAGGTGCCACCACACCTAGCTCAGACGTTTTCTTTTTCCTGAATATTTTCAGTCCATGGCTGGTTACAACCGCAGACGCAGCTATGGAGGGCTGATTTTACGTCAGGTCTGGCTCATAGTAACCCCTCGGTTAACCTCTGTGTGCGGGTGCTAATGGGACTGTCAGGTGGTCACTCTCGGGTGGTCACTCTCGATGGTCCCAAGGAGCTTCAGGGCAGCGCCTGGGCCGGGCCACTTCTAGCCTGAGAAAAGCCGCAGTCCACGTGACCAGCAGCTTCCTGGAGATGGTAACAAGGACAAGGGTCCAGGCACTGAAGCTGGCTTCCGGAAGAGGGGCCAGGGGCATGAAGATGGCTCAGGAGGGCAGCGCGGGGGGACAGTAACAGCAGCCCAGCTCCAGGCTCCCTCCCTGAAGCCGCCTTTGGGGACAGCATCTGTCCTGGGCCCGAACACGCCGGCACTAGTTAGTTTGCAAGCCCCTCAGTGACCCAAAGGGGGGGCTGCACCCGCTCCCAGGCCTCTCAGGGTGCCTGCCCGCCCAGACTCCCGAGAAACATATTTTCCTCCAGACTCAGATTTTGACACAGAAAACCGCTTAGACTAGAAATATGTCATCCCAGCACTGACTAGCCATTAACTTTCCATAAGCAGCTCAGGTATGAACCCTTTATGGCTTTGTTATGACACAGGACAAATCAGCTATCTGCTGTTTTATTTCTATTATCAAGGTTTCCAGGGAATGGTAGGAATGAGGCTCTTTTAGGCAGAGCGATGTTTCAGTCACCTGCGGGGTTCCGGCGGCCCCCTCCTGCATAGTGCTCCCCGGGGAGCACTGCAGGTGTTGGTTCCTGATACTGACAGCCAGCGGCGTGTGCCCCTATGACCCTCCTGCCTCTGCCCAGCCCCGTGCCTCCCCCCACCCCACCCCACCCCATTTGAGCTAATTATCCAGAAAGCATTTTTAACAGACCCACAGTGGTCGTGGCTGGGCCCCCTGGGGTATCAGCGTCATCATTTCAAGGGGCAGGAGCTACCGAGGGAGCCTCGGGGCTGCCCTGTGGGGAAGGCAAGGCTTCTGTGAAAGTGGAAGCCCAGAAAGGTGGGGTAGGGGGTGCTTAGGGTTTGCTGCAGAGCTCAACAGGGGTTTTGTATTTTCTTTTAATAATAACAGGAAAAAGAACACACCCCTATACGTCATGAGAAAGTATGCTCACCAGAACTCTTGCAGGTCCCCCAACATCCTGTCTGGCAGACGGAACACACGTACTATCCCAGTGGACAGGTGGAAAAACCGTGCCCAGAGGGTCTGGGGGTGTTTGGCCAAGAGCAGCTCTCAAGCCAAACTATGGACCTGTGAGCCCCAGCCCCTAGGCTCCCCCATCCCTCCCTCCTCGCAGACAACCGCACACAGCCTGTTTCTCACACTTGAGCCCCCGCCCCACAACTGCAAGGGCCACTTCCTCAGAGCTGTTTGGAGGCTAACCCCAAACCTGGTCAGGGGTCTCCATGGAGTTCCAGGCAGTTCCGATCCTGACACCTGCTGATGGCACTAGAAGAGGCCAGCCTTGGGTGCAGTTCTACAAGAGAGAACACAGCTGGCGCGGTTCTTGTGCTGCCCAGGGGACTCCTACACAGCCGGCCGCTCCTGTCTGTCCCTCCCTGGGCACTGACCCAGAGATCCACCTGAAAGGCTGCAGACACCCCTGGACATTCACCTTCTGGCTCCCTTTTCTAGCCCTGCCTTGATTTTTGTTTTGCTGCATATTCCTTCCCTCAGGCTACTCGGATCCCTGCAAGCTGCCTGGAAGAATTTGGGATCCAGGTGGGATGAAACCGTGGATAAGCAGACTCCAGCCATGGTTTCCAGCTAATACCTTTAAATAGAACGTCGTGAACACAGCCACACTCACCAATTCACTTGTTATTATGGCTGTTTTAATGCTATCGTGGCAGAGCTGAGCAATAGAACTCATCAGAGTCACAAGCTGAAAATATTTACTATGTAGATCTTTACTAAAGCTTGCTGACCCCAGCTCTACACGGGACCCTCTCTCCAGAATCCGAGCTCCCTACCAAGAGGGCAGATCCCCATGAGATGCAGACAGCACGATGAGCAGAAGGGGCGCAAGAGCTGCTTTGGTTAAAGCTGGAGGGAGGGTACTGGGGGAGAGGGTGCCGGATAATCAAGACCATAAATGGACTATAGGGCCTGGGCCCCCCAGTGTGGAGGAGAGGTGACCCTGCAGGCCACTCTGGCTGGGAAAAGGAGTGGGCAGGAAGCAGCTTTCTCATAACCATAAGATTTCTGTTTTCCTGGAAAAGCAAGATAGGCCCCTGTCCCTCCCAGCCAACCTCACTGTCATCTGTGCCCATGCAGGACTTCGGCGAAGAGGACTCCCTGTACATCACCAAGGTGACCACCGTCCACATGGGCAATTACACCTGCCACGCTGCGGGCCACGAGCAGCTGTTCCAGACCCACGTCCTGCAGGTGAATGGTTAGTAAATGGCTCCATGCATGTTCTCCTCAAAGCATCCCCCAAAATGCTGCTCAGAGCAAGCCTCCCCGTTCCTGTATTCTGCACCTTAAAGAAATCTCTAACGCTGAGCTACCCCATCTCTCTCACAAGCAGCTGGGCAAGGCTGGGTCTGTTGACTCGTTGTCATGTCAAACTTCATACAAAGCCTCCTCGGGTGATAAACCAAGAGCAAGGGTGACGAGTGAGGCACACAGGCAGGCTAAGCTGCTGAGGCCCCACCAGCCCCCTGCAGGGCGGAGTGCTCCCCACAGGCAGTGTAGAGCAGGGGAGCTGCCGTGGTCTGTAGATCCAGCCAGAGCAGAAGCTGCCTCAAATCCTCTATTGCTCTTCTAGAGCCATGGACCCAAATGCCCTTGTGCAGATATCCCGGGCTTGCTCCCCTCTCTGAGCTTCAGTGGGCCTCCGTCAGGCTAAGCCAGGACAGACAGGGGCAGGTTTGGAAGGTTTTCCTTCATTCTCAGGTCCCCGTGTTGCCCTGCCAGAAGCTGGAAGAATTAAGCCCCTCCCAATTATACTCCCACGAATACCGCAGCCTGTGCTTTCCAAGCACTTATTTGGCCAGGTCCTGTGCTGAGCCGTGTGTGTGGACCCTCCCTGTCGAGATATTTGAACCTATTTGATAGGTGAGTTTCTATGGAATGTCACTTGCTGGGAGCCACAAAACTAGTAGGAGTCATCCTGGAACCAGAGGCCACACGCTCTGACCTCTGTGTCCCACTGCTGTCCACCTTAACCCGGCCCCTCCAGCCATCAAAACAAGCCATGTCTCCCCTCAAGTTCTACAGAAGATCAGCAGCCCTGGGGCATCAGCACTGTCCAGTCAAACCCATCCCTCCTGCCACCCAGCAGGCCCAAGCAGGGTGCGCATGCACCAGGGAAGGATGTGGGAGCACCAAGTCAGCCCCAGATCCTTCAAGCCAGCTGGTACGCAGGGCTTCTGATCCCGGAAGTGAGGGTTATTCTGTCCTGCAGTTCCCCTGCACTGACCTCCGGGATTCAGAGCAACAAGGCATTAAGGACAAGCGGATGTGCTCAGCTTGCCTCTGCAGTCCCCCTACAGGATACGTGTACATCCTCAACCCCTGTCTTCTTAGTATTTCCCTCGAGCGGAGACGCACATCATCCTTTGGGTTTTGTGGCTGTGCTTGTTGGCCTTTGATGAAGAATCTGGGTTTTGCCAGACATAACCAAGCGCTCCTAGTGATGACACCCTCGGGTGAGCCAGCCAGGCTGGGGTGCAGGGGCTAGTCTACCGTGCAGCCAGCAGGCAGTGTCTGGGACTCTACCAGCAGGGCTGGTACAGGGCAACTGGTGACCAGAGGCTGATGATGCAAAACAACTCCACTTGGTTTACTCCAGGTGGCTCAGACCCACAGACAAACCCGGGAAAGTGCAATCAACAGATGCACCAGGACTTTCAGCCCAGCCCCGCCCATGCTGCCCCCACTCTGCAAGAACCAAGAGCACAGGAGGGGACTTGAGCTTTGGGCTTCCTTTAATTCCAGCAAATTGGAAGAGGACAGGGAGCCTCCTGCCCAGAACCTGAATAGCTCACAAGTGAGACTCTATAGGTATCTCCAACCTCTGGAGGAAACTCTGTAGTCTTAAACTCCTTGATATCAAGTGGCAAGTCCCTGGTGCTGGGAGGGCTCTTCTGCCCCAGATCCTCCTGGAATTCTGAAACTGAGCTCAGTATGTGGATGGACCCAGTTCCTGCCAGTGCAGAGTCTGGAGCAAGGTTCCCGAGTACCATGTGTGTTTTGGGGTTTAAAGACTACCGGCCCCTCCCATAAGCTGAGATGCAGACACCTGAGCTGGCCCTGGAAAGTTCTGTGTAGGAACACCCCCTCAGTGCTGCGCCAGCCCAGCCATTGTCGGGGCTCGGCTGAAGAGGCTGCACTGAGCCCTGGGAATCTAAACAAAGAGCAGAACCTTCTGGTTGAAATCCAGAAAGAGGCCACTTGAGATCCATTCCCTAGCTGCTAAGAGATTTAAAGACTTCTCCAGCCAAAGGGCTGTCAGTACAGTGGGAGAGAGTGCACTGGGGAATCTGTACTTCGCAATCAGCTTTCTACCTCAGTAAGTCAGCGCACTGTGTGTGGTCCCACAGTGGCCAGGGCAGGCCCTTATGGCAGCTGTAGCTTCAGGAGTCCATGAAGGCCCTGGCCAGGGCTGATGCCCAGGTTCTTGGGGTAGCATTCACGCCCAGTAGCTGTGGGACCACCCATGCTAAATTGGGCGTGTCCTTGCATCCCAAGGGTGTGACCCTGGAAAAAGATGGGGTTTTCAAAGTATCATAGAAGGCAAGCTTGCTGCGTCGGACTTAGAATAATGGTGTGTGCAGAAAGATGCTAAGAGCAGGATGGTCTGAAAGAGACAACAGCAAGTAGCACTTACTGGATAGCTGCTATGGGCTGTCCCTGGCTTACAGACGAGGACACTGGGACTCACAGATTACATCATTTTCCCCTGACTGCCCCACACCTAGTAGCTGCTGGGAAGATCTTGACTATTGCACTGACTATTGCTGATCTTGACTATTGCTGCCCACCATGCTGGGATATTGTGGTGTCGCTGCTGGGGAATCCAGATGTGGGGTGCAGGGGTGGGCAGCTGGCGAGTCTTTGTGGCGCTGCTCTGGGCTCCACACCGGGCAGCAACCCTGCCATCTTTGTCCCTGTGCCCGGGGCAGAGCTCAGGCCCAGGCTGAAACAGCTGCCTGGTGAGAATCTGACCTAAAACAGTGGCAGTGAGTCTCAGGCAGGACTGAGGGTGGGGACCGCATGGCCCACTGTCACGCAGCTCCCACACAGCTCAGCGGGTCCTCTGCAGAGTCCCAGTGCTGCTTGGAATCCCAGCAAGGGGACTGGGTCACTGCAGGAGGATCGAGAGGCATCAGGCACGGGCATCTTTGCAAGGTACAGCCTCATGCCAGGGAAGGAAGCCTTCGGGCAGGGGCAGCTGGAGGGTGGGGAGGGTACCACGTTGCTCGGGATGGCAGGCCCTGGCCTTGCCAAGCAGCCTGGTGTGGAGGAACGAGAAGGCAGCAGCTTCCCTCTGCACACGATGCTCCTTGTCACCGTCCACCTCAGACCTGAGTCGAGAGCGTGAAAGATGACCTTGAGCAGCCTCAGTGACATTCAGCCCAGCTGTGCTGCTGGAGTCCAGTTTGGTCTCCCTCCGACCCAGCAGGCTGTCTGGCTTGCTGAGTGGAGGCTGAGCTGAAACGCGCCCCCGCTACACAGACAGTGCTGCCTTGTGTTCCCTTCCTCCAACTTTTCTCCTTGGTCAGAAGGAAGACAAGGTGGGGGGATGGGAAGGACAAGAGAGGAACCAGGCCAGCCCTGTGGGCAGGAGCAGGGTCTGGGCTGCTCCCCCTGGGCATAGAACAGACCAAGCTGGCTGCACCTCTGACAAAGGCTGAAGACGTGAACCCTGAGCCGCTGAGTCCTGCAGCCCAGGTCCGGGGCTGGGCTGCTTCTTTCTTACCAAGAGTCTTAAACAAGTAAATAAATGCACCCGTGAAATGGGAATAACAATAGTATCTCTTGCCCTAGGGGCTTGATGACCCTCGGCGTGGATAAAATGCTTGGGAAATGCCTGGCGCGAGATATGAGATATGCAGTCCGAGGTGGGGCAGCCCAGAGATTCATCTCCAACTGTATTTCAGTGTAGTTGGTGGACACACACTACAGAGCTGGTACAACCCTGATCCCGCGCACAGACTGGGCCGCCGTCTTCTAGGCTCTTGTCTCCCACGGGTCTTCCTGACCTGCCTGCCCAAAGGAAACCCTTTCAGGCAGCTACTTCTTCTCTCAGATTATTAGTATAACCCTCCATAGTCCAGGCCTCCCAGAGGTGAGGCCCAAACCCCAACATGATTTATAACTTTGTGCAAACCTCCCACATTGCTTTCATAGGAGGAGCAGGAACTTCAGACATAAATGATGAATCCATTAAATTAAAAGTACCCTCGACCTCCCCATAGCGATTCATTCCCAGAACATCGTAATAATCTCTAAATCTGTTTATTACTCCAGCTTGGTGCTTTTGTGACTGTACCTCTTACTTAAGGACATATTTATGCTGCCTTTCACCTCAGCTATGATAGATGCTTCCCAGAGAAAGTGGGCCTTTGCGCTGTGTTTTCATTAGGAGATTTTGCAAGTGTACAAGAAAATGAATGTGTTTGCCCAGGACATATTAATTTCAAATTATTTTTCATATTCACATCAACCCAAAAGGAAGAGGGCAGAGCAGAAGCAAACGGGAGCAGTTGTGTCCTTGTAGCGTGGCTGGGAGAAAGCTGTGCCCTTCACCCTGCTCTGCAGGGCCCCCTGGGGCTCCCGAGACCTGTGCAGACCCCTGCCTGGCCTGGGCTGAGGCTGGCTCCAGACTGTGGGGTCGTGGAAGCCACAGCGCTGCGCATAGCAAGCAGGGGGGGCAGATGCTCATTCCAGCCAGGCCAGCACCTCCCCACTAGGGGGCTGTCTTGTCACCCACCCTTCCCTCCTGTAAGCAATGGTTAGCGCCCACCCAACTGAGGAGTGTAAAAAACTTCCCAGCCAGTGCATGCCTGTAATCCCAGCATGGTGAGAGGCTGAGGCAGGAGGATTGCAAGCCCAACTGGGCAATTTAGTGAATTTAGTGAGTTATAATCTCAAAAAATAAAGGGCTGTAGATATAGCTCAGTGCAAAGGCCCTGGGTTCAATCTCCAGTACCAAAAAAAATTTTTTTCCTCAGCAAATAGTTCAAGGGAAGATGGGCTTCTTGGTTCGTTGGGTCTGGCTTGCAGGTCCTGAGCTCTTCCTGCAGAACACTGATCAGAGAAGACCCAGGCAGCCTCAGGTTCTTCGCGAGCTCAGGTGCCCACAGCTCGCTCCCTGGCTGCTGGCCTGGCCGTGCACGGTCACCCTCCACAGTCACCATTCAGGGAAACTAGGGCAGGCCTGGCGCACCGCCCCTCCTCCCCATGACTCTCGGCCACACGCCGTTCTCAGAGACGCACACAAGCACACATGCGCGCTGCGGTCCGGTCCTGCCCCCATCTGGACCTCCGCTCCCGCTACACTACGAGTCTGCCAAGCGCCAGAGACATTAACTCCTCAGGTTCCCCACCGCGCCTGTCCCGCTGACTTCCTGCCGCCCACATTTGCTGCCAGCTGCACATCACCCTGCGGGGCGAGACCACTGCCTCATCCAACAAACGCCCACTGAGCTGTGCCCCTCCCCGCGCCCTCCCCGCCTGGGCCGGCACTGGAGACGCAGCCCAGAGCAGACAAAGCCGGTGCCCGTGAAGCCTGGCAGCGGGGAAAAGGGCTAAGGAGGAATTCTTGAAACACAAAGAGAAGCAAGAGTGAGATGAAAGGTACACATTTCACATAGGAGGACAAGAGAAGGTCTCGCTGAGAAGGTGACACTGGTGAAAGGTGGGGAGGGAGTCCGTGGTGACTCCCAAAAGTTCTGATCCGAGCAGCTGGGAGGAGGGGCGCCCACGGACTGAGCCGGGGAGAGGAGGAGCCGGTGTGGGGGCCGGAGAGCAGGGGACCCTTGGGACAGTAGGAGCATGTGGGGCCTCTGGCAGGGACGCCCCATGGGGTGTTGTGCTGGCAGCTGGGTTGCTAGGTTTGGGTTTCCGGTGGGGTCTGAGCTGGACGTAGAATTGCAGATGCATCAGAGGATGGGTGGTAGAGAAAGCAGCAGAGCAGGTTAGAACATCAAGGGGTGGATGCAGATCAGAGAACGTCCAGAGACTCGGGACTCCAACCATGACAGCCCGGGAATGCGCAGAACGCCAGCGAAACAAACTAGGAAGGAGGAGGAGGCCCAGGAGTAGCAGAGAACTAGGAAGGCCGGGGCCGGCAGTCAGGTGAAGGTGGTATTTTGAGCAAAGGTGCCCAGCAAGGTTCAGTGCTGCAGACAATCAGAGAATGAGCCGCTGGGTCAGCACCGGCATACGGGGGTCACCTGGAGAAGAACAGTTTCAGGAGGGCGGGGGGTACGGTGTGACGGGCATTGGCTCAAGGGAGAGTGAAAGAGAGAAGTTAGAAGCATGAACAGCTTCTCAAGGTGCGTGCAGGGAGAAAAACGGCATATTGTTGGGGGAAGAAGTTGGAGTAAAAAGCGTACCCCCTTTTCTCAAGGTAGGAGGAGCTAAAGCATCTTTGGTGGTGACAGCGAAGATAAATAGGAGGAAACTGAGGAGCAAGGCAGATGCTGTGGGGGGCCCAGGAAGAGGGTGGGAAGGGAGGGATCTAGGAATGAGGGGGCAGGCCTTGGCACTCAAAACTGGGCACTTTTCTGGAGAAGGACAGAATGGTCCAGAGGTAGTTACGAGGACCACAGGGCACTCCTACCCCACCCCCTAGCCCAGAGGTAGGAAGAGAGAGGGGCCACCACCCGGAAACTGCAGCAGCAGCAGCAAACAGGTTTCCACGGGCACTTAAACCTCTGCCCACGGAGACCAAAGTGTCGTGCATTTTTACATGCATGGTTCAATCCACACCCTTGACTTTTAGGCAGGTTTTCCTTTGTCCTAGAACATTTCCATAGACTTCAGTTCAAAGTTAGCACTGAATTGGTCTGTGAAGGCTTCTGAGGTGGGGACAACTCAAGGTCTCATCAGGGACCTATTTAGTAGTTGAAAATTCGTTGGTCCCTTGAGGGCTACGGAAAAAATCCTGGAGGGTGAGCCCGGCACTGTGCTTTCCTGTTGTGATTGAGACAGATGTTCGAGTATGAAAACCTCACAAAGCCACAGCTTCCTATCAAAGCTCAGGGCTAAGGCCAAGGCCGGTCGTCAACGCCAGTCCACAAACCACCACGGAGACGCCGACGCATTGCCTGAGTTCCCATCTTCCAGGTCGAGCTCTGTCCCAACAAGAAGACAGGCGGCCCAGGCATCCAGAGTGGAAGTCTTTCTGGTGTGAGGTGGGGAGAAATGGAGGCTGCTCTCCTGGTCTTCTGGGACCACCGTCCCAGACAGTGTTCCCCCAAAACTCCCTCGGGAGTGAGCCTCACACCTGTGCTTAAGTGTTGTCACCTTGCTCAGCCAAAAAGCCCCGTGAGCACAGGGATGGGGCACTCGTTCACTGCGGCGCGCATGGTGCCCCACACTTGGCTGGCATTGCAGAAGAACCGGCTGCACAGTATTGAATTGAGGGAGCTTTGCAACACCTACCACGGTCATGAATGTGGTGTGGCAGGCTTGGAGATGAACCCCTCACCTTCCACTTGGTATCAGAACTCTTGGCAGTGTCTGACTGAGCAAAGGGACACTCGTCGCTATCATTTTCCGCATTTCCTCAACAGCTGTCCTTGCTGCCCTTGTACAGATCCTTCCTTTCTGCATACATTCAGAATTGTTTTGTCGAACCCCAGCCACCTGATTTAAATTGGAATTACATTAAATGTACGGCTGCCTTTGGCACATCACGTTTCTTAAAAGAATCCAAGAACATCTCTCTGCAATTATTTAAGACTCTGACGTCAGCGAGGCTTGGTCCTTTCTTTCACTGAGGACCACTCTGTTTTCTGCCTGGTCATCTCTGATATACACAAGGAAGTTTTTAAGTTTGTACATCTTGGTACTAACTCCTTTATCAAACTAATTAATCCTTACCATTTTTTTGGTGTCACCTGAAGGATATCTGCATAAAATATCCCTTTTCCCCATCCTTCTCTGCCTTCTGCCTTCCACTGACAACACCCTGCATATCGTCTGAGTCTAATATTGCCTCCTTTCTTTCCCCCTTTTTTCTCTTTCCTGACTTAATGTCTCCTCATTCTGAAAAGAACGGTGCTGTTCTTTCTTTTTATAGAGATATTCTTCATTGTAAGAGGAAAATACCATTTGGTTCCTATTTTATTGAGGTTTTTTCCCTCCAAGAAATGGATTTTGGAGTTTTTTCAAAAGGCTTTTCAGTGTCTAGCAAGAGAATCAAATGGTTTTTCTTTTGACTGCCTTTGACTTTGGATATGATTAATTATAGATTTCCTAATAGCTAGCCATTGAAACATATTACCCTCGGTCATAATGTGTTCTTTCAATACCATGCTAGATTTAAGTTGTTCACAGTGTACTTAGGGTTATGGTCTCCTTAGTCCAAGTCTGTAGCTGCTCCTTTTTCATGTCCCTGTCCCTACCCCTGTCCCTGCCCCTGCCCCTGTCCCTGTCCCTACCCCTGTCCCAGTCCCTGTCCCTGTCCCTG